>NW_005187412.1:4558803-4571113 GCF_000239375.1 Pundamilia nyererei | reverse complement strand
ACACAGCCAGGCAGACACACAAACACACACAAAAGCCTTAAAAGGCAGGCCCTGACAGAATCCTCATCATCCCTGCAACCTACAGCATGTCCCATCTCCATTTACCTGGTTATCCAGTTACCATATAGACTAAATAGACACAAACACACTTGTATCAACAGTCCTTATGGTTTTGTTCCTACACTGACAACATCTCAAGTGGTGTTTCCCAACCACGGCTGCAATGGTCAGATGGATACATCCTTAACCACATTTTTTAACCTTTTGACTAAATCATCCACGCAGACTGTTGAGTGGCCTAAACCACATGCCGTTCTGGGGAGTACAGGAGGCTTGAATGACTCTATCACACTTCCTTCCCTCCCACTGTGTCTGGCTGCTTTACTCATCAAGGTCCTGGCCTGTCCCTGCTGAGACAGATTGAAGAGGACACTAAAACTGCAGCTGTGATAAATGGTGACAAGCCTAAACGCTTCTACAAACAGGTATCTGCAAATTTCTATCCCGTGTGCTGTTTGGCTTCATTTTAGCAGCAAGGAAAGAGATAATCTGAGAAAGGTATGAGATGTGCTAAGAGAAGAGGAAAATATGGAGAGCTAAGGTGAAGCAGGGATATATATTCTTAAAGTCAAAACATAGGATCTTAAAAAAATGCAATCTAAATCTGCCAGATAAATTGGGTCAAGGCAAGCAAGCGCTTGCCATGTCACAAAAATACTACATATAAAACTGTGCTGAAAGGGTTGGCACCCACACAGACATTGTTTAAAATATTTAAAACATCTCTGAAACTTCTTACATTCAAAAGTAATTATAAAAAAAAAAACTACAACAACATAGCTATTTGTGACCTAGAACCAATTTCAGGCAATTTTTGGCATCTTTTTAAAATCATCAGATTAAGAAATTAAACAAAGCACAGGTCTGCAACCTGCAGCCTGTGGGTTCAAACTGAGTACAGGTATAAAAATTGCTAAATTACCACAAACACAGTCTTAACAGCAAGCTTACATGTCAGTACTTACACCTGATAACTACTGGGTGTACCTGTTGCTCAGCCCCTTTAACCACATGATTCATCTCTCTTGGGAAACAGTGTGACAAAATTTCAGAGAGAACAAGAGGACTTATAAGAAGAAGGAAATAAAAAAGCACTTGCGCTGATTCTCCAGAGAGCTAGCTGTCTGACCAAACCTAAACAGGAACCGTGAAAGGGCTTTAATTAGGGTCTGAGACCAAGATGCCAAGAACTACTGTAAAATAACTCGAGAGGTCATCGGTTCCTGTGGGACACTTCACCGGAAGAGAAAACAATCGCTGCAGTGCTTCACAAATCAAGCTTGCATGACAGGGCCAAAACACAAAAAAGGGGTTGTGTGAGGCACTTTTTATATCCTTTTTATATGCTCCTAGGTCTCGGATTTTTCCAGATCTTGTGTTGTAAGAGCAAAAAAGTAAAACATACAGACTACTGGAGCACACTGTGCCACCTTTTTCCTCAGTCTGTAGATTGATGGCTGATCTACTGCGTTCTCCGTGTGTGACACTTTCCACCAGTTAGATAAAGAAATGTACAATAAGCAGAAAATGGTAGAAACCTTAATAGAAATATTTGACTTTTTTAAAATAGTCATTCACTGGGTAAATATTTTTAAATTCAGATCTTTGTTTTTTCAAAATGTGGAAATATACTCTGCTTCAGTGCCTGATACCCTCATGACATACTCACAGCAAAAGCTAAGCAATGCTTTCATGCCACACAATTACATAAAGAAGACATTAACTGCCCCAAAAACTGATTCAATTACACATGAGTATGGAAAAATTTCAACTGTGCTGCTAAAGGCTTGTCAGCTGGGATTGATCCCCATAGACTCGGCATTCTCGTGATGCCTCTAACAATCACAAATTTGAGTTATTGTTTTTGTTTATGTTTGTCACATAAATTGCAGGACTTCTTGGTAAGTTCTTAAAGTCACCCAACAGCCACTGGCTTTCATGAACGACTATTTGTGGGCCTCAAAAAAAACACAAAACTATCCAGTAAAGAAGCAGAAATATAGCAACAGCCAGCAGCCCTCCAACCACAAGCGCACCTTACTCTGAGTCTACTTTGTTCAGTGAGGGGCTGAAAGAAGAGAGCAGCTTGCATGTGAGCAGTTGCCTGGCTAAAGGCCTCTGAAACGCTCCACTCCACTGAGCTGGACTAAGAATTAACTGATAATTACAACTAGAGCAGGGCGATATAACCAAAAATATTTATCACGATATACATTTGAAAATTTGCGATAACGATATAACTGACGATATAATTGACACTAGACAAAATACTTTACAACTCCACAACTTTATTATTGCAAAAAAAAAAACCATCAATGTATTTGCACTTAAACAAGCAGCTGTTTTTTATGTGCATTAAAGTTATATAAAATTTTAACAGTGCAAATTCCTCACTGACAGTTTAACCAAAAGGCATTTCCAGTGAAAATTGGCTGACATATCGTGAGCATAACAATGTATAATATCCACAAAACTTAAAAAGAGGTTATACACACACACGCACAATATGGTAATATTATGTTGAAGCACAGTACGTATCACTCCGCGAGGCTCCTGCGTAGAATAGCCGTAATGCTCCGACAATCCATCAAGCGGTGCGACTTCGTAGCTTAGCAAAGTCGTACTAAAACATTTGACAGATTTTCGAGCGCCGCGTACCACATAAAATCGTTTTGAGGTCAGTAAACACAACCAGAATTCATACATAAAGCACACGGGATTATAAGGGGCACTGTCGATTTTCAGAAAAATCAAAGGATTGATTTTAAGTGTGCCGTATTTTCCAAAAAAAAAAAAAAAACTAAGTAATGACGACGGCCCGCTAGCATGCTCTACCAAAAATAGTGCATTGTTGTGTATCTGATGGACGAAAGCTGCATGCAGACGTGGTCAAGGCCCCGACTATATTCTGGTGGCTGCTTCCTGAAGGATAACGTGCCGTGTCACAAAGCTCAGATCATCTCAAAATGGTTTGTTGAACATGGCAATGAGAACTCAAACACCCTCCATGGTCACCAGATCTCAACCCACTCCCGCAGGGATGTTAAACTCAGATTAAATTCTGGGCCACAATCTTTACACTTTGATCTTATGTGGGCTGCAGAAGTAAAACTACAGTTTCTCTCACTGTGAATACGTTTTACTATACATTTAATCAATGAACTATACACTCAATCTTAATGTAAGAAGAGAAGAGCATTTTCAACATTATTTCAGAGAATATATACGTGGTAAAGAAATGCTGCTGTGGTAAAAAGAAATTTGTCAGCATTACCTAAGCCATATGTGTCAAACTCAAGGCCCGCGGGCCAGATCATTTTATATGGATTTATTATTACTGTTATGCATGGCCCGGCAATATGAGGTGCTAATAACACACAAACAACAGATCCCATAATGCAGTGCTGCAGCCTCCTTTTCGAATGCTAGGCTACCCAGGAACATTCCCGCGTCAATCAAGTCAAACTTCTGTTATTGCAAAGCTAGCCCTCACAACGGCGAAGAGAAAAGTTGATTCTGAAAACAGCCTTTCAGCACCGGTGGGAGGCTGAATATATGTTTACAGACATTGCTGGTAAACCCGTGTGTCTTATTAGTGGAGCTAATGTGGCTGTAATTAAGGAATTTAATTTAAGACGGCACTACGAGACAAAACGTCAGGATAAGCTGAAAAACCTAAATGCAGAGCAGAAACTACAGAAAGTAGAAGAGCTAAAGAAGAATCTGACATTTCAGCAGACGTTTTTCACCAGAGCAAAAATCACAAAGTGAAGCTGTTGTGAAAGCAAGTTTTATAGTAGCAGAGGCCAAATCAGCCCGGCCATTTACCACTCTAAAGTGCTGCATGATGAAGGTGTGCGACGTCTTGAGTCCAGTCAAAACGCAGATTTTGGCAAATGTCAGCCTGGGGAGAAATACGATTGCTGATCGGGTTTGTGAGATGGCCACTGATTTAAGAACACAGTTGTGTGAAAGAAGCAAAACCTTTATTGCATACTCTCTTGCTGTGGATGAAAGTACAGACATGATGGGCATTGCGCAGCTGGCCATCTTCATCCGTGAAGTGGAAATATTGGACATTAAATTGATTCACGGGACAACGACAGGAAAAGACATTTTTTAAAAAGTATGTCAAAGTGTAACCGACATGAAACTGCCCTGGGACAAACTTGTTGGACTTACAACAGATGGAGCACTGGTGTTGTGCGGTGAAAAAAAGTGGACTAGTCGGCGGGATGCGAGTAAATATACAGGAGGAGAACTGTACCGGTGAGTTAACAGCATATCACTCACTTCATCATACACCAGGAAATGTTGTGGTAAAGTCCTAAAAATGGAGCATGTAATGATCACCGTAATGCAAACCGTAAATTTTATCTGAGCTAAAGGTTTAAATCACTGTCAATTTCAGTCTTTTATGTGGGAAATAGATTCAGAATTTGCCGACATTCCTTATCATACAGAGGTCCGTTGGCTGAGTTGGGGAAAAGTTCTCAATCGAGTTTTTGAGCTCAGCAAGAAAATCTGTCAGTTCATGGACATGGCATGTATGATGCGGTGAAGGCATTTCAAGTGAAGCTATCACAAATGCACCAGTACAACTTGCCTCACTTTCCCTATTGACAAGTAATGTTGAACCAAGTCAGCGCAACAGTGTTCCCAAATGCGCACTTTGCTGATAAACTGAGTGCACTGAGTTCGCACGGAGCTTTGGTGACTTTGAAGCACATAAAGAGAATTTCAAGCTGCTTCGCAACCCATTTATGTGGAAACTGCACCTGTGCAGATTCAGATGGAGCTGCAGTGTAATGGTACACTCAAGGCAAAGTACAACACTGAATGGCCCGCCCAGTTTATTAGTTCCATTCCTGAAGCAATCCCCCAGCTCCGTCTACACGCGGCTCGAACCTTGTGTATGCTTTCTTTTTTTTTTCTGGGGTTTTTGGCAGCATGTTCATATTTCTAACTTGCATAATTTTGACAGGATATATTTTTATGAAGAGCAAAATATTTAAAGTTAAAGTTTATTTTTTAAAGTTTATTTATTCTGGAATAATATTCCTGTCTGTTTTTATTCATATTTATGTTTAAAAAAACATTGTTTTAGTGTGTTCAATAAATGTTTATCTTGTTTGGCCCGCAACCTAAAGTGTGCAATGAGTTTTGGCTGTAAGAAGTAAATGCGTAAAATTACAGAAATTAAAAGGTAAAGGGAGAGTCGGGCTCTATCCTAGCAAAGTTAGGATAGAGCCTAACAAATAAAGTGTCAGACAGTCTTTAATGGGCTACAGGAAAAATAAAATACAGCTTTTAGAACAATAGATTAAATGTAACTAATGTACTACTGACCTACCAATTTCTGGAAGAACTGAAAATGTGCACAAAAGCCCATCCTGTTATAAAGATATGCGATGGCATTTATGAGGGTATTACTCTGAGCTATGGCGCAGGTTGCACAGCAACACTGCAGTTAAACTGTTATATTGTAAACTATTGCACAGGGCAGTAACTGATTGTCAAGTTTTGCAAATGCTGTTGGAGTGATTAAAAAAATAAACAACGAACCACAATTTCAGGTAAAAAATTTTAATTGCAGTTCGAATCTCAGATTAACAGTTAAATGTGGCCATGAATCATTCATGTTTTCTTAAACATTTGGTCATTTAATGTTAAAAATATTAAAATAAAGGAACCCAATTAAAAGCAACTATTATGGGGAAAAACAAATAGAGAGTCGAAACAGCTCCACTGAACGTTTGGTTTTTTGTTGTTTTTTACTTTAATCTGGTAAATTAATTACTTTTTGAGAATTTTAAATGACTGGTCTCTACTTCACTGGTTGACTTATTTTACAAGAAAAGTAAGTATCACCCTTCACAAATGACTCCATTACATCAGTGATGTGGAGCCTCATAATTCACTCATAACATATAATTAAGGTTGTTAAACAGTTCAAGATACTGAACACAAAACATACATTAGATTAATTCTAGAGAACACTTCACAATAATTTAGCACGACAGCAAATAGACAACATGATGATAAGCATTTCATGTGTATGTGTGAGACAAACTGGTGGCTCTGGTATATTAATGGCCAACAAAGCATGGTGGATGACTCATTTTAGTATTGAAGTACTTAATCCACCAACTAGTTGGTGGGTAAGCTACCAGGCTAACAGCTGTAGTTCAAGTCCACCCACAGGACAAGAGATCTACTGGAGAGGCAGCTGAATCCAATCATTTAACATCCACCATATTACCTAAGTGCCACCCCTAAGCTGATTTCCCAGACTGTCATTTGCATATCACCTGCCACAGATTAGAGTCATTTTCAAGGATGTGGTCTCACATCCTTTTGAGTTACCCTAAAACCTCTTCCAGTTATCTCTCTTTGACATTATAGAAGACCAGACACTTAAGTAAAAAATCTGAAACCCTGAGTTTCTTGTAGAGGTTTGAAGAGAATTTCTGAAAAATCTCTGAACGTTTGAAGCTTTGCAGGTGGAGGACGGAAATAGGTATACCAATAAAGCTCAGTGTTAAGAACTCAGAGAGGATGTTGATATTCTTCCATCCACAGCTCATCCTGTTTGGAAGCAGGAACTACTTACTGGCTCCTTTCACCTCTGCTGACCAAGAACAAAAGTATCATTCAGTTAAAAATGGATTGAGGGCACCAGTGGTGAAGTCGGCAAGCTCTACCAGCAGAGTGCAAGACCCATGACGCCACCCCTCCATTCGCCTCCCAAGTCTCAGGCACCCTCACACTATGAAAGGACCTAACATTACTGAGATATCAGCTCTAATAATGCCTCTATGCTTGCTTAAAATACACACGTTTGTGCAGACACTCTAGCAAAAGAGAAACCTATGTGGACACTCTGTGACAGGTACACTACAAGAGTGTTTGCCTTGTCACTGGCTGAGGGGCCTCTTCTTCCATCTGTTTTTCTGTGACAGGCCTGGTTCCATTATAGAAGCCAAAACTCAAGCCCCTGTGGGCTGAAGGTAAGAGTCCACGCCAACAATGTCATATGATTTATTGTAAAAATGCGTTGTCTCCCATTACCACGTTTATTTTTTCCTTCATGACAACGATACACTATTCCACAACATTGAGATCATTTCCTTACCTTTGGGCACTGAATCTGCTGCTGTGAGCGAGCACACTTGTGTTTGTTTCTTCACACACCTTCTTTCCTGATGCTGGAACCCACCAGCCTGGATATAAAAGGTTCTACTTTTGGAGTGTTTCTGATTCTAAACACATGATAAACAAATGGCCCTTACTGTAGTGACAAAATGCTCATATGAGACATTTCCTTTACACTTCAGCGGGCCATTGTGGGTGTATTAGCCCTGAGAGAAGGAGCCTTTGCAGCTGCAATATGTCTCACTAATCCATCATGATCCCTAACCCCCCCTTGCTCCACATACAAAAGACGGAGAGAGTAAGAGAGGACAACTAAAGTTCAAGAGACCAGGAAGGGGAAAAAAGAGAAGGGGACAAGCAACCTTTCACATACTTTAAGTCTCAAATGAATACATTAAGCGGTTTAAAATGTGTCACAGAGCATTTAGATTGCTATGAGTAGGACAAACTATGAGAACCAAAGACACCACAAGCTCGCAAACAACACAGTGTTTTCCTTTTTGGCATAAAACTAGTCAACAGAGTAGCATGGAGAGCAGCAGTGTTTTTCTGTGAAAACACTGCACCATATTGTAATTCAGATGTCATAATACAGTGGTGAACCTTTTATTTTGTTTTTACCCAGAGGAGCAAGTATGCCGAGAGGTTCAGCTGTAAGCCTCATGCGCCATGCAACCATTTTCCCTCTGTTTAGTTCACCTCACACCTTCAACAATGGGAATTTCAAGTGGTACACTGTCCATTCTGGTGCAGCAGGGCTTTGGCCGCCATTCTTAGAAGGCAGCACAGCAGCACAGAGGTTTCAACAAACAAGCCTCTACACTTTTCTGAAAGTCGCATGCACTTTTGCACATTTAACAAGGCCCAAACTCAAAATGGCTGTTCGTATGTGTGAAGCTCGAGTGTGTTTTTCACGCGGGAACTGGCAGAGTCAGTGACTAAAGAGTTACTTTAGTTTGTGATTAACCCAGAAGTTGTGACACAATCTTTTTCTTCGTGGGCCAGTCATCAACTGTATCTGCACTGCTCCATAAAAGACCAAACCTACCTGGTCTCTATTTGCTCAACTTGTTGTAAAAATGAGTGCAGCAGTTAAACATAGCCAGACTTGCTGTGAGAATGTGATAAAGGAACAGGCTTGACTCCTTATTTTATTGTTTCAATCTTACAGTAGAGGGAACAAGACACTGCTGGCTACCATCCATGCATTACTCACCCAAATCTAGCCCTATTTGTGATCACAGCACTTGGTGCATTACTCGGTGATTCAGTCATTTTTCCCACAAAAACCTTTAGAGAAACAGTTGGATAAGTTGTGGCTTTACCTGGAGGATTTATTTTAAATATATTTTTCATACTTGTGTGTACATGTCAGGAGCTAAACCAATGTTTAAATATAATATTTCCACATAGACTATCCATGCAGTCTGCACAGATGACAAAAGACAGAGAGAGTAAGACGGAGGTTACCCATGGTTCAGGTAAAGCAAAAATCAAGAGAAACTTTAACTGTATTTGGCCCCTAAATGGACAGTGGTTTTGTAGCGCTTTTCTACTCAATTTGAACACTCTAAGCGCTTTCTTACAACAAGCCTCATTCACCCATTCATACAAACACTTTTAACTTTTAACCCACCATTCACCCCTGACTGATGCATCGGGGAAACTCTGGATTCAGTATTTTGTGGGATCCAGGGATCGAACCACAAAACCTTCCAATTTACCTCCTGAGCCACAGCCACCCCCCTGGAGAACATTTCATTGATCATGGCAAAAGTCAGACATCACGGAGTTCAAATGTACTTTAAAAAGGCTTCCTGAAGCTGGGCAGTATTTAACCATAACAATCGTAAATAGGTAAATATGTGTATTTCATTTCTTTGCAGTGTGTTTTCCTTTTTCCTTTATGTTGTCATGCACCATAGACGACAGTTTTGCATTAGATCAAGTATTGCAGAATCAATGTATCGTGGGAAGCTTCATAGTAGCATCATAAATCTTTCACTTCTCAGTGTCTACTGCTTTCACTCTATGATTAGTAGCAGATATTTTCTCATAAGGAACCACTTTTAGTAGCAAACCACGCAAAAAGTTTCAACCTGTGCTTAAAAATGACTTTATTCACCTCTTCTGGAAACAGTTTATACAGATCCATCTATCAGCTAATCAGTTTTAAATAATAACTGATAATCTAGTTAATTATTAGCTGCAATCATTACACATGTCATTACAACATTAATGGAGGCTGTGCTGCTATACTGATGCTATAATAGTGATAAGTCCTGAAGATTCAGCTGTGTATAGTTTGTTTCTGAACTATGCCAGGCTTTTGAGTGTTGTGATGCTTTAGATAACAGGTCAGCCTTTGTAAGTCCGAAATCCTAAAATCCACGGCAGGACATTCCCTCCATCTGCACTAAAGTTTACCCGGTGATGTTCAATGGCCATCACTCACTTACGTCGTAAACACAGTACAGTAAACGATGAGGCAGGTTTTAAGTGTGCAAATAGCTTGTGTTTCATCATAGATGCTTGGTTGTCACTTACAGGTAGTAGGTGAAAGTACTGAGCCCGGTTGGGACGGCGGTCAGCCCTCTCCCGGAGCAGTCTGCACCCCCATCTTCATCGCAGCTGCATGAGAGCGAACAAACGGCCGTCGACTGCCCTTGACCGGTGGCACCGGGGCGAAGCAAACACCACCAACAGACCCAAAACAGATCCACACGCATTTTCTCCTCTTCGGTTCAGGTGGAAGCGACGGTAGAGGGGGGAAGAAGTGGGGCCTTTGTTTGCGGTTTAATCTACTCCGGACGTCGTCTTCTTCTCATGTGGTTTGGTAGGTTGTGAACCATGAAGAGGTGAAGCCTAACCGACGCTTTTCAAAACAAAACCCCAGCGGTTCAAACACTTCATACATTCACAACCCCGACCACAGAAAACAAAAAGCAAAAAAAAAATGTACCCACAAAAGCGTTTAGCTAGCTCAAAACACAAACACTGCCTTCGAAGACGGCCAGTTTACCTTGGTGGGAAACATTTCTCAACCCGTGTGTCGTATTAGTCCGTGAAAATAAAAGTAGCTCTGCTGGCGACAGGAGCGGTAGCGTACCTTGCGTTTTTTTTGCGTTTTCGCTGTCCCATTAAATAACCCCCCCTCTGTAAAAGAAAAGAAGAAGAAAAACACTAGCAGTGCTTGTTAGTGCGTCGCTGAAAGGCTGGTCCGGGGGGCAGTCAGGTCCTCAGCTAAACATAGCGGACGTTTGCGTCCCGGTTTGTTTCCTTGCGGGAGATCACCGTCAGTTTTCAGCCATTCCTCACGTTCCTCTCCTCTGCTCCTGACATCAACAGCATGCTTGTAGCTCGGCAGGCACCCTACCGGACAACCTGCAGCACTGGGCCCGGCCTGTGTAACACTGAAACCTGCACCACCGCATCAGGCAGCCAACCACTGCACACACACACACACACACACAAAAGTCAGGTAAAAGTGCTCACACATGCATGGAGGACCAGTACGGCTGCAAATTTTCTTGCATGATTGTGCTGCTGTGCATAGCCAGCTGCTTCTTCAGCCTTTCAATTGTATATAAGCATGAAAACTTCTCAAGAGTAATCGTGCAGTAAACATGTGTGAACATGCGCGCAACATGCATTAATGTACTTTAATGGTTGTTACATGCACAGTTAGTTCATGATGCAAATACACAACCCAGTCTTATATATGTAGTTTTACATTATATTTAAGATAAGATATAAATTATTATACAGGTAGAACATCTCTGAATAATCATCACCAATCCAAAAGATTGTTTTTTAAAATAATTTCAAATTCAAATTTTATTTGTCACACACACAACCATACACAGTATGACATGAGGTGAAATGGTTGTAGCTGTGCAATGCAATGCCCGACCATTAAATGACAGTAATTTATTAGTAGTATAATGTAAGTAATCAGTTCATGATACATTTATAATTAAAAAGCTGCTATTTTAGCAGTAATGAATCTTTTAAAAAGTTTTTTTAAAAGTCCACAATATTTGCGAAATATTGTGTTTATAGCACAGTAACACATCCAGGTGCAGTCTTTTACATAATATATTTATTATGTAAGATTTTTATCTTGGATGTAACAGGTAATGTAGTACAAGTATGTGATTTACCAAAATGGGAATAAGCACATGTCATTCTGCTTTAACTACTTTACACTTTGAATGTAGTGACTGGGCACCAGTAGTTTTGCTCACTAATCTGCCCTGACAGATAATTGACTGGGTGTATACTTGTCAAAGTAGATTTACTACGTACAGAGTTCACTTGAGATTGCATTATACATGCATGGATGAGCCAGGTAACTGTGCATGCAGTGGAGGATGTCAATAAATGTAGATATCATTGTAAACATATAGCGAGAATTAGTTTCAAATCATATGACAACAATCACACATAAATGTATTTTTTTAAAGTGTGCATGTTTTTTCTTTCAAACCTCAGAAATGTGACGATTAAGGGAAAAGTAATACTGTGAAGGCAGGGTCAAAGACTCCTTGTTTTAAAAGGATTACATATTGTTGTTTTTAGGGTTATTTTTTTTTTATCATCTTGTCTGTTAAATGTGCAAGAGACAGGAAAGCACTCTAACGAAGCATAAATCAACAACTCCCATCAAAGAGCTTTGAGCAAGAAAACAGTAAACCGCCAACAGCTCCTGCCAAACTGTTTTGCAGACCACAGCTTTTCCCTGAAGTGCTTTGTGTGTCTGTGTGTCATTAAAATGTGGGCATGTTGTAAATAACTAATCAGCTAGACTTGGCCTGCTGAATTTGGGAAAAACTACAATTCTAAAGAATAAGGTTAATAGTGAAATGTAACATTTTAATGACCAAGTGAGTTTCAGATGATTTACTGCCTGTGTTAGGTTTTAATGCTTACACAAAGTGCGATCAAAAAGTTTCACAACTGTGAAAAATAAAAAGCAGAAACTATAGGTACATTTCATGAGTCCATTATCCCTCTTAAACAGATATTCTTATGAAGTGTGGCGTCTCCAGCACCCTTGTTATGTTTTGAATCGCACCCTGGATCGCACTGTAGT
>NW_005187412.1:4556489-4557679 GCF_000239375.1 Pundamilia nyererei | reverse complement strand
GGTTCGGAGCCGAAAGAGCCGGCTCTTTTCTCTAAAAAGAGCCCGGAATCCCCATCACTATCGCACTGACCGTTTGCACCTCAGCACTGAATTCTGCATGAATTTCAATTTGGGGAAGAGGACTAAGTCTCAGAGAATGCCATCTGGTGAGTTAAGTAATTGTATAGACTGGGACAGTAACTGTAAGGTTACACAGGTTATCCAGATGAAATTCAACTTATCAGGGGGAACTTTTCTGTTGTAAATATGTTCTAAATTGTCCTTAAGTCTGGTAAGGCATGGTCTTGCATTTGTAATATAGGCACTTTATGTGTTTTTGTAAAAGTGCATTCAACAGCTCTTTTCTTCTTATTTTTTGAGCCAGCACCATTTGGTGCACTGTGACTTTAAATGGCAAGCACATTTCATTATATGCAGGAATATGCATACACTGAATACCATCATTCAATTAAGTGCTGACTGCAAACATAAACTGGCACAAGAAGCTGCAATGCAACCAGAGTAAGCCCACAGACTTCTACATTAACAGCTTCTCTTAAACACCACAGCAGTTACTTCTTTTTTTTTCACCCAATTTAGTGACCTTGCACTTGCTTGACTACTCTTTTTTTGTCTGTTTCCACGATGAAGAAATTCCTCTTATTCGCTAACTACATACAATTATAGTTTAACAGCACCTGACACTCAGAGCATCTCTACTGTTTGCATTATAGGATAATCAGTGGTCCATGGGCAAAAGGGCAATCAACCAGATAAGGCACAAGGCGCACAGGGTGTGGTGACTATGTTAGGTATTTGTGTACCCAGAGGCACATGGCGCACCTGCGGCACAAGTGGTATTGTATTACTATCAATACAGTGTGGTGTTTACTGTTTGGTATCTAAATCAGGCTTGCATATTCACTTTAAAAGGACTCTCAGCAGTCCTTTGAAAACCTAAGTACACCCCACGATTCAGTAGATTGTACTACTTTTAGCAATAGTAGGTTGAAGTTTTCTGTTTAAATTTATCTTTCTCTGATTTTGTTGTGGAGAAATTTTGGCCTCCTCTTCTTTATGATGTTTCAGTTCACTGAGGTTTGCAGGGGTTCATTTATGCACAGTTCTCTTAAGGTCCTGCTGCAGCATTTCAATCAGGTTGAGGTCTGGACTTTGACTGGTCCATTGCAACACCTAGATTCAGATGACAT
>NW_005187412.1:4553750-4555448 GCF_000239375.1 Pundamilia nyererei | reverse complement strand
CACGTTCCCTGAGTTTTTCCAGCAAGATGGTGCACCACCACATTATGGGTGCCAGGTCCGAGCATTCCTAGATGAACAGTTTCCTTGAAAGTGGATTGATCATTGTGGGCCAGTTGAATGGCCCCCAAGGTCTCCCGATCTGACCCCCTTAGACTTTTATCTTTGGGGTCATCTGAAGGCAATTGTCTATGGTGTGAAGATACGAGATGTGCAGCACCTGAAACTATGAATACTGGATGCCTGTGCTGGCATTTCTCCTGTGGTGTTGCTATCAGTGTGTGAAGAGTGGGAGAAGAGGGTTGCATTGACAATCCAACACAATGGGCAGCACACTGAACACATTTTATAAGTGGTCAAAAACTTGTAAATAACTCATGAAAGAATAAAGTTACTGTCATGGTCCTGGGTCGTGCGACCCAGTGTTTTGTGTTTAGCCTATTTTGATGTTTATTGTTTGTTTAGGTTCATTAAATTAGTCCAGCCCATTTGTAATTATGTTACCCTTGTATTAAGCCTCCCTTGCCCTTCGTGTGTTATGTCTGTGTGTCTTGTATTGTCAAGTTCATGCTGTCGCTTCAGTTGCACTCTCCTGTCCTGTCGTTAGGTTCATGTGTGTCATGTCCCATGTGTGGCCACTTCCCCTGATCATCCCTCATGTGTATTTAGTCTCGGTGTTTCATACAGTCTGTGTGGTGTCGTCTGTGTTCCCACCCTCCGTGTTTCCATGCCCGGTCTGTTGTATTCTAAGTCATAGTCTTACCATAGTTTATTCCCAGTTTAGGTTTCTGTTTAGTTATTGCTCTTGTGCTGCCCTTATTCTTGTTTGCTTCTTTTGTATTCATCAGCCACAATAAAAGGCTCGCTTTTGGTTTAAGTTCACTCCCGTATCACTTGTGTCTGCACCTGAGTCCTCCACGCACTCTCCACACGGTCTGCCACAGCGGACTGTGACAGTTACGTTGAAACCAAGCACACCATTGTTTTTCTTGTGACATTACCAATAAGTTTGATGTGTCACATGGCCCTCTTCCTATTGAAAAAACAAAAGTTGTATCCAAGATAGACTTCTAAATGGCCACCATGGTCACCACCCATCTTGAGGAGTTTGCCCCCTCACATATACTAATGTGCCACAAACAGGACTTTAATATCACCAACCATTCCCATGTTATTACGGCGTATCCATATAAATGGCCCACCCTGTAGAATACTTTGTTATGCAGAGGAGTTGTTAGAGACGTCTTAGAGAGCCACATCTGGCGAGTTGGGTAATGGTGTAGACTAGGACAGTCATTGTTCTAGTCTATACCAAATTACTGCATTCAAGGGAAAACTCCAACAATCAGACAACATCCTAAGAAAAGCGGTTTGCAGTGGTGGGAAAGTCCATCCATCCACAATACGAAGCTTGTCATTAATATACTGCAACAACATGGGAATAGAGCAGCTTTAAGAGAATTCAACATTAATGAATCAATGGTACGAAGAATGAGTTGAGTAAAGTTTGACTTATCTGACTGTTTTGTTTCGCTTAATGCGCCTTATAATCCGGTGCGCCTTATGGCAGATACTCCCTTCACCCTGGCCAAAAAGGCTAAAATGACCAAAGAAAAAGTGGAAAACAGTTAAACATGAGAGGTTTAGGACAAAGTTTGTGTTTTTTCCATTGTTTAAGCACTGCTTCCAGCCAAGAGTGAT
>NW_005187412.1:4551033-4553052 GCF_000239375.1 Pundamilia nyererei | reverse complement strand
TGCAGATGATAGAACAGCCCTACATATTTGTTTGATATGGGCTCTGATGGACAAATCCTGATCAAAAATGACTAAAAGATTTCTCACAGTGTTGCTGGAGGCCAAAATAATTCCATCAGAATTAAGTATCTGATTAGAAAACATGTTTCAAGGAAGTCTCAACTAATTGATTTGTGTCATCTGGCTTGATGGACAAATAAAGCTGGGTATCATCTGCCCAGCAGTGAAAATATGCACAGGGTTTCTGATAATCTTGCTGAACGGAAGTGGGTATAATGTTAAAAAAGAGTGATCCCAACACAGAACACAGTGTAACTCCATGACTAACTTTTGTGTGTGAAGAAGACTTCCCATTTTCTAGAACAAATTGGAATCTATCTGATAGATATGGCTCAAACATTGCAGCTTAATAACAACAGTGTATTCTCTTCTCTGTATTAAAATGTTATCATCAGCGGTACAGAATGCTGCACTGAGGTCTAACAGGATAAGCACAAAGACTCCACTGTCAAAGTTCATAAGAAGATGATTCAGAACTTCAGTAGTGCAGTTTCACTGCCATGCTGAACATCTGGATTTAGGACACTGATCCAAGAGTCTTGTGGTTTGTTCAGATGCAGCTTTGCAAACCGAAGCTCTGCTTCTATCTTCTTTCTACATGTTAACAAGGCTTGTAGAGTCTGAGATGTAGCTCTTTATTTTCAGTTTCTCTGTACATTGCACAGTCTGACCTTAGTGTCAGTTTGCATTCACTTCTAGGAATATTGTGGCATTGTGTCAATGCACATCTGAATCCTCCAGACCATCAGACACTTGACGATAATCAGTTAATCAAATGAATTTGATTAGCAGCACTACCCCCTAATTCCTATGGAAGCAGGAAGGGCGTACTGCAATTTTTGTTTTGTTTCGACTATCCTTTCTTTTTGGGCGAGGTGGGGGGGGACTGCAGATTCCTATGAAAATGTTCTTTTTCAGGTGATTATGTAGGAAGCCATGGACCTCACAAAGATTAATGTCATCTGAATGTGCAACTTTATGAGCAATGTATTTATTGAATTTTTAAATAAGTGATTACTTAACATCTGCACACTGTAATTATAGATTAATTTCTCATGGATGGTATCTAATTGAATAAGAAATTAGGCTAAAGATCAAAACACACTTAATTTACTTCTAGACTGAGGTTATTAATTTTAGGTAGTGCTGCAGAGAGTACACCTGTTTAGAACTGTAAACAATAAGAATCCTCTTAATGGACAAATAGAAACTGAACTGGGGAAAATTAAACTATGCTTCCAGAATTACTACAGAAAACTTTACTCCCAATCTCCTGTAGATAACAACTCTTTTGTCAATATTTTCTTGTCAGGTCTAAAGTTGCAAGGTGTGACAGAGGAACAAAATAAAATGCTGTTGTCCACAATAACTAAAGAAGAAATTTACTTGGCAATTAAAAGATTAAAGGGAGGGAAAATGGCAGGGCCAGATGGGTTTGGCCCTGAATGGTATAAAATAATGCAGGATCATTTGATCCCCACCATGATAAAGACATTTAATTGGGTAATGGAAAAGAAAATTATCCCTCCTTCATGGAGGGAAGCAATAATTTCCATTATACCAAAAGAAGGAAAAGATAAATTAGAATGTAGCAACTATCGCCCAATCAGTGTATTGAATATTGACTACAAGTTGTTCACATCTATTATCTCTAAGAGACTATAAATGATATTACCTAGGTTAATACATAATGACCAAACGGGTTTTATTAAACATAGACAGGCCCAGGACAACATCAGAAAGGTTTTGCACATATTGCGGCAAGTTGACAAACAAAAATTAGAGACCTTAGTGTTAAGCTTAGATGCCGAGAAGGCGTTTGACTCAGTGAGATGGTCCTTTTTATACAAAGTGCTTGAGAAGTTTAATTTTGATAAATCTATAATTGATATTATCTCAGAGTTATACAACAAACCAACAGCTAAAATCAAAATCAATGGGGACCTCACCGAATCATTT
>NW_005187412.1:4528469-4540481 GCF_000239375.1 Pundamilia nyererei | reverse complement strand
TATATATATACACACATTTTTTTTGCCCCCGTACCTTTTGTTTTTTTTGGGGGGGTTGTGCCCTTTATCGCTGTTCCTCTTCCCCGCTGCTTTTCTTTCACTCCTCTCTTTCTCCCGTACGTAAAGATTGAAAATAAAATAAAATAAGTAAACAATCAAAAAAATAAATAGAAAAAGGAACACATCTGCACATTTCAAACGTTATTGGTCATTGTGATGTTAAAGATTTTAATGAGTGGCCATATCTTCATGCCGCCCTAAATAAATTTGAATTTGGCCCATTGTTTCGAAAATGGATTAAAATACTCTATTCCTCTCCAGTTGCGGCAGTGAGGACAAATAATGTAACCGCTGACATTTTTCTGCTTAGTAGAGGCTGCAGGCAAGGCTGTAGTTTATCTCCCTATCTTTTCAATTTAGTAATTGAACCTTTAGCTATCACTCTTAGGGAGGACGGTCAGGTTGCCGGAATCTCTAGGGACCGGACAGTGCACAAAGTATCATTGTATGTAGACGATTTATTGCTGTATATATCTAATCCAACGGCATCAATCCCTAAATTGCTCAAGGTATTAGACCACTTCGGACGCATATCTGGATACAAATTGAACTATTCAAAAAGCCTACTGTTCCCTATTTATAACATAGAGCAAGATTTCTCTGCTTTCCCTTTTAAATTAGAAAAAGAAACGTTTAAATATTTGGGAATAAATATAACCCGCACAATAAACAAGTTGCGGATTCATAATTTTGACACTTTGTTAGAACAAACATCACAAGATTTTAAAAAATGGGCAACACTTTCAATCTCATTAGCATGCAGAATAAATATAGTTAAAATGGCAGTCTTACCAAAATTTCTCTGTTTTCCAAATGGTCCCTGTTTTTATAACCAAATCAAGTTTCAAAGATTTAGACAGATTAATAGCAACATTTATCTGGAAAAATTCAAATCCCAGAATAGAAAAAACATATTTGGAAGCATGAAAGTGGCTGGTGGGCTAGGGTTGCCAAATTTTATCTTTTACTACTGGGCGGCTATTATCACCAAATTATTGCACTGGAAATATGTTTATGAAAATAGCGAGGGTGAGGCTTGGGTAAAAATGGAACTGATGTCTAATCCACTTCCCCTCCTTACCTCATCCCTAGCTCTAAATCAAAAACAGAAAATAACAAATCCAGTTGTAAGAACATCTATTAAAATATGGCTTCAATTCAGAAGGCACTTCTGTTTGCAACAGGTTAGTCATTTTTTCCCTGTTGCTTTTAACCCTTTTTTTGCCATCCATTTCAGATAAAGCATTCCAAATTTGGCATAATAATGTTTTGAAGTCTTTTTTACAATTTATTTTCAGGAAAAACTTTTAACACCTTTGACGCTCTGATGAGAGATTACAATATACCAACCTCACACATGTTTACCGGTAGATACCTGCAAATACGAAGTTTTGCAAAAACATTGTTTCCTTCTTTCCCCTACCTACCTCCTAAAAATCAAGTGGATACCATTTTGGAAATGGATCCTTTTGGCAAAAGGAGAATCTCCGTCATATACAAACTGATACAGAGCTTAAGGCCTATTACTTGGGAAAAAACTAAAAATAATTGGGAAAAAGACATTGAGGTGGATTTATCTGATGATGAGTGGAGATCTCTTTTGAATCGTATACATACTTCCTCCCTTTGCATTCGCCATGGTTTAATTCAGTTTAAAATTCTTCATCGTCTTCATTATACAAGAGAGAGGCTTTCAAAATTTTTCCCAGAAGCCGATCCTGCCTGTCCCAGGTGTGGACATAATCCAGCAAATGAGTGTCACATGATGTGGTCTTGTCCGAACCTGGATAATTACTGGGGAAATATATTTAAAGTATTATCTCATTTCAGTGCGCAGAACTTAGTGCTTGATTTCCGCATTGGCATTTTCAGAGTTATGCCATCTCAATACAAAATTAGTAAATCTCAGGAAAATGCCATAGCATTTGCTACATTGCTTGCACGTAGACTTATTCTATTCCACTGGAACTCTGATAAGGCTCCTTCATACATACAATGGTTTTTTACCACTGGAAAACTCAGATACAGAGTTCTCTCATCACAACAAAAATTCTCTGCGACTTGGAACCCATTTATTGACTATATAAAAACGTATTTTCAAGAGGTGTGACATACATTTTTTGTTTGTTTTGTTCTGTTTCTTTTTATATGAGCCTCGGGTGGGGAGGGGGGGGGGTTCTTTTTGTTGGTTTTTTTTTTGTTTGTTTGTTTGTTTGTTTGTTTGTTTTGTGTATAATGGCAATGTTTTCATTATGTATTGTGACCATGATTTGTGAAAAAAAATTAATTTCAATCGAATTTTTAAAAAAAAGATTTTAAGGACTATTGATGATGTGTTCAGGGAAGTAACAGTCCTTTCACATTCCAGCTGCATATCTTCGAGAGAGAGACAGGGGGAGAGAGAGAGAGAAAAAACTGTTTCCAAATTCAGTTTTATTCACAATGGTATCTCTTATTCCTTGTCTTCTTTTCTGGTTGTTTTCTTTCTGTTCCTGCCTTCCTCCTCCCCTCCGTGTTATTCTCACCTCCAGCTCCCAAAACTGCAGCCTGGCTGACTCATCACTGGCCTTGCTATTAGGTTCCTGCCAACACTCACTGATTAAATCATAAAGGAAGAGAAAAATGAGCGTTATTGAACACACTGGGCCCTATGTATGTGCCAGTGATAAATAAAGAGAATACCTTAAACAAGGGAATAAAGTCAGCACAGGCAGTGGGGAGTGGTATGTTTAAAGCATATTTGACAACTTAAATTCTCTCATGTCCCACTGGTACATAACACACATAACAGATGTACAGCGAGAGGATGGCAGAGTATAGACACGAGTTTCATCTGTTATTTAAACTGTCACTACAGTGATCATGAGTTCTACAGTTTAAGCTATAATAATATATTTCTTTTCCATTAGAGGGCAGAAGAGTTCCAAAATGAGCTGAGAGACATACACACCTTGTAAATATGCGATAAGCGATAACGATATATATCGCGATATATATCGTTACCGCACATGCTTCAAATTATACCGTGATATGGATTTTAGGCCATATCGCCCAGCCCTATGTGGTATCCACAGAAACCTCTGAATCTCCGCTAAAATCTCATATAAACCATTTCTACAATCACCAAACACAACAAAATTAAGACATAATTAAACAAGCAGTTAAATAAATGCGCAGAAGTCCGCTAAACAAACAAAACCGAACCAGAAATTCTTCAGACTTCATGTAACCGGCTAAAGGAAAGCTAGTTATCTTCCAGAGCTATCACCAATTCCAAACACCAAGTTTCACCAAGCTCTGACCAAAATTCATTGAAAGAGCTGCAAAAGAAGACCACAAAAATGCACAGCGGCACAAATGCGCTAAGACAGAAATTGGCTTACCATCCTGATTTCCTCTGTTATTTTCGCCGGTAGCCATTTCCGTCAACAACCTCCATTTTAGACCCACCCACAGACACGTGACTGGACAGACGCCACATGCAGTAAATTTGGGTGGGATTTGGCTTTGCAACTTCTGATTGGCTGAAGTTACGTGAATGTGGCATCATTACTGTGATCCTATTGACTTAAACAATTTTTTTTTAAAAAGGTGTCATTTGTCTTTTGTTTAACAAGAAAAGTTAAAATGTGTGGGAAGGAAATGTTTGAGAAAATATGTCATATAAGATGCATACAATGTATATGAGTTTGTATAATCTCTTGATAAACAAATAAAAAACAAACAAACACAGGTGTCAATCATGCAAATTAGCCAAAAGAAACCAAAGTTACAGCCCCTCAGAGGTTAAAGGGCCAGAGGCCAATTAAACGCTGCATGCACGGCAGAAAAGGCCCATTGCCATGTAAATGTGTGGATAATTCTTCAAAGAAAATGTTTAAAAAAAAACAAGCATTTTTAGGCCTGTTAATAAAATTAAATCATTTCTGCTCTTTAATACCTAAAAAATTCAACTGACAAGGTGTCCAATGTGTGCCAAAATTGGACATTTTTGTACAACGTCTGGATATTTATGTATTGACAGTGCTGTAATTTTTCACTGTTTCACTTTAGAAACATAAATCTTTGCACAGATGATGTTTATATGTTGGTTACTGAATTTCTGGAATGAAATGTGAACTGAAGCATATTTTTAAAAGGGTTATATGCTAAAAAATAAATGCAAAATTTAGGCAAGGATAAAATCTACTTTCTGTGTTCCAGTCTTAGTAACTTTGACACAGTACTATCTGCTAAAATATTTATACCTCTGATGAAATTTTACAAGTGTTAGCTTTATTTTGATTTGCAGAGAAATAATCAATTAATTTTGAGCGTTTCATTTTTGAGCAGGAAGCTCAGAAACCGCTTTGGGGCTAAGAGGTTAAGTAAAAAAGAAAAAAAAAACACAGCGGTGGACAGATAGTGCTCGGGCGTAACGGAATACACGGACCCGTGTTGCGTATTGAAAATACAAAATATGAGTAACTGTATTCCGTTACAGTTACAGTTTAAAAAGGTGGTATTCAGAATATAGTTACTTTGTTGAAATGAATTGATTAAACGGCGGTCCTTTTCTGTTTCATATGTTAGGCTATGCCCTCTCTATTTTTGGTAATTCCACGCTGGTGGAAACCCAAACAAAACACACATTAAGAGGCTCTAATGCCTGGGTCTAAATCTCACGGCCCATGTCACCCCTGCCCGCATAATGACGTGAAGAAATATTTTTTAAAAATTATTATTCAAAAAACAATTTAATATGAAAGCAATGGGCAGAGTGTTACAGGCATAGCCCTAAAGAATGTAGCCTCATGGGCAGTGTATTCCGTGCTGCAGGGAGAATGGACTGCTATACCCATTATGTGTCTGTGAGCGGGAGTCGAAAAGTACGAGTTGTCACAGACCAGAAACAGGAGATGGAAGCATGTAAATATAATAATAACCACTGAAGCCAAAAAGAGTGCCTGACGAGCCCAGTTGTAAGTAAGCTATTAAGACTCGACTGTACACTGTGTTCGTGTTTTTCTCCGAAACAATAAATTCAGTTGGAGCAGTCTTCCAGCGCCTCTCTCTGTCTAACAGAGTTGACCCAGACAACAAAGAAAAGCTAGTTTTTGGCTACGAGCCCGACATGGAACCGGATGAATTAGCCAGAGGTCCCTTTACTATGGTTTTATATACGCGGGGAAAAGTGCAGCCTTACCTAATTTCCACCCTACTGTTACTCATTTTATATTAAGATATAAAATTAGTTTCCCAGGAGTCGGCAACCCTGGGCACGACTATAGCTGGACTGGCCATCGGGCATACCGGGCATTTGCCCGGTGGGGCCGATGGTGATTTTTCATTTTTATGGGCCGATGATTTTTTTTTTGCAACGGTATAAACAATGAAAGGAAGTGGATTGGCCAGATGCTGGTCGATGTGTAAAAATAACTCCGTTGTTTGGTGGTGGCTATGGCGGAGCTTCCACAGAGGCCAGCAGGTGGATGAGGGAAAGGGGAGGCAGGAGGAGGAGAGACCCGAGGCGGCCTCCGGTCCGAGTGTCAGGTGAACTGAACTTCAGGTAGGAAGTTATGACCTGCAGTCTATCTGGGTCAGATATAAACCAAGTTTAGTTGTAGTTTATTTTCGTTGTGCTGACTTTTTACAGTCAGTTACAACAACTCATACTACTAGCTAGCATGACGGAGTTTCTACACAGCTGGGTGGGTGCTATGATGTTACTGATAGTGAACTTTATTTTATTCATAAGGTTAGTTAGTAGAGTTGCCAACTGTCCCGTAAAAAACGGAATCGTCCCGTATCCAGAGAAAATATTACGCATTTCGTATTGAGCTGAAAAGGAACACGGTTTGTCCCGACTTCAGCTAGAATAGAAAACGACAAAGCTGGAGTTATTCTGTCTTTATGCTGCACAGCTGTTTCTTCTTCTCTCGTTCTCTCCCCCTCCCTCTCCTTTTGCTACTTCAATCATGAAACTGCTTGTTTATCGCCCACTTTGCACCAGAATTAGGAAACCAGCGGATGTTGCGCAAAACAACAGCAGCACGTTTAAGCTTGATCAGCTGTTGTTAGAATTTATTTAATATTAATTTCTAGTGTCAGCTGATGTTTGCTGGAGCCACAGCTGTAAAAGCTGCTGGTCGTGATACTGGTTTGGATATCTGGTGAGAGGGAAACATGAAGATGAAACCAGGAGATGTCCTTACTGAATCATCAGGGAGAAACAGGTTTACCTTTTAGGTGACATGAATGAGTTGAAGTTATGAACTGTTTCTGAGAGACAAATAACACCAGGATCCTTTTCTAAGTAGCTGACAGCTGGTAACTGTGCAGGGTCTGGTCTGGCAAAGCTTTGCGAGGGGGCCAAGTAGGGCATTAACAGGGAAAGGGGTGCACAAAGAGGAAGGGGAGAGAAAGGGGAAGAAGAGGCAGGTGCGCAGCGTAAAGACACAGAATAACTCCAGCTTTGTGTCTTTTTTTCACTCTAGCTGAAGTATGGGACAAATCGCATTCCTTTTCACCTCAATACACCTCAATACTTTAAAGTTTGAACTGCTCGGCTGTAATTGGTCCAGCCCAGAGTCCATCATGACCAATTGCCCAATCCACCACCTTTCATTGTTTATACTGTTACAAAAACAACAACAATAATAATAATAAACATCGGCCCATAAAAACGAAAAATCAACATCGGCGGCCAATGGCCAGTCCAGCTGTGGCTCCATATATTGGTTGTTAAGCTTAACGTGGGAGTGCTTTACAAACATTCAGTTGCCTTACTTCTCTGGGATAGCTTTCTAAGAGATTAAATGCCAGTTTGGAAGCACATAGTGAGGCTACAAATGCTCAACCAGACCGCTGACAGGTCTCGCACACCACAGCCGCTTTATCATCTGCAATTTTCAGTTGCAGATGATAAAGGATTCAGAAAGTTTATTCATGCAGGCCCATATGACTTAGAATGTGCATCTTCTTTTTGTTTTCATATTTTAATTTATATTTAATTGTGTTGTGGCTTGCAGTGTTTTGTGTTGTTTCACTTTAAATTTGTTTAAAAGGAAAAAACTGAAAATTTAAATAGCTAAAAGTTGAAATGTGAATAGTTGGTTTTTGGATAATATGATTCATTTATTACATTTTATGTGGAGTGAATAAATAAAAGTATATTTACCTGATGCCTCAGGTATGCTTTTATCCACACCTGACTAGGTGTGGCTAATTAGCACCAGCTGAAAACATTGAGGACATTAGGGGCTGCAGAGGAACGTAACACCACTGTATATTAGGAAATGCACCCTAAAGCATGTCTTTTATCCTGCCTTCCTTCTCTCACCCCAACCGGCCGGTTGCGTCAGATCTCCCTCCCCGAGTCTGATTCTGCCAGAGGTTTCTTCTTGGTAAAATGGAGTTTTTCCTTCCTTGCCAATGTGCTTGCTCATAGGGGGTCATATGATTGTTGGGTTGCTCTCTGTATGTATTATTATGGGGTCTACCTTACAATATAAAGTGCCTTGAGGCGACTGTTGTTGTGATTTGGCGCTGTATAAATAAAATTGAATTGAATGGAATTAAAAGCAGCCATTGGAAAATGTAATCGCTATGGCAATATAAGCATTGTCATTTGTACTCATTTACAGACATTTAGTTATTCTACAATATTATTCTTGCTGTTAGCTTTCACATTGTGACCTTTACATGTAATATCTAACGTGCCATTTAATGTCAGAGAAAGGTTCTAGCTTAAATGCTACTGAAGTGAACCTAGAGGCATTAATGATCTTATGGGGGTTTTTTTTGGTTTAAATTTATTTTTTTGTTTTACCACCACTCAGCGATCCTTTGCCAACTACTGTTAAGAAAGAGCTCAAAGGGTTATGAAGCTTTATGCCGCACTTTGTATCTGAGTAGTTCAACGAAAATATTTTAAGTGTTTTTCTGCAAGTGATGGGTGAATCATCCCAGCTCTGATGTAGCAGCTCCTGTTCATCACAAACAGTCTTTTTTCTGCTTTGATGAACTCTTTATAAACATAAACCTTCACTGCAGAGCTACAAAAGCATTTGCTCTCTTAACCTGAACACTGTTAGGTCTGAAAGATATTACAGGCTGCTGGCCTGTTGCCTGTTGTGCTGTTCTTTGTCTCGAAGTGCAGAGAAAAGGTGTGACTCACTGCGTTTCCACCACCGAACTGTGCTATTGTCTGAATATTATCAATACAAAGATATCACTTTCAGATTGTTAAGATATCTAAAAGAAAAAGCAAATCCCTTTGTACCCAGCACAGGATGACAAAGCCTGGAACTTCTCTTGAACGTCAACTCTTTTATTTATTATCCTGCATTTTTGACTATATATATAATTTTTTATTTTTATTTAAAGCTTTTATCATAATTAGAAATAAAACATTTCATGCTTGATGAGCACCCACCCCAAAGACAAAGATAGACAAGCATAGCTAGGACTGGCGTATGCCATGGATGTGAAGAGATCCTCCTGAGGAGGCGGAGGGATGGAGGGAGGCAAAGGCACATTGAAGCAGATGCAGAGAAATGTGAGAGGGTGTCAGTGAGACTGGTGATGACGCGCTCATGGCTGCGGAGAGCTGGCGAGGCCGCGGCCCTGGCTCTGACTCACCTCATCCCCACGGGGCCTCCTGGTTGACGTCACTCAGTGTGCGCTGTGGCATTTCTCTGCTTCAACTTCTTTGTGTGCAGCAGCCACACTTCAGCCTTTCTCACATCTGAGAGAGTCTGAAAATCTGCATTTGTCTACATTTACAGCATCCATCTATCTATGTTAGTAAAGCTGAAAAACAATAGCACACTTTATTAGCGCCATTGATACTGCTACTTTATACACATATTAGAAATATTCAAGAGGCATCATAGGATTGTTGATATCGGGTATAACAGAAAATCCTAATGGTAATCTCTTCCTACAATCTCCGAACCATCTGAGTGTTCTTGGATACATACTACAGGGATTTTACTTTGAAAGGAGTAAAAAAAAAATAAAAATCCCCACTAGGAGGAAGGTGGAGACAATACTTGCTGTTTACTTTTGTTTTCACCTACTATTTGTGTATGATTAGACACAAAAAGACAAGGTTACTAATGTGCTGATTTCAGCCCCAATAATGTGGACCACATTCTACATGCACTGATTAACATGGGCGTTAAAGATCCGTTTACTTTAAAAAATAAGTATGTGCTATAATAACAGCATTTGTTTCATACAAACATCCATGTTTTCTCACTCCTGTCCTCCAGCATCGATCTACCTTTTTTTTAACCCCCCTTATTAATCTCTCTCACTCTCTTTCTTACCTTTTAATAGTGGCATGGCCATCCTCTGGTTCGCACACGCTGCCGACTGACACACCTGCAACCAATCTCTACTCATCTCCTGCTCTGAAGCACCAGCTCATCATCTTGTTCTCCATCACATCGTTCCATCTACTTGTGTGAAAATCTCACTCACACTCACAGTTACACTTAGTAAAACTCTAGTTCTTGTTACCTCAATGATCCTGCCTCAGACTTACCTTTGTCTCTCGCTCTTTTCACTGTTGCAGACCCTCCCCTTATATTTGAGCCGCCATCTCAGTTCTCAAAGGTGGCTTTTTGGAGTCACTCTCTCATACCTGTAAAGTGCTTACCTGATGCTTACCGCATGTATGCGTTAATACATCTGCACTTTATATGCTAATTGTTTTCCAGTTGTCACATCCTCCTTTAAGGACAAAAACAAATAAGTGACAAGAAGGAATTAAGCTAAAATTGTGAGGCAAGCAATGTGGCCTTTGAATTGCTTTCAGGCTTGGCTAGGTTTCACTAATACTGTGTGAACATTGAGTTTCATTCTGTTAAGAAGAGCGCACTGAATGCTCTTCTGGACCAGTTTTATGCATCCAAGTGAAACTATAGCATCATCATGAACTTCAAGCTAATTTATTAAATGAATGAGCCTCAATTAAGCTGCATATGCTGTTGCCCTGAAGACAGAACAACAGCACCATGGGTTTGTACAGCCACGGTGCTAAATTGCCTTGTGTCATTTTGACCATATACAATATAACAAGGAGGAAATCTTTTTATTTAAAACAAAATATATAGATAGTTATCATCGGCATAGCAAGGGTATATATTTTCCTGAAGACTTTGTGGCCAAATCTGTACATTAAGCCAAGACATGTGCGGTGCTGGGGTTGTTACTCAACAAACCTGTAACCTAATGAGAACACACACGATCTTTCTTTTAGTGTTTTCATTTGAATACAAAGCTGACAACACAAAGCATAGTTTAAAACCAGCCCAAAGATACCTAAAAGAGATCGCCACACATAATCTGTCTCCATAGAAACATGTAAAGGTGGAAATGGAGGCTACAAAGCTACAAGCCTGATGGCTCATCACAGCTTTTGTTTCCTGTCATATATCGAGCTCTGGCTGCTGGGCTGGCATCGGTATACACTCAGCTATAATATCACTCTAGGTTCTTAGCGAAGCTGGAAACCTGGAGAGAGGTGTGTGTGTCTGGAAGTGGACAAGCAACTGGAAAGTTGGTGAACACGGTGCCGAACCATAAAATCACAGGTGTGGTGCTTCAATAAACACTCCTCAACTGTAGATAATAACAGTGTGTTGGGTCGATCTTTATAATATCTACTCCTCAAACGTTCTAGACCACGCTGCCATTTTACCCCTCTCTACATATGAACTGAAATCAGCTGATTGTAGTCTAAGCATGCAAAAAAAATATATCAATGTTTGATGTTTCTTTCTTTCTTTGAACTCATGTCGTTGTTCATACAAACAGATGCAAAGTTAACACAGTAATGTGAGACTTACAGCATGTTTGATTTGAAGGTAAGGAAAAGCTTTATTTTTTTGTTGTGTGTAAGATTAAATTGAGCTTAACAAGTGAATAATGTATTGCAGCATTCCAGGCATGAGGCCACATAAAAATGAATAAGCTCTGCCACCACTTTGTAAACAAAAATGGAAAACAAAATAGCAATAAAGTTTGGAGGGTGAATTAGTGAATTTGGGCTAGCTCACATATATAATGATGTACTAATTGGTAGCTAGCTATGGAGCCAGGCTAATAGGTGGTTAGGCTAAAATCAAAGAGCAGAACATATAGGATGGAGGTTTAATGCTTCCTGGGAAAAGTTTATTTGGAGGATCCCTGATAGGTAGGCCCATCATATGGCAGGAAGAAGACACTTAAAATGGACCCAACTCCAGCTAAGAAAACCTCAGATAAGAGCCAATCCATAACACGTGGTTGGTCATTAGTTTCTTGCTGTGTGGTTTGGATTACTCACTATGAAAAACATTATGATCCTAAGTCTTGATGCATGCTCAATCCCAGTGTCAAGACTGAAAAAAATCACTTGTATGAGCGATGAAACATTCCCCCCTCTGAAAACACAATCTCCAGATGATCAAAATCAGCTTTCTGGGATTATGATCCTAAGCCTAATGTCCACACTGAAATTATGTTGACCCGAGAGGGATTCTCTTCTGAAGCATTCACATGAGCCCATGGGATGTAATATAGACTGACAAATAAATAGTGTTAATAAAAGGCCAAAAATTACCACTGATTATTTTTTCTGAGCTTGTTTAAGTTAAATAAAATAAGACACCAAGCAAGCCTCAATCAACACAGCACACACTTGGACTCGGAAGCAGAGTTGATACGTCATCACTTAACAAGCGGGTTTGATTTAATTATTTTTGTAATGCCAAAAATTGCTAAATAAACTTCAAACTTTTTGTCAGATTCTTGCAGGAAATGATCTTGCCACAGATTCTCGATTGGATTTAGATCTGGACTTTGACTGGGCCATTCTAAGACATGGATATGTTTTGTTTTAAACCATTCCATTGTTGCCTGGCTTTATGTTTAGGGTCGTTGTCCTGCTGGAAGGTGAACCTCCGCCCCAGTCTCAAGTCT
>NW_005187412.1:4521499-4527261 GCF_000239375.1 Pundamilia nyererei | reverse complement strand
TGGCGACCTGTCCAGGGTGTACCCTGCCTCTCGCCCTATGACAGCTGGGATAGGCTCCAGCGCCCCCCGCGACCCTGAAAAGGATAGCGAATGGATGGATGGATGAATTAATTGAGTTAATTGTTAGATAATTGTTAGATTGTTAAATGAACAATGCATGACAGTGGTTCAGGATGTTTGTTTATCGGAAGGTTGATGGTTTGATCCCTGGTTCCTCTAGTCTGTATATTGAAGTACTGGCATATTGAAGGGTAAGATAACAATATATCTATCAAAGCGTGAGAACGTATGTGAATGTTAGATCAAGTGCTCTATGAATGGGTGGATGAGGTGATCTTGTAGTGTGATTTTACCTCAGTTTTATTTTGTTATCTTACAGCAGTACAGAAAAAAAATGGCAGTTGTTTTCCTGGAATGAAACAAATTTCAGTGACAAGGTATGATCTAAAGTTACTAATCCTGAAATAAGGTGATCAATTATTTGTTTGTACAAAAGTTAAATGTTCTTCAGAGTGTCAACTGCTCAAAAGACAAAAGCATAATGAAATATCTTGTCATGGTCGTGTTGTTAGTTTAAGTTTTCCTTTTGGAATTATGTTATTTTGTATTGTTTCTGGTTTCTAGGCTTCTGTTCTGGTTCTGCACCTCATGTCGCCATGTCTCAGTGTCGAGTCTGTGTCCTGTGTCAGTGTAGTCTGTTTTGCTTTCTCCCTGTCTCGTCATGTTGGATTAGTCACAGCTGTGTTCCTTCCTGTTTACCATTTCCTCGTGTGTGTTTACCTCTGTTCCTCAGCAGATTGTCTGTTCATCTTCCTGCGTATCATCCCCTGTTTCTTCCTCTGTCTTTCCATGCCTCAGGTTCCTCATTCCCAGCATCAGGAATTTTTGTATTATTACTTTCTGTATTGTTTTTCTATGTATTTCGCACAGTTAAATTTAGCTGTCCCAGTTTAGGTCTTTGTTAGTTTATCGTAGTCTCCAGTCGCCTTTTGTTTATAGCGTTTTTGTGCAGCCCAAATAAAGGCTCGCTTTCTGTTAAACCTCCACCTGTCTCTCCGTTGTCTGTGTTTGGGTCCAGTCCTCTCTCATTTTCCTTGCTAACCGTAACAGTACAATCTGACCATACTATGGACCCAGCAGACTTCGAGCTGCACAAGTGGTGGGAGGCAGTCTCCCCTGCACCTGAATCAGTTTCCTGGGTGAGGAGAGCTAGGGCCCAGTTGGTCCTTGATCCAGTTTCTAGGTCGGATGAAGCTCTGCAAGCCCCTGCACCTGTACCAGCTCCTCAGGTGGGGACAGCAGCTGGCCAGCAGTTGCCGGTGCCTGTTCCGGATCCCAGGGTGAAGGCACCTGTGAACCAGTTTACTCCTGCACCCATACCTACTCCTTGGGTGGGAGCAGCTGGTGTCTTGTCTGCCCCGGGACCCGTGCCGGTCCCTGAGGTGAGGCCAGCCAGGATACAGCCGGCCTCCGCACCCCTACCTACTCCTTGGGTTGGAGCGGCTATGTCCGGCAGATGTCTGCACCCGTTCCTGTCTTCGCTGGAGGCTCATGTGAGCCCGTCCAGCCATTTCCCTTGTTTTCTGGAGGCTCAGGAGAACCACTACAACAACCACTTCAACCACCACTACAACCACCACTTCTGTCCCTTGCTCAATCATTAGCTTTGTTACTTGCTCAGTCATCAGCTCAGGTCTCTGCACCTGTTGGCCCTGCTCCGCCTCACCCAGAGGTCTCCATACCTGCTGGTCCTGCGTCTGTTCCCGCTGGGGGCTCTGGAGAACTTCTCCAGCTGTCTGTTCCCGCTCCAGCATTTCCTCGTCTCCACTGGGGGCTCTGGTTAGCTGCTCCAACACTCCGCGGCTTCCATGCCACAATAATAATAAAACAGGAAACTGGGGAACATGACATAGGAGTGGAGGAGACGCAGACGAGCAGGAGCAAGGGAACACAAAGGAGCACGAGGGAAAGAGCGAGGAGACATGACCAAAGGGGAAACTTGGATAAACGTGGAATAAAACATAAGGAGGGAAAACAAAACACAAGAATTCACAAAACTATATAAACACAAACACACAGAGGGAGACACAGAGGGCAAAGACACAAGGGGGAATCTAATAATCAAAAAGCTAAACAGAATAACCTAGGTACTATAATATAAATCCTTAGAATAAAAAAGTAAACTTAAACATAATACAAAATGACAAAAAACACAAAAACACTCTGGGTCAAATGAACCAGGATCATGACTGCGGCAGCCACGCTGCTATCAGATCCATCACCTGCAACAGCCACGCCGCCAGCCGTTCAACCGCCTCTGGCTTCCAGGCCACCATTTGGTCAACGGCCTGCGGCTGCCACGTCATCATCTGGTCCTCTGTGTCCTTATCCATGTCCTGTTTGGCCTCCGCGTCCTTGTCCAACAACCCAACCACACCAACATTCTTTATACACCAAACCACACCAACACTGGCCATCCACCAGGGAGCTTTGCTACCACCTCCGCTTTTCATGAGGTTGGCTCCCTGAATTGTGCCTGTGTTGCCACTTTCCACGTGGTCTGCTCCCTGAACTGTGCCTGCACTACTGCTTTGCACGGTGTCGGCCCGCTGAACTGTTTTGGTCTGGACTCCTGTGCTATCTACCTCCGGGTCGGCCCCCTGAACTGCCCTGTTATGGACTATTGTGCTGTCAACCTCCAAGCCGGCCCCCTGAACTGCGTGTGAACTGTTTCCTGAGCTCCAGTGTCTTTCATGGACTTTTTTTTCTGAACCTGTGTTTTACTTCCTCCCCTGTGACTGTCTGGATTACCTGAGTATGTTTGCCCAGCTGCCTCCACTTCTCTAACCCTAATAGTACACACCCATGGTACTGTGTTGATTGGCCTGTTTTGGTAGCGGGCCATGAAAATCAAATGATACAATGATTTCATAAGGTGTTATAGACTCATAAATGCTAAAGCCATTCTTAGGTGTTTGTTAGAAAACATAACATCATAATATATGATATATCTCCAAAAGTTGATTCTGTTCATCTGGACATAGCGTTTTGGGGGAGAAACGTTTTGTCACTCATCCAAGTGACTTCTTCAGTCTCAGCTGACGGCAGGTTTCCCCAATCTTATAAACAGTACATTTGCATAATGACTAAAACCCAGCCCACTGAAGGAACAATCAGCTGGGAGGTTGTTCCTTTGTTCCATTGTTCCTTCAGTGGAACAATGGGTTGACCTCCCAGCCCATTGTTCCTTCAGTGGGCTGGTTTCAGTCATTATGCAAATTTGTAGGCAAACAGTTTACACTTCTGGTTTGTGTTTCAGCCACTCAGTTAGCACTTGTCTTTAGACAGATTAGTGTCTTCGTTGCAAACTACAGGCAACCATAGTTCTTGGTGCAACACCTGTGTGACCAGGTTCACCGAGTGACAGCCAAAAATCTCCAGCAGACCACTCGCCACACAGGTGGTGAATACTGAGGTTTATACTATAAGTGAAGCTGCATTTTAACGTGGGAGACTATGGTGATTAATGGACTTTTGGACCAAGCCTCATTTATATATCACTTTTCTGATCCTTCTGGTCATGCAAAGTACTTTTAGACTACAGGCCACACGGAACCATAAGTTCATACAGTGCTTCATTGTCCACACTTTTCTCTTTATCTACCTCACATCCATTTAGAGTCACCAATCACACTGCATGTCTTTGAACTGTGGGAAGAAACCCATGCAGATACAGGGAGAACACACAAACTGTCACGGTCCTGGGTCGGTGACCCAGTGTTCTTTGTATTATTGTTGTTATTTCATGATTCCTTCTTTGTATATTACTTCTAGTGTTCTGAGTTCTGTTTTCTATTCTAGTTTTGAGGTTTAGTTCTGTGCCCTGTTTTACTTTGAAGGTCTGTGTCTCATGTTAGTGTATTCTGTTTTGCTTCTTGTCTCATCTTGCCCAATTAGTTCCAGCTGTGTTGCCTCCTGTTCCTTGTTCCCTCATGTTCCTACTTATGTATTTATAGTGTGTGTTCTCCAGTGCTCCGTTTGCCTGCCTGTTTGTTTATTTGCTTTCTCAGTTTAGTTCGTTTTTTTGTTCAGTCTGCAATCTCCCATCAAAGCCAAGTGTTTTGAGTTCACCTTTGCCTCCGTGAGTCCTGCTCTTGGGTCCACCATTCCTGCCTGCCTTCACACAGCCATGACACAAACTCCACACAAAAAAAAACCATGTTGCTCCAAGGTGACAGTGCTAACCACTGCACCATGGCCATGAAATCTAGCTAAAATGAAATAATTGCGAAAACAAGAAGTCAATTTTTTAGATGTTTATTGCTTTGCAATGTTTACATGTTTACATGCTTTGCAAACATGCAAACATCACATTTTTTAATATAAAAGAACAAATGTATTTGTTGTATGTTACATATGCATTTGATTTGATGAATTTCATTTAAACTTTTCTTAGCAAAGGTTTGCGATTAAGTTTCCCCTCAAGCAATTGAAGCCATAGCACACATATGGGCGAGGTTAAAAATCCTCTGTAACTATTATTATTACTTATTAGCATTCTCATCAATCCTGAGAATGAGTCCTTACAGCATCTTATATGAGAAATGAATCACTTCTAACATGAACAAAACCCTTAAAATGTGGCTCATAGGTTTCAAACCAAACATCTGCATTGTTTAAGACTTGTTTAATCCCATTTAGGATGACAGAAGTAAAAATCATTATACTGTAAAAAATTGGAAGAGTTATTTTTATTTATTTTTTAATTTTTTCTCCAACATTAACAGGGACTTTGGACAGCATGACTGCGGCAGGGTTTGTTATTGTAAAGCTAAAATATGTCCAAAACATTGCACGAATCTGTTGGTATTTGTGTTATTCAACTATATGTTTGGATTTTTGGCTGCTACATGTTTTTCCACCAGTAGGGGGCAGTCACGGAAAAAGAAAAACTATGTAAAAAACAAAAAGAAAAGAGAAGAAAAAGAGAGAAGAGTGTATTCTTGGGCTCTGTATGTGAAAGCCACGGTTCTGAAGTACCCAAATAAACTCGGTTCTGCTGTTTACACCAAGTTGTCCGGAGTGGTGTAACATTTTGGAGGTTCCACCGAGATCGTTTTGGGACTACTTCACACAGAGGAACACGGTAAAGGAGCATGACAGAGCAAAGGAGCTAATGCTAACGGATTCCGACAGTCTAGCTAATGCCACGCAAACTGTGTTTTCTCTGGTCGGATACACTGAGAGAGTTTTATTCAAGCTTATTAGCCAGTTTTGTGAACGAGAAGAGTTTTTACAGCGAGAGGATGAAGGCATGTCGGAGGCGGAGGCTGTGCAAGAGGAGCAACTGGCAGCGGCGCGGTCACCTCCGGAGCGGCGGACAGGGCCGATGACATCGCTGGAGCATCAGGCGGCTCAAGGGACATCAGCAGAGCAGCAGGTGGCCATGAGGACGTCGCTGGACGGCGAAACACAGCGCAGGGGGAGAGACTAACCAGCCTGAGACAAGTTCTAAAAGCCCATTATGCAGAAACGGATGCAACAGTACTGTACCAGCAATTAACCAAAGCTACACAGGGGGCAAATGAAACACCACTTGAGTTCCTGATTAGAGTGCTGGATTTGCGTCAAAAAATCCTTTTCGCATCTGAGCGCACCCAGTCTAGCCTAAAGTATAACAAAGAACTTGTTCAAAGTCAATGTTTTCAGTCCATTAGAACGGGTCTTCTAAATGACAATGTCAGAGCAGAAATGAGAGCATA
>NW_005187412.1:4519592-4521382 GCF_000239375.1 Pundamilia nyererei | reverse complement strand
CTTACTGATCCCCGCACAAGCCAGCCTGACACAAAACCGGCTAAAACCCTCAAAGATAACTCCTTATTTGCAAAAATTGAGGAAAGTAACTCAGCAATCAGGGAACTCACAGGACAGGTAGCTTCACTAGTGCAAACTGTCCAATGACATAGAAGTGGTGATGGTGATAGACAAGTCAGGGCGTACAGAAAGGCAGCTCAGAGACCAAAAAGGCGATGCTCTGCATGTCAACAAGAAAACAGGGACTGTGACCATTGTTTCAAATGTGGCAGTGACTCTCACTGGGCAAAGGGATGCAAAGTGAGGGGAGCTCAGAAGCAGGAAAACTGGGCGGGGCTGTGACTGCGGGACAAGCCACAGCTTCAGCACCAATGTCCCAATGTGATAACATTCCCAAGGCCCGAAGCTTATCCCTTGCATCACCAACTGACTCAGGAAATCCTAAAATTAGGAACCAACCCCCAAACGTGTTCAATTTAAGTACCAAAAAAAGAAAAGTAGCACAGCTCGTGGGCAGAAAGTGTCTAGTATGGTGTAGAATGAATAACTGCAAAACACAGGCACTGTGGGACACGGGAGCCCAAGTTTCAATAATGAGTGCATCCCCATCAGCGATTTACTAAGTAAGGATGAACTTTTAGACTTGAGAGCTGTAAATGGATCTGAAGTATGGGCAGAAATCTGTGCCATCACAAACTGAATTTGAATAAGTTCAATTTGAATTTGAATTGCTCAGATTGAATCTGAATTTTAACTTGAATAAATGCTTTTGAAAACTGAATTTGAATTAGTCTAATTTGAAATTGAATTTATGGTTTGAAAATGATCATCACTAAATTGAAATTGAATTTTATATTTTGAAAATGAATTGATTTGCTTTGAAACTGCATTTTATCCTTTAAAACTTCAGCTCTCGAATAATTTCAGTTTCACTTCTCACCATTCAGTTTCAGTTCTACAATTCAATTTCAGTTCCAAAATTCAGTTTTTTGGAACTTACATCCGGTTCCGGTTCAAGCGCAGATTAATAGAACTACGTTTTACTAGCGGACCGAAAGTGTTACTGACGGGAATCTACAGCATCTTGAGCTGAAGTAAGACTTCAGAAGTCATTCGTCATGTCGAATGACCAGCGGATAAACTCTCAGGTTGGTAATAAATGTATTACATGTATAAGAACAAGCGTCACGTTAACAAATGATAGCCGTACAGTAACTTTTATGCTTATTGTAGCTGTTAGCTAAAAACGCTAATTTAGCGTAGTTTGCCCTGAATTCAGCTTTGACAAACAAATGTGATCGACTGTTTCTAGTAGAATTCCAAAGTTGTCATCTTGTACCCTCTCAGAGTACCCCCTCTGTATGCTTGCAGAGACCCCTACAGTAGGGAAACATGCAAAACGGTGTCCAAACCTTTGTATTTTAGCTTTATTTATGTCTTACACAGCATCCCAACTCTTTGGCTAACTTCATAACTTTAGCTAAAGTGAATAGTTAGTCTAATTCATTAGTGCAGCATTACTGGATCATCTCTGTTTGAAGTGATATAATATGATATACAACTATCACTGAAACAGCAAACTTTGTAAATAAGCAAACAACACTTCTCATTCTCTAAACGTTTGGCCACAGCTGTAGATTACACTATCAGTGCTTGTTCACTCTTGACAATAATTACATTTCTAAATTTACTTTGTGCATTTATAGGTAAACAATATCTAATATTTTATCTAAATGACTGCTTTGTCTTTGAAAAGGGTGAAGAGCCTGAGGCCGGTGACAGTCCAGTTC
>NW_005187412.1:4498337-4499669 GCF_000239375.1 Pundamilia nyererei | reverse complement strand
ACCAAATACTCGGCACTCACCCAACGTGTAGACAGACACAAATAGACACTGCACAGACAGTCGCACTCCCCAAACATACTCTATATCCCAGGTCCAGTTACCCAAGTCTACTGAGATTTAACCCTGAGTCTTTGTAGAAGTTTAATTATGTTCAATGTAAAAAGCTCCAACGTTTTTTTACAACTTCTATTGTCTTATATTTAATGTTCAATAGTTATCGTCTCAGTGCTGCCCTGAGTTTGGAGGAGCGTCCTCGAGGATTCTCTTTAACGTCGTCTTTTTGTGGGGTGATCACTTTTCTTCGCAGAGGAAGCTAACAGACACTTCCGTCTCTTTTATCATGCGACAGGTTTTCCTTCTTGGTACCTTGCTTCCAATGGCTGAAGTGATCCAGATTAGATAAGTCATCTCCCCACAGGAAACGTTTGACCAGTCTATCTTCTAGCAAATGAAAGGTGATAACACAGAGACGTCCGCTGGGTTTTAGCAACGTCTGGGCAAGACCTGGAAAGTCTTAGCGGCCACGTGTGCAGGTCTGTTGAGCCGGTCTTTATACGCATAGACCGCAGGAGGAAACAATCCTGGAAATAAGAATTGGTTTAGAGTTAATCTTACAAGTTTAATGGTCTATTAATGAATGATTTATTATAGCATTGTTACATTTCATTTCCACAGAAGTGGAAGAAACTGCAGTTCCTCTAGGCCAGGGGTCGGCAACCCGCGGCTCCAGAGCCGCATGCGGCTCTTTAGTCTTTATTTTGCGGCTCCGGGTGGTTTGGGAAAATAAATTAGAAGTATTTAGCTGAAGTGTATTTTATTTGTGTTTAGTTCTTTTTTTAACTTGTAGTTCTAAATTGGAAGATTATTGTGATTTATAAAAATAAAATTATATCTTATTATTTTTTTCATCGCTCAAAATAAGTGTCACACTCGCGGAAGCCGGTGTACCCGCCAAAACGGTGTGCATTTATCGAGACCTTCGACCCCAGGTAGGCCAATTATGGATCTTCGGATCCACATTATTTCAGCAGCTGTTCTCCACCATGAACTATGTTAAAAACAAACACCGCTCACGCCTCACAGATGACAGCTTACAGTCCTGCGTAAAGATGAAAGTGACTTCGTACAGCCCCGATTAGCAGACGCTGTGCACAGAGGTTCGGGACCAGAAGTCCCATCGTAAACATATCACGGCAGACCCAACGATGTTTGCATGAACATGCTTTATAGCATCTCTTTATTGACCACTTTTCACACATGGTGTTGTACGCATACAGCCGGCTGTAACTTTTCAGCTCACATCCTGACAACACAACAGCATAGATAGCACAG
>NW_005187412.1:4495458-4497259 GCF_000239375.1 Pundamilia nyererei | reverse complement strand
CAATAAATATACTGTGTTATCTTCATTTTAGATTTCAAAAAGTATTTGCGGCTCCCAGTGTTTTCTTTTGCGTGGAAATCGGGTCCAAGTGGCTCTTTGGGTGTTAAAGGTTGCAGACCCCTGCTCTAAGCCCACTTGAGGCTACCTATAAAAGTGAGCCAGTCCCCAGAGACTTCCATGTTAAAGTGCCTAATTTTACTGCATAAAAAATCATATTGGTAAAACAATTTTGGCCTCTAAAGGTGATTTCTAGAAATGTAACAACAATGTAACAATGATTTCTTATCTCTGCATAATTGCTTGGATAAGTAAGTTAGGGGTGAGTACACATTGACTGACGAGTGTCCTGACACCGGCAGCTGTAGTGTGTGCTAGGCCTTTAAACACTACTTGAGTCATTAAACTGGACCTCTTGACTGTATGTGCTGTTGATGAATTTGGGAGTATTTTTATTGTATTCCCCAACTAATAATATGGCTTGCTGTGTGTACAAAGATTTGTGTTTCAGTAATGGGGATGAAATTCTAGTATTTTATTAGTACACCACTAAGCACCAAAAAATGTGTCTCTGTGTGGGACCCATGAAGTATATGAATGCAGCTGCTGACCAAGCTAGCTAACATTAGCTGATAATTTGGCAGTACTTGTCAAGAGTGTGGACTGACCAGACTGGAGGACATGGTTTTTGTTTTTTTGTTTTTTTGCTTGTCCCGTTTGGCTCTTTTGCCATCAGAATTATTGTCTAAAGGCGAAGGAAGATGCCCAACAGATTTACTTTACCAAATAGACCATGCCAGCCTTGCCATATTGGTCTATTTGATTCACCTTTTATTGTTTATTTTATTTTATTTATGCTTGCTAAATACGGGACAGACTGGGGGAAAGAAAGGGGAGAAAGAAAGAGGGAAAGAAAAACAGAGGGGAAGAGGGATGGGGATAAAGGGCGAAAAACAAAAACCACCTCAATCAATCACCGTGTTCACCTGTTGAGAAAGAAAAAAGAGAAAACAAGCAGAAGAAAAAAAAGAGCAATATAATAAACAACATCACAATGATCTACTGTATGTGAAGATAACAGTAAATACTAAATATTAAACATTATTGTGCAGCACATAAGACCGATAGTGCACAGTGTGCTTTGAGGTAGGAGCCAAAAAGGGTGTAGTTTGTCTGTGTGAACACCCGTGTGTACACCTGTGAGCATGAGAGCACTTGTATTTAAAAGGTTCCTTCATGTAATGATCCGCTAGAGGGTGTGGAGAGCCACAGCCCCGTCCTCCAGGGAATGAAGCAGGTATGGAGGAGATCAAAACTATAGACATCCAGAGGCCCTCAGAACACAAAAGAACAAGGAAGACCAACAGAGGTCTCTGTGCCAGAGTGACCAAACCCCAAGCCGAGAGGCTGAGGGCACCCCACCCCCAAAGCAGCTCCAGGCCCCGACAAGCAGCCACCAGGAGTGAGCTGGTGTGTATCTGGACGCCCATCCCCGGACACAAAGAACCACCAATGCACCGATGTCTGAGGGTGTCTGCCACTGGCAGGGTAAGTGGTGGGGGGAGATAGGCCTCCATACCTTGGAGGGCCTGAGATGTCCCTAGAGAGGTGGCGTCCAATACAAAACCTGACCTATAGACACAAACAGGCACACACAGATACAAACATCCATTCCCACCCTCATGCTCTTATATGCAATTACTCAGCACTCACCCAACGTGGAGACAGACATAAATAGACACTGTACACACAATCACACTCCCCAAGCATACTCTAAGCCCCAGGTCTAGGTACCCTTGCCCCT
>NW_005187412.1:4492714-4493980 GCF_000239375.1 Pundamilia nyererei | reverse complement strand
TTGGTTAGAATTAAGATTATTTTTATTTTTCCAGTTCATGAGGACTGTTTTCTTGGCTATGCATAGGGCAGTGAAAACCATGTGGGCTATATTCTTTTCTGTAGTGACACTATCTAAGCTGCCCAACAAACACACTAAAGGAGAAGTTGGAATACTACATTTCAGACACTTCGATAAGTCTTCACATATCTCGCGCCAAAACTTCTGAAATGGTGGACAGAACCAAAGAGCGTGGATATAATTGTCTGGTGAATTGGAGATTGCAGTGGTGTAGAAGAAGAATTATGGAAGGAGCAATTAATTGGGAGGACTGTAGATTTTGACCAGTTAATTGAGTAATCTGATATTCTTGCAAAAGAGTTTATCATTTCAATCACCCCAGAGATATTGGTTTGTGAGTTTTGGAGAAAAAGTAACACATCATCCGCATAAAGGCTGATTTTATGTTCCACGTTCTTGCATCTTATGCCCTTAATTACTGAATTTTGTCTAATTGCTGCTGCTAGTGGTTCAATAAAAATTGCAAACAGTGAAGGGGAGAGTGGGGATCCCTACCTGGTGCCCCTCAGGAGACAGAAGCTGGAGAATGTTTGGTCATTTGTTTTGACACTAGCTGTTGGGGAATTGTATAATATTTTTAACCAGTTAATGAAAGAGGTTCCAAAACCAAATTTGTGTAAAGTTGCAATCAGAAATTTTCAGTTAACTCTGTCAAATGCTTTTTCTGCATCCAAAGAAAACATTGTAGTTTCAATGTTTTTACTGTATGAGTAATCTACGTGTATTTGTTGATGAGTGCCTACCTTTTATGAAACCAGTTTGGTCAGGATGAAGAGGGGGGTTATTTTCTCTAATCTCTTTGAGAGAGCTTTGCAGATTATTTTAAGGTCTACATTTATAAGGGATATTGGACGATGGCTTGAGGGATATACAGGGTCTTTGCCTGGTTTTAGCAGGAGATTAATGTTTGCAGAATTTATATTTGATGGAAGTCTGCCCTTTTCTTTGATTTCCAAAGAAAAAGGCAGACTTTATGAACATTACCTTAACTGAGGAAAGTGAGGCCTCTAGTTCTCATTGTTCTGGGTTCTTCTCACTGTGGTTCATTGGAGTTCCAAACCCTTAGGAATGACTTTATGACTCTTTCCAGACAGACAGATGTCAATGAATTTGTTTCTTTAGATTGTGGCACGATGTGACATGTCATCCAAAAGACCATCAGGGTGTACAACCTCACCCCTGGCGTTGTTGCCCACCTCTCAATTT
>NW_005187412.1:4489671-4491143 GCF_000239375.1 Pundamilia nyererei | reverse complement strand
AAAAAAAAAGAAAAGATTTTGGCTTGATGTGTTGCATTTTTAACATCTTTTACCCTTCTTCACTTTGTCAGACAGGTTCTATTTAAGTCATTTCTTGATCCAACAGGTCTGGCAGTAAGCAGGGATGGGTGTGGCAAGGGAAAATAACCTCTGTTTTCCAAAAATGTGAGTTAATTAGCTAACAGTAAATTCATGATTTAACAATAGGGCTCAATTACTTTTTCACACAGTATATTTGCTCTTTGTGTAATATTAACATTTCTTGATAACATGAAACATGCAAGTGTGGCAAATATGCAAAATACTAAAAAAAAAAAAAAAAAAAAAAACAGGAAGGGGGGAAAATAACTTTTAACAGCACTTTATGAATGCATTAATGCATTATAGCGCAGACCAAGCCCTCAAAAGAATTGATTTGAATTCAGTTTACCTTGAATTCAGTTCAAGGTAAACATGCTTAATGCATACATATAAAACTAACATTTATCCAAGGTATCCTGTACCTTGACTTGTTTCAAAGCCACAATTATAAAGGCCTATAAGTACCAAAGTACCTCCTGATCATAATGAAATATATTTCATTTCAAAATGCATCAACTTGAAAGGAAAACACTGGCCAAAAACCGAGACAGAGAACCATGGACTGTCCAATATTTTACCATATCTTAACCTTAATGTTGGCAAATATCTCTCAAAAACGTTCTCGGGTGTGACAGGGAACCCACACTCAGTGCAGCAACAAGCCTGGGAGCGCAACCTAGCCATTCAGCAGGCAAAATTTTTCTTTAGCACAGTCTTTAGCCTGTGGCAATAACGCTGTGTAAACTGTGACTGATTGACAATTTCTGGTAAACTTAGTGGAGCTTTTATTAGAAGTTTAATCATTAGGAACGTGGCGGTTAGCACTGTCACCTCACATTAAGAAACTCCTGGGTTTGAATCAAGGCTGGGCCTTTCTGTGTGAAGTCTGCATGCTCTCACTCCATCTGCGTTTGTTCACTTTGGGCTCTTGATGTGAATGTGAGCGTGGATGGTTGTCTGTCCTGTGCCAGACTGGTGACCAGTCCAGGGTGTACCCCGGCTCTCACACCATGGCAGCTGACCCAGAAATGAATGGATGGATGGATACTAATCCAGAAATTCCAGATGAAGATAATTTTGGACTTGTCATTCCCCGCTCACATCTGGACTGCATAACACATACATTTTATATAAATATATAAATATACATGTTAATAAATAAATAGAAGTGTTACTTAAGTCATATCAGGTGTCTGTTTCACTGAAATCAATAGCTATTCTTTTGCTTTTAGTCCCAAATTCACACAGAATTATCACCTGACTTTGTAGTTTCAATCGGTTTTACAGAGGGCTTTTAGTCCACAGCATCTTTAGTCCACTGTTTTGCTTTGACGGCTCAAAACTTCCCTGAACTTTAGTTCACTCCCCCTGCAGGAAATCAGAGTCATTTT
>NW_005187412.1:4487438-4488669 GCF_000239375.1 Pundamilia nyererei | reverse complement strand
TTTCTGCAATTTTCACACTTTTCAGAGCCAGCCTGGGGACCAGATTGGACCTTTTGGCAGGGCAGAACTGCTGTGAAGTCACCATACACTACCTGCAAACTGTTTCATCGACGAACAGTGTCTTTCAGTTCTTGATGTAAAGAAAGACCAAGTCAGAAAGATGAGAAAGTGAAAATACTATTGCCTTGATTTCATTGTGATGTTTCTCAGTTTTTTTAGCACACAAGTTTCTGTTTGCTCCATAAACCAGCTCTTATTCTATTTTACTTTTTTTTAAAGCACTGTAAGAGAAGACAAACGAAGGGAAAATGTGTTTGAACGTTTGTTAAAAATATTAATCATCGACTTCAAAATAATCTCATATGTGGATGTCAGTGTTTGTTACAAGCATTTAACTCTTAAGCACAATAGCCCCATTCTGAAGTATTGAGAGCGGGGCAGTCAGGAAATGTTTTACGCAGGATATATGTAACGCTTATCGACCATTCTGCGGGGTCTTTGCTGTTACCAGCTGTAACAACTGAATACCATATGCAAAAAAAGAAAAGCTCACCTATCCATACATTTTTCCTTATATGTGATTTCTTTTTCCTTAAAAGAGAAATCACAGCATGTTCAATCAGTCTGAATGGTCTGAGACTGTCTGAATAATTCGCTAGATTAACTTTTACTTTTCATCTTCTACATGTCTGCTCCGTGATTTATTCGAATGTCAGCAAATGGTTGGGAACAGATGTAAACGGACACAAAAAGGAAATGCCAGCTATTTCCCACAAAAACATCAAACATGTCGATCGATAGTGACGTTGAAGGTGGGGTGTGTGCGTGCATGTGTGAGGGAAGAAGAGATCAATGGCGGTTCCCTCTCCTTTCACAGCAGCAGATGGGGAGGGGGTGTGGGCTAGTGGGATGAGTCACACGCATAATGAACTTGCCTGTTGTGCTATTCAATATAAAACAGGAAAACGAAAACAGAAGCACAAACAGCAAAAGTAGGCTGGCTTTTATCAAATAGTCAACACAAGCAAACGGGAGACAAACTGGTCCTCTGCTGGAGGGTGAGGCACTTGTCACAACAATCTTTTGTCACATTTTGAGGGAGCTGTGGCCAAAAGACCAAAGGTAACGCTGATCTATTTCACCAGTTCAAATGACAGACAGACAGCTGATGCTCAATATTCTTAGAGGCAGTTAGCTGGAAATGCAAATGCTGAGTATTAATTCTTGTTTG
>NW_005187412.1:4483824-4487373 GCF_000239375.1 Pundamilia nyererei | reverse complement strand
ACAAACACACGCATGCACAAACCAAATAAAGTTACCTAAAAATTGAGTGCATGTCCAAAGGAAAAAAAAACTGGAAGCCTTATGTTTACAAGGTCATTTACAAGGTAAACTAAAAATCTGGTTCCTATGCTGGAGGATAACAAGCTTTTTCAAATGACCCGAATGCTGCTGCAAAAACAAAGAAGGAAAAAAAAATCCTCCCCTCCTTTTTTAAAAAACCCTGCTACTTCTGTCGCAAGATGGACACAAGAACAATATTTTATACCGAGAGGTTTTCAGCAAGGCTTTCACCTAGGCCATGCCTTTTCCAGAGAATGCGGCAGATTGGAATCAAACCAGAACAAGATGCAGGTGATTCTCGGTAATGCAATGCCAAGGATGATCTTTAAAACAAAGTTACTTACTCCAAGTCTGCGTTTTGTACTTCGTCTGGAGTGTGCAATATCTGCCTTTCCCAGCAGAGGGAACAGGAGAGTTAGGAGTGGCCGAGTGGTGCAGTCCAACAGTGAAGCAGCAAGGTGCTATAATGCAGGACACCTCAGCAGTCATCCCACAGCATTTTTAATGAGCACTTTTTTTTCTCAAAGTAAAATGACAAATGCTTCATCAGTTCATATGTCAAATCAAAGAGAGATATTTTACATATATGTCTTAAAATTAAAGCTTTTGCATCAAGCAAACAAAAACCAAAAAACAGCTCATGCACCAGTATATGATATCCTGGCCATGTGGAAAAAGTGGGCCTCATCTGGAGCTTTCTTATGGCTGAATTCATTAGGAAAAGACAAACAGGAACCTGAGAGAAGCCTGAGTACTCACCTAAATCCTACTTGTGACTCCCCAGCCCAGGTCAGTTACAGTGGGGGATCTAAAATGTCATTGAGGGGAGTTTTTTCAGATCTTGTTACACTAACACACAGACCATTTGGGAGACAGATATACAGGTACAGGATCGCTTTTCTTGTTGCGTCCGTTGCCATGGCAAGAGTGGAGGTAACCGGTTTGCATTTCTTTCTCTGTCACACAAAGTTCATGGCGAGACACAAGTGTGCCCAGTTTTAGCAGGTTTACAGGATGAGAGCACAGAATGATTCATGTGGAAACCCTGATATAATCAGGTAATAATGCGGGATTTGGTGGCTGTAGAGAATAGTCCGATGGCTAAACATCTGGCCAATGTGAACTTGACTGGACATAAAATCTCACTGCTATCTTCAAACTGTATCTTACACTCAAACCTCCGCAGCACGGCCACAAACTGTCTGTGTCATTACTGCTTCCACACACGTTTTGATTTTAACTTCACCAGGTAAGGAGGCAGATGTGTGCAACACAGAGAGCAAGTGAAAGCAGACATGAGATTATGTTGATTGCAATCACTCATGTCTGACACACATACATGACTCACCTACCTAAGCGGACTTAACATATGGCAAGTGGACTGAAAGTGAGTAAAAAAAAAAAGGTTTTTTTTTAAGTGTGAGGGAATGAGTGAGCAAGTGAGAATGACAAGTGATAGGGAAGCACAAAACTAAGATGAGTTAGTGTCTGAATTTAAATCCTCATTTAATGCCCTTGACTCAAAACTGGACCAAGTATGACAAGCCTTCGAGGAACAGGCTGAGAGAGTTTCGTCCTTGTAGCTTGCAACGGAAGACCTGAGTCATCGAGTCGATGACCTTGAAGGCACATGTGCCGCTCTTTGCGAAGACAATATTCAGTTAAAAAACAAAGTTACAGACCTGGAAAGCTGTAGTAGGCGTCAGAACATCCGCATCCTCGGATTACCTGAAGACACTGAAAATGGGTGCCACTATCACTTCTTTTCTAATCTTCTCTGTGAGTTATTGGGCAAAGAAGTACTTCCATCTCCACCCAAGCTCGATAGAGCGCACCGCTGCCTCGTAGCCCATGGGGCAACCTCCTTGCCCAGTGATCCTTTGCCTGCACCAATACTAGACCAAGGACCTCATCATCTGAGAAGCTAGGAGGATATGGAAATTCAACTACCGAGGCACATTCATCCAAATTGTGGAGGACTACAGTCCCGAGGTCCTTAATCAGCGGTCGCAGTACAAGGACATTATGTCGGAGCTCTACGGGCAAGGTTTGAGGCTGGCTCTCCTCTTCCCAGCCCGACATCGCATAACGCAGCCCAGCAGCCCCAGAAGGTTTTTCAGCTCCATGGATGAGGCTCATCGCATGAAGCATTATTACTAACAAAACAGTGACAGAAAAGAGAGTGGGAATGAATAGGATTATTTTGCAGGGACTATGTTATCTAGGGAAATACATATATATATTCTTTATTTTGCTTTCTTTTTCCTTTGGTTTTGTTTTTTGTTTTTTTGTTTTTTTTTTATTTTACAGCCTTAAGTATATGGGCCAATTACCCCAAATGTACAAACTGTTGAATGAAGGATTTAAACTGTCCAGATCAAGGTGAATTAATATGTCTGTATGAATGCTGTATACTACTTATTTTTAGGCTGTTTTAGGTATAGGCCTGGTTGAGGGTAACTGTGTAGAGTGAGGAATTTATAGACAGTGGGGGTCTGCCTGTCTTAAAATGAAGAGTAAGAGCTGCCTCAGCAATATAAATAGGAAGTCACAGTTACTAGTCCGGGGGAGGACAGCTGGGGGGGACTGAAGATAGAATTAGGGGAGAGTAGTGGAAAACTACTGAAGAGGGGTGGCAAAGGGCAGCCCTCACCTACTCTATAAAGGTGTGTGTATGAGGACAGCTCCTCAGATCTGCTTGTAGGTTGCATGATCTCCCTCTGCACAGAGGTTCTTTTTTTTTTTTTTTTTTAAATAAAAGCATTACAAAGGTTTTAAATCTATCTGTTTATTCTTCCAGGTGAGTAACAAAGGACCAGAGAGATCGATGAGAATGATCTCGACAATTTGGTGCCGTGACCCGGATTATCAGTTGACTGATTGGCCAAGGAGCAGTGCAGGAGAGGATGGCAAAAGGAGAGACTGGTCTAACAAAGAGTGAGCAGAGTCTGTTATACAAACTCTGCATATTAAACATTTCTAAAATTACCTGAGCTGTCCTCGAGTGCACGCATCCAGTCTATTTGGTATTGTTAATGCTGTTGTGGAAAGAGAAATAGAAAAAAATACAGACTAATGAATGAAGAAGCTGTGTAAAAAGTAAAAAAGTTAAGTGTGTAGAATTAAAATAAGAAGAGAAGAGTGTGATAAAACGAAGTGCTTGTATAGAGGATTGGTGACCGGGAAACCCATACGTTTCCCACGGAGAGGAAATTGGGATTAGTTCAAATCCTCTCTAAAAACTAGAGCTCTTGCTAGTGCACTGTGTGAAGTTGTTGAGTAAAAACGTAACTAGGATTGATGTGAATTCTGAGACAAACATAGGATTGTGGAGTGTGTGTGTAACAGGAAGTGAGAGCGTGTGTGTGTGTGTGTGTGTGTGTGTGCAACTGAAAATGTCATAAAAGGTGGAGAGAAGGGAGTGTGTCTGTGTAAAAAAAAAAAGAAAAGAAGAAGGACGGAGACAGAGTGGTTTACAGTGGATTGCCT
>NW_005187412.1:4479823-4481104 GCF_000239375.1 Pundamilia nyererei | reverse complement strand
AAAGCACCGAAATAAAGCACCGAAATGTGCTGGTTACTACCGTTTATGTCAGAACCGGTGCCCTCGTGGCACCGGACACCGGTACCCATCCCTACTCATGATATAACATTATCCAGACATTCCCTGTAAGGGCATGAGGAGTAAACAGTGACAAAAAGAGCTATGTGAGGCTGCTAAAGGCAGTGGATCCCTCACCAGTTGGATTAAAAAGCTTAGGGAACAATAACACATGTACTAGTTGTTGCATTGCAGAGGTATTCAAATATTAAAACAATAATAAACACAACTGCAATGTTTTGGTTCTATAACATTTTTCTATAATTACTTTATTTTGGATTAGGTGCAAGAGTTGGAAGAGAGGCAAAGAGTGATTCACAGGGAGAGCCTATTTCCCAAAGTTTTTTAATTCTGCTGCCTTACGGTTTTAAGTGTTGTCACCAATCTTTGCATTTTATTATCTCATAACACTTCTTTAATTAGCTACCATCTCTCCTATGGACTTTTCAATGTCTACAGTCTAGATCAACACAGCCCTGGCTTCCAGAACTCTCAGCAGCAGGAGCAACCCCTCAACAGCAACATTGCACCCCATCAGGTAAAACATAGGCTATGTTTGCTTTGCATTGTCCCCACCTGATGACAGTGATTCAATATTAGATTCCTGATGAATGTAGGTTGTTGTTATTCAGTCTGGTTCTATGTGTCCCTTTTTTAACTTTGAGCACCTGACCCTTCAAACATCTCTTTACATTATATTTAGGATAAGATATACATTATTATGCAGTTAGGACATCTCTGAATATATCTAATAATAATCATCAATCCAAGAGATTGTTTTTTAAAATCACTTATTAGTAGTGTAATGTAAGTAATCAGTTCATGATACATTTACAATTAAAAAGCTACTTTATTAGCAGTAATGAATCTTTTAAAAAGTCCATAATTAAAATGCACACTGCTTTGTAAAGCACTGTATTTATACCACAGTAACGCATTAATGTGCAGTCTTTTACATAATATTTTTATTTTGTAACAGGTAATGCAGTACAATACAGCTAAAGTATACAGTCTACTCTATGTTACCTGTAAAGGAACAAACATATGTTCAGTATCATACATGCAGCTAGAATTAGTTTAAAATGATATGACAGCAATCACAGATAAATGTATTTTTAAAAGTGTGCATGTATTTTTTTCACACCTCAGAAATGTGATGATTAAGCGTAAACTAATACTGTGAAGGCAGGGTCAAAGACTCGTTGTTTTAAAGGGATTACATTT
>NW_005187412.1:4477424-4478550 GCF_000239375.1 Pundamilia nyererei | reverse complement strand
TTCTTTCATTCTTATTGTATGGATATTTTAGTTGTTTAAATATAGAAAAAAAGGAAAAAATATATGTACTGAAAGATAGCTGAAGTTGATGGTATTGTATAGTCATTTTAAAATGTCAATAAAAAATTTTTTTCTTTAAAACGGATTACATATTGTTGTTTTTACCATAATTTTTTAATCTTCTTCTCTGTTAAATGTGCAAGAGACAGGAAAGCACTCCAACGAAGCATAAATCAACAACTCCCATCAAAGAGCTTTGAGCAAGAAAACAGTAAACCAACAAGCCAACAGCTCCTGCTAAACTGTTTAACACACCACGGCTTTTCCCTGAAGAGCTTTGTGTGTCTGTGTGTCACTAAAATGTGGTCATGTTGTAAATAACTAATCAGCTAGACTTGGCCTGCTGAATGTGGGGAAAAACTACAATTCTAAAGAATAAGGTTAATAGTGAAATGTAACATTGTAATGACCAAGTGAGTTTCAAATGATTTACTGCCTGTGTTAGGTTTTAATGCTTACACAAAGTACAATCAAAAAGTTTCACAACTGTGAAAAATAAAAAGCAGAAACTATAGGTACATTTCATGAGTCCATTATCCCTCTTAAACAGATATTTTTATGAAGTGTGGCGTCTCCAGCACCCTTGTTATGTTTTGAATCGCACCCTGGATCGCACTGACCATTTGTACTTCAGCACTGAATTCTGAATGCCATCTGGTGAGTTAAGTAATTGTATAGACTGGGACAGTAACTGTAAGGTTACACAGGTTATCCAGATGAAATTCAACTTATCAGGGGAAACTTTTCTGTTGTAAATATATTCTAAATTACCCTTAAGTCTGGTAAGGCATGGTCTTGCATTTGTAATATAGGCACTTTATGTGTTTTTGTAAAAGTGCATTCAAAACATTTTTCTTCTTATTTTTTGAGCCAGCACCATTTGGTGCATTGTGACTTTAAATGACAAGCACATTGCATTATATGCAGGTATATGCATACACTGAATACCATCATTCAATTAAGTGCTGACTGCAAACATAAACTGGCACAAGAAGCTGCAATGCAACCAGAGTAAACAGCTTGTCGTAAAAGCCACAGCTAGGGCTGGGCGATATATCGAGTTTTT
>NW_005187412.1:4466485-4475709 GCF_000239375.1 Pundamilia nyererei | reverse complement strand
AGGGAAAACTCCAACAATCAGACAACATCCTAAGAAAAGCGGTTTGCAGTGGTGGGAAAGTCCATCCATCCACAATACGAAGCTTGTCATTAATATACTGCAACAACATGGGAATAGAGCAGCTTTAAGAGAATTCAACATTAATGAATCAATGGTACGAAGAATGAGTTGAGTAAAGTTTGACTTATCTGACTGTTTTGTTTCGCTTAATGCGCCTTATAATCCGGTGCGCCTTATGGTCCGAAAAGTAAATAACATGCTGGAGTAGTATATAAACATGTGGAGAGTGAAAAGACATGCATGGAGAAAAAGTGCTCAATGCACAAGTCCACAGCAGTCTGAGCCAATACCAGCATAACTAAGAAATAGGTCAGGGTCACCTGATCAAATCTTAATAACAAACTTAATGAAAAAGGAAAGAATCTGGAGATTATGTGTATCTCCGGAATCTAAAATGGAAGCTAGTTCCACAGGAGAGGGGCCTGAAAGCTGAAGGCTCTGCCTCCCATTCTACTTTTAGAAACTCTAAGAACCACAAGTAAGCCAGCAGTCTAAGAGTGAAGTGTTCTGTTAGGATTATAAACTACTATGAGGTCTTTAAGATATGATGGGGCCTGGTTATTCAAGATTTTGCATGTGGGGAAAAGGATTTTACATTAAATTCTGGATTTAGCTAAGGAAGGAAGGTGATAGAGGAGAAACATGGCCACTCTTTCTCGTCCTTGTTAGCTGGCTCAGTACAGTGTTTTGAATCAACTGAAGCTTTTCACAGAACTTTTACAACAATCTGATAATAATGAATTAAAGTCGTCCAGCCAAGAAGTAATGAGCTCATGAACTAGTTTTACAACATCAATCTGAGACAGGAGGTAAATTTAAAGATATTGTGCAGATGATAGAACAGCCCTACATATTTGTTTGATATGGGCTCTGATGGACAAATCCTGATCAAAAATGACTAAAAGATTTCTCACAGTGTTGCTGGAGGCCAAAATAATTCCATCAGAATTAAGTATCTGATTAGAAAACATGTTTCAAATATATTTAGGGTCAAATATAATAACTTCAGTTTTGTCGAATTTAGAAGAAAAAAATTCCAGGAATTCCAGGTATTTATGTCTTTAAGTCAGGCTCATAGTTCACCTAATTGATTTGTGTCATCTAGCTTGATGGATAAATAAAGCTGGGTATCATCTGCACAGCAGTGAAAATATGCACAGGGTTTTCTAATAATCTTGCTGTAGGGAAGCGGGTATAGTGTAAAAAAGAGTGATCCCAACACAGAACACGATGTAACTCCATGACTAACTTTTGTGTGTGGAGAAGACTTCCCATTTTCTAGAACAAATAGGAATCTATCTGAGAGATATGGCTCAAACATTGCAGCTTATTTGTTTTAATAACATTGCACAGCCTGACCTTGGTGTCAGTTTGTTGGGGCATTCACTTCTGGGAATATTGTGGCATTGTATCAATGCATATCTGAATCCTCCAGACTAGCAGACACTTAATGATAATCAGTTAATCAAGTGAATTTGATTAGCAGCACTACCCTCCAATTCCTATGGAAGCACGAAGGGCGTACTGCAATTTTTGTTGTTGTTGTTGTTTTGACTATCCTTTTTCAGGACTGCAGATTCCTGTGAAAATGTTCTTTTTCAGGTGATTATATAGGAAGCTATGGACCTCACAAAGATTAACTTCACCTGAAGGTGCAACTTTATGAGCAATGTATTTTCTATTGAATTTGTGAAAAAGTGATTATTTAACATCTGCACACTGTAATTACAGGCTAAGTTCTCATGCATGGTATCTAATTGACTAAGAAATTAGGCTGAAGGTCAAAACACACTTAATTTACTTCTAGACTGAGGTTATTAATTTTAGACAGTGCTGCAGAGAGTACACTTTTCAATGCGTAGTTTTCTTTTGTTCTAATACTTCCTGAGGACATTGCAAAACATCAGGAGGAGGCCTGAATTCTAGTATTATGTTCATTAATATGACATAAAAAAATAATGTGCGTATTCAATATTACTGAATAGGAGCACTATTTACTGAGAGTTTGCAGAAAGAAACATTGAGATCTGCATTTATTTTATACGTCCACACAGTAGAAGTCCATGTACTATGACATTTCAGTCCAAGCAAAGAGAGGTGAGTTGAAAGTGCATATTATTTTTATAGTCTTTTCTTTATCAATGTATTTGTGGGTGTAGCGAATTCTTATGAAGAGAAATACTACCCCACAGTGGTTAGATTTTCTCAGTGCTCCAAACTGTTCCTGTCTCACACTAGTGGAAAGATTTTTGCCCACCGCAGAAGGATTCAGTAAAAGGCAAAAGTGCATTTTTATATACATCATGTGAGCAATTTAAATTAAGCTATATGTGTAATAAATGTAACCTCCACTGCCAGAAAAGATCTCATCTGTCTTTAAAAAGAAAAGAAACAATGCAAGAGGGAAAAGAATGCTTTAATTTTTAACAGCACACAGCCAGGATAAACAACAACAAAAAAGATCTAATAAAACAGTTGATGAAATGAGCTATAACAATAAATGAATTAGCTAATTTCAGTGCTGAAAGTACATTTACCTACTACAAGTTTTAGTGCATTCTTTAACTATATGTCATATAATTACTACATTACACACATTTAAAGTGACTGTTCATGATGAAAACCCCCCAAAAAATTACAAATGCCGTCAGTTCCCCTAAGCTCTACACAGCTTTATAGCTTCTCGTCAACACTTTCATCAGCACAGTTTTCAACCACAGGAGGCAGCAGATACAGTAAATGACTAGCTGGTGAATACAACAGAGCATTTAAGAGCTGAAGAGAGCCACATATTTCCCTCAGGAGTTACTGTTGACAAAATCAAACCCACAAATGACAGTGAATAAATATTGAACCTGCATTGATTTGGCTGTCTGCAATATGACTGCAAATAAAGGCCAATGTTTCCTTTGTGTGTGCTGGATGTGTAAAACTGCAACTTTTACCATATTAACTTCCCAAGGTAATATGTCAGCAGTCTGTTTACAGCTTGGGGCATCCCCAAAGTGTCAAAAACTAACAATTACAGCTGTTTAACATGAGCTGATGTTTCATTTGAAAATGAAACCATGTGATTAACATGAGGTTGGCTAGTTACTCTAAGAAAAAGACTAGATTAAGTGAAAATATACATGCATTTAATTTTATTTTAATTTTCATTGTTTTCTTTGTTAAAATAGAAGTGTTTCTGTTTAATGAGGGGGTTATGTGTTATGTCTCTTTAACACAGTGGATCAAAACTGAAAAGCTGTTTTCACAAATAAACTTTGTTCTTGTTCTTTAGCCTAAGGCTAAAGGGCTAGACACCCCGTATGGAAAAGAAATAGGAAAAACCTATAAAAGACTTGCATCAGCTTTAGCTTGCTTCATATAGTGAATCACATAAGTCTTATATGATTTACTCACCACTTTCTCATTACTTTCATATATTGTTTCAGGAAGTATCCAAAACATACAAGTTTAATTTATATAATTTTTCAAGGGATCTTATATCTGTTTTCACTCTTTTTCATACAAGTTTCACACAAGACAGATACAAACTTTATAAGATTTATATATATCTTTTCCATATGGGACAGTTCAGTGAGTCCTGGTAATCCCCTGTGTCTAGGAAATGGAGAATGTTCACTTTTAAAGTTGTGCCTCATCACGGCAGCCAATGCAATTTAAAAGGTGCAACTTTTACTATAAAGGCAAAGGATCTGCATTTCCAGCTTGTCCACACTTTTCACAGCTCAGCAAGCAATTTGTGAGTGCAGATAAATCTCCATTTTCCATTCAATCTGCAGGTGACTACAGCACCCTTCTATTGCCCTTGCAACGAGTTTTTCTGTGCAGCACATATCTCTTTGCAACTGATTTTACCCAGTTACTGGAAGCAACCTCTAGCAACCACCAACCAGTTGGAAACCAGTCTTTTCCTATAATGGCCCTGACCAGTCTCTAGGCCAGTGCAACTGGTTTTTAGTAACCCCCAACAATCACTATTTGGCGTGTCTGGTCAATTTGGATGGAGGACATATTGTTTTGTCTCTGTTTTCCATTTGATCAGGCACTGTGCAGAACATCCAGTTCCCTATTATGGCTTTCACGTTACTAAGATTCCAGTATCAAATGATTATATAATTCTGATTTGTTGTTCCTGCACTCCATAACCTTGGATTTGACTCAGGGTTATCTTTTTCTGCTGAGGTTAAGTAGAACTTATTTGTTCCATTATCATACAAGATATGTAGCTTCACTGTATGCTGTGAAAAGTGTCAGTGATTTTCACTTTTTGTCTCTCTTGGCTACCCTCTATCTTTTAGCTCTGATGCTCAATATAAAAAAAGGCAAGCCCTAAGGGGCAATTTGATGCTAAGGCTTGAACTGTCATTAGGAAGTCAGAGATAGTGTGACCATAACGCCAGATGACGCTGTCCATCTGCCCTCAGAAAAGTGTCAGTAGTCACAATAGTCACCTTCTTCTAAAGCAGCCTTATATATCCGATGTTCGTCATTCCCAAGCTATTATAATGCATCTTTTGTCTTCTGGCCAAAGCTGAGACCAAAGAGCATCTCAGACAAGGGGTCATAGAAACAGCGAATGAAAGTAAAGCCTTCATCGGCCTTTCAAGGTAATAAAACACTTGTCATTTTGTTCCAACAGTATTATAAATAAATTTGTGACACTGCTGTTTTCAAGCCTTGAAAAGGGTTTCTGAGGACATACACAACTCCAGTCATTTATGGTGTTGTGTTGTTGCTTGTAAGTGTCGACAACACCAATTTTATATTGTCCAACCAAGACCTACTACATTTAAAACTGTCGTCATGGAACTAAACAGAAAGCTGGTTGTACTGACTCAGAGGAGGCTTGCGTTTATGATGACCTAGAAGTTTTTTAACTATTAAGGCTTTCAGCTAACAGTCTTATATTAAAGGTTACTCATGGATATAATTCCTTCGCAGCAATGGAGGACAGCCTGCTCTAAAGAAGCATCTAAGTCTTAAGGCCTAAAGCACCCGTCCTCATTAAAAGGTTACCCATGGATATAGTGCCTCACAAGCAAAAGAGGGCAAAATGTTTCAGGTTTTTATATATATAAAAACAATTTGTATAACTTAATACAAGCACCTTCGTGGATTAGTGCATATTTCCTAGTTGTCAGTCTGCTGAAAGGCTGTTAGTGAAGGAACACTGGGATACAAATTATCTGTAAGTTAAATGTTTTATCTCCAAAATTCCCTTTGAAATCTTCCAGAGTGCATGCCCTGTGATCGCATTTTTGCACGATCAGCCTATGTGGTCTTGTCATTCATCCCTTTTATCTGTATAAATGCTCATTGTGATACCATCCCCTCAAGCTATATTCTAGTATCTAAGTATGCTAGCATCAGCACAGTGCTCACTGTTGTCTGTGACAAGTGGCATATGTCTGATATAGAGTATTCTCGCAAAAGAACAAGAATGGTCTTCATCAGACTGAAATCTGTAGATGTTCAAAAGTGGCAGTATAATCCACGATCCCATTTACTGGCACTATAATGCCCCCAAATATAATTATAAATATATTTTCCATCACTCAACTTAATTGACTTACTATTTCCACTTTCATTAATAAGTTGTTTTTATTGTCTCAGCATGGCACCTGGCAGTTGTTTGAGATGTGGTGGGGTTTTTTATATACCTAATTATCTGTGCTTGAAATCAATTAGCTTTTATTCTCTTTAGGCTTGGCAGTAGGATAGAATACATTTTCAGTATAGTCCTGGTATACAGCAAGAAAAACAGCCAGCCGGTGAGGGAATAAATGTGGATCCTTTTAGCCACAAAGACTAGCCCTGTGTGAAACTCTACCTCAAACAGTCCCCAAACATAATAATTGAAAACCACAGAGGCAAGCGAAACATAGAAACACATATTAGCCTATGTGTGTCCTGTAGCTGCAGGCCATCTTTTGAAAGCACGCTGTCAAATTAATTTTCAACCTCTCAATCTGAAAGTCCTGCTGATGGCGAGGTTTGGTTTATCCTGCCTGTTCATTGTGGAACTACATTTGCAAGTGATAGAGCACCAGAAATCCATGCTGTTTTCCTTTTGTATGCCCACAAAGTCTACTGGGTGTGGACAATGAAGAGAAATGGTGGTGTAGTTTAAACAGTGTGATATGTAGGAGGCAGTGAATGAAAATCAGTTAAAAGGTTGTTACATGTTTAGGCTAAAGCAACTGACAAATAAATACCATCTTAGTCAGCTGTTAACTATTGATGGAAAGAGTTAAAAAAGCAGTGCTGCCTAACAGACTGATTATATTCTGTTATACTCTCTGGAGGATTTCCTGCTTTTTCTGGGAACACATGAATTGGGCTCTTTAAGATTCATGTTGGGATTGGTGTCTGCTTTTCTTACTCAATATCTAACGACTTTTCAGCAATGACTTGTCATCCTCTCTGACTCTTAGAGTGACCGTAATTGACAAAATGGATAAGATGTTCTATTCAATATGACCTGAAACTAGTCACTAGGCCCATAAAGTCATCATCAAAGTATTTACTGAGATCACAGAAAAGGGAGCGGACGGCTGTTTTCCCATTGACTTCTGTACAGTCTGAAGTATTGTTGTCACCCATGTTGGTCTTTAGAAAGAATTCATGTTTTAGCACTTAATTAACTTACCAGACCCAGAAGCTGTGTCCCTATCATACACCGTTTCTCCTAGAAATACTGGTTAACAGAACAGGCTTGCTAGCTGCTATTCTAGAGACAAATGACTAGCAATGTCAGGTAAGCATTTGAAATGATAATATTCTGAAACTCTGATAAGTCCATTTTAGTCATTACAATTTTTCAGGATATGTACTGGATTGACAGATTTTCAATCTGTTTAGTGGATGTGGTCGTATTATAGTGTGGACCAAAGAGCAACCAAGTGAATGTCACATCGACATCCATAAAGCAATTACACAACCGTGTTCAAATATGCTCTGCCTCTGACCTGTAAACGGCACTGCTAGTGATCCTGGTTCTGCTGGTGAAATTATGCAGTTGATATAATGCAATTGAGCAAAAGGAAGCACAATGTGATGCACATGGAGCACCAAAATTCTATCATCATTCCTAAATGACCGTGACACACATTGCATAAGACAACTCCTTCTTGTTTCTCAGATCAACCTCTTTCCTTTTTTGTCCTTGCAGAGTTAACAAACTCCCCAGTGAGAGAAAACAAATGATTTTCTATTAGTTTTCAAGATTCAAACGGTGAGTGTGACTCACCATTGGCTTATACAACACAAACCTTCGTAGTTCTCAAAGCTCTCCTATCCTATCCTCTCTCCTTCTGTCACTCCTCTCATTCTGTCTTTCTCTCTCCATTTTCTTCACCATCGTGCTTAGTCTCAAGGGTAGACGAATGTCCTCTTCCATTTGGCTGCTATTTTGGTCTCCATGTCAACAAGATATGAGTCACCACACCCTCCAAAAATGTGGACACAATCACTGAAACAAGCTACTAATAATACAGCAATCAACCAGTTAATTCACTGCTCACAAATGACCGTGCGTCACTCAAGCTCCATCTGAACAGCTGGCCCAGTGATAAGAAGATGAATAAAACCATGTGAACATTTGAACAAAGCATCGCACTGTAAGCATTTTACTTATGAGCCTATTTTTACATGCTGCAGTTAAAGCACTTTCTCCAAAAAAACCCACTGGACCACAGACTCTCTGTGCATGTGTCTATCTATCTATCTGTCTGTCTATCTGTTGCCTACTGGCAAGTAGCATTCCAGATTAACCTAATTTAGTGTAATTAAGGCCATTTAAATTTGTTTAAGGTAGCTGATTTGATGTAATTCATCTACTAGTATTAGCTCTGCATATTAGCTTAACAGTCTCACCTAAATTATAAATCATCAGAAGTATGCACAATGTGTCAGCTTTGTTTGGTTGCAGAATGCAGTTAAACATTCTGATTAATACATTATGATAATCATTGCGTGTGTGCTAAGCAGTCAGCTATATAATATTACAGAGGGAAGCCTCAGGGATTTAGTCAGCAGATGATTCCTTTTGTGTGCGTTTAAAACATTTTTCCTGGTTTTCCCTCTGTGACAAAATACAGTGATGTTCAAGAAAATAGCGGGTAAGCCATTTCACTCATGAACTGCTTGAGAATATTGGGAGCTGTCCAGAGTTGTCCTTTGTTATTCTGAGGATGAAGTCTAAATGATATATAAATGGTACATAGCAATTTAAATGATAAAAAGGTTACATTTGGACTTTTTTATTTTATTTTGATGGCTACACATTTGGTATTTACTTTTGACCAAAACCTACAAATAATGACAACTAAATAAGACATGTCTCAAGATGGTTTTTCTAAAATACAATTCCAATATTAACCCCTCTGAGCTAATCTGTTAACCAAAAGACCAGCGATATGATGACACAGATGAATCTAATTTTTATAATGAAATGCAGTCACCAGCCATTTTATTATTGTAAAAATGGTAAATGGCCTGCATTTGTATAGCGCTTTACTCAGTCCCTAAGGACCCCAAAGCGCTTTACACTACATTCAGTCATTCACACACTGGCAATGGCAAGCTACATTGTAGTCACAGCTGCCCTGGGGCGCACTGACAGAGGCGAGGCTGCCGGACACTGGCGCCACTGGGCCCTCTGACCACCAGTAGGCAAACATGGGGTTAGTATCTTGCCCAAGGATATTTGACATGCAGCCAGGAGGCAGCCTGGAATCGAACCACCGACCTTCTGATTAGTGGCTGACCTGCTCTGCCACCTGAGCTACAGCCACCTACACACACAACTTGGTAGCAACAGGTTGGACCCCCTTTAATTCTTCATGGCATAGCACTGCAATTCCCAGCTTCTACCGTTCTACCTTTAAAAGCCGGAGAGCAGTCAAGTCAAGAAGGCTTCTACCTTAGACCCCCGCGGAGTCATCATTTTGCGTTTCTACCTTTAAAAGCCGGAGAGCAGTCAAATGCTGGAAGTGGAAGCTAAATTGGCTAGTCATTCATATGTATATTGGGTCGTTACCTAGGAATTGGGGTTGGGGGAGAAATCAACACACATGAGTCTAGGTCCTTTGTTGCTCAGTGGTCGTTGATCAGTGGTCCATTGTGGCACCATTCAGAGCACTGGTACAATAGTA
>NW_005187412.1:4460418-4464546 GCF_000239375.1 Pundamilia nyererei | reverse complement strand
TCCACTTCCAGCATTTGACTGCTCTCCGGCTTTTAAAGGTAGAAACGCAAAATGATGACTCCGCGGGGGTCTAAGGTACTACCCCGAAATGACTGCTCTCCGGGGGTGTAAGTGATAGATTCAACAAGGTACTGAAAATATTCCTCTGAGATTTTGGGCCATCGCATGGCTGTCTCATCACAGAAACTAATGGTCAAACTCTCCTTTCCAGCACCCTGGCATAGACTTTCCCAGGGAGGCTGAGGAGTGTGATTCCCCTGTAGTTGGAACACACTCTCCAGTCCCCTTTCTTAAAGATGCAGACCACCACCTGGGTCTGCCAGTCCAGGGGTACTGCCCCTGATCTCCATGCAACATTGCCATTCAGTCCTTATATGACCGTTGCAAGAGCTTGGTCCGCATAGCCAGCAATAAGTCAGACTCATTCCTGATAGGTGATGGGCTCCGCCAGGGCTGCCCTTTGTCACCGATTCTGTTCATAATTTTTATGGACAGAATTTCTAGGTGTAGCCAAGTGGCGGAAGGCTTTCACTTTGGTGGTCTCAGGATCTCAACTCTGCTTTTCGCAGATGATGTGGTCCTGTTGGCTTTATTGGGTGATGGGCTACAGCTCGCCTTGGAACGGTTCACAGCCGAGTGTGAAGCGGTGGGAATGAGAATCAGCACCTCCAAATCTGAGGCCATGGTCCTCAGCCGGAAAAGGGTGGAGTGCCCACTCCGGGTCAGGGATGAGACCTGCCCCAAGTGGAGGAGTTTAAGTATGTCAGGGTCTTGTTCACGATTGATGGGAGAAGGGAGCCGGAGATCGACAGACGGATTGGTGCAGCGGCTACAGTGATGTGGACGCTGTACCGGTCTGTTGTGGTGAAGAGAGAGCTGAGTGTAATAGCGAAACTCTCAATTTATCGGTCGATCTACGCCCCTACCCTCACCTATGGTCACGAGCTGTGGGTAGTGACCGAAAGAACGAGATCGTGAATACAAGCGGCAGAAATGGGTTTCCTGCGAAGGGTGTCTGGCCTCTCCCTTAGAGATAGGGTGAGAAGTTCGGCCATTCGGGAGGGGCTCAGAGTAGAGCCGCTGCTCCTCCACATCGAAAGGAGCCAGTTGAGGTGGTTCAGGCATCTCACAAGGATGCCCCCTAAGGGGGACTTCTGGGCGAGGTTTTACGGGCATGTCCCACCAGAAGGAGGCCCCGGGGCAGACCCAGAACACGCTGGAGAGATTATATCTCTCGACTGGCCTGGGAATGCCTTGATGTTCCCCCGGATAAGCTGGAGGAGGTGTCTGGGGAGAGGGAGGTCTGGGCTTCTTTGCTTGGGCTGCTGCGCCGGATAAGCGGAAGAAAATGGATGGATGGATGGATGGATGGACATTCTTTTTCCTTTTTTTTTTGCCTGTCCCATTTGGTTCTTTAGCTGTCAGAATTGTTGTCTGAAGACCAACAAGGATACCCAATGGATTTACTTTGACAAATGGATCATCACGGCCTTGCCAGCTGTGCCAGAGTGAACCAAGCTGCAGGCTCAGATGCCGGAGGCCCAAGGGCCCCCTTTGCCCCGGAAGAGGCCTGACCGAGCAACAGGCACCAGGCCCCGCCAAGTAGTCACCGGGAGTGAGCTGGTACATACCTGAGCGCCCAGCCCCGGACACCAAGAACCACCAATGCACCGACCCCTGAGGGCATCAGTTACCGGCAGGGAGTGTGGTGAGGGGAGATAGGCCTTTGGAGGGCCTGGGAGTTCCCAGAGAGGTGGAGTGTAAGACCCGACCTGACATATAGACACAGACAAACAGGCACACACAGAAACAAACAAGCATTCCCACCCTAATGCACCCATATACAAATACTCAGCACTGACCCAACGTAGGGATAGACATACATGGACACTGTACATACAATCACACTCCCCAAACAAACTCTATACCCCGGGTCCAGGTACCCTCGCCCCTGGAGGGGGAAACGGCACCTAGACCCAGGAGATGTTACCCTTTCCCCCGGGGTGGAGGCAAGCAGACTGCCCCAGGCTCCGCAGCAGCAGGGAGGCCCCGCATCCCAGATCCCAATTGGATGGCCAACTCCTCCCCTGCACCCTGGTGACACACCCGCACCCCAAGGCCCTACTTGTGTGGGTGGGTGTGTTGGAGCGAGAAGAGGGAGGCAGCCGGGGATGGGGAGGAAAAGAAGGGAGGAGCAAGATGCCCCTCCAAAAAACCCCAAATCCAAACCGTGGCTCCGCTCCAGTGAAAACAGCGCTCTGCCCCTGATTTGGGTTTGACACAATAATCCAGCATCGACTGAAGCCCAGCCACACTGTTAAGTAGAGAGGCTCCTGATGAAGGCAACCAGTTACAGCTGGTGACGGCAAAACCTGAGCTAGGCTTCAGCGCAGGAACTCCTCTCAGCCTGACGGTGCCTGTAAAATGGCCTTCTGGATACACACATACGCACACACAAACATATGCACACACACACACACACACACACACACACACGGGAGCAGAGCGCTGTTTTCACTGGAGTGGAGCCATGGTTTGGATTTGGGGGTTTTTGGAGTTTTTGTCATTCACCTTTAACCTCCTAGGAACTGTCGTCCACATATGTGGATATCACATTTTGGGTTGTCTAGACCAAAATGCTACATTTTGCTCTACAAGGGCCTGATATCCACGTACGAGGACATTATGCTGCCACTGTTCTATTGAAATTTTAAACAAATATCCTCACAAGTGGATCTCATTTTTCTCAGAAACAAAAATTAGGTTAAAAAAAATAAAAAATCTGGTAATTCTTTGTTTTTACATTCATCAGGTGCCAAGCAGCCCAAATATCAAAGAGAAATTTAAAATGCATACCATGGAAGAGTTCGGGTCTTAGCAGGTTAATGGACACTTGCACTGTGTGGGATTTTGGCAGAATCACCATGGGAGCCACAGTGCGAGGACTGTCACCATTGGCTTTTGTTTTGTGTTTCTCATCACTGTAATTAAACTCACTGTCTGCATCGTAAGAGCCCTGCGTTTGGGTCCTACTTCAGCCAGACCCTGACAGGTGTGTGCCTTTTTAAATCATGTCCAATCAACCGACTTTATCACAGGTGAACTCAAATCGAGCTGTAGAAACATCTGACAGATGATCAGTGGATGTACCTGACCTCAAACTGTTTTAACTTTGTTATTATGATGTGTTGTGTGTTGAATTTTGAGGTGAAAAATGAATGTAATCCATTTTCGAATAATGCTGTAACACAACAAAATATGGACTAATTTTTACCTTTGGTTAGTTGGCTCATTTACCTACCTTGTCTGAGGTTAATATCCTTTATCGTTAGTTGTTATTTTGTCTCATAGTAACACTTTAATGTTGCACCAATATAATGGATGTATATATACAGTTTAAATATAAATCATGTAAACAAGCCACACTGTGTACCAAGGAAAAACATAACACTATATAGAAGCCAAAGTTTATAGCCCTAAGTATAGAAGATAGTATTTCTAGCTCACCACTCATGTGCAAAACTAATTAATAATTTCTCAGCTGATGTCCTCCATGAGAGACATCAGAGGATTGAATCACGTCACTGGGTCTCTCTTGCGTGGATATTTCTGCCAGCACAGTTAAGCAAGGCTTTCCCAAAGACCTCTAGGCATTTCTGTGTTTGATGAGATTCTGTTAACAAAGCAGCTGTGAAGCAAAGAAATGGAGACTGCAGACAGACTGCAGCAGTATGAACCTTGTTAAATAGGGAGAAATGATGAATAATGTGACATATATTTTACATGTTAGATTAGTCAACTGTACATCAACAATAAGAGAGAGCAGGAATGCTTTAATCCATATAATTTCAGCTATCAGTCACAAGGAATCCTGTTTTTTCTTTTCCCACAACATTGCTTGAAGTTGCTTCACAACTGATGATCTGCATCATTCAATACAAAATACATTCAATGCAGAGTGGCCTTTGAAGACACAAATCACAATTTTGTGGTGACTGTGGCTCAGGAAGGTTAGGGGTTTGATCCCTGACTGCTTCAGTCTACAAGTAAGTAAGTAAGTAAGTAAAATTTATTTATATAGCACTTTTTAAGACAAAAACGCTGTTACAAAGTGCTTCACATGAAGAC
>NW_005187412.1:4436828-4459985 GCF_000239375.1 Pundamilia nyererei | reverse complement strand
AAGAAGAAGAAAGTGAAAGAAAGTGTACTTTATTGGTCCCCGTGGGGAAAATCCCTCTCTGCATTTAACCCATTCACTCAGTGAAGCAGTGGGCAGCCACTGGGCGCCCGGGGAGCAGTGTGTAGGGACGGTACCTTGCTCAGGGGTACCTCAGGGTGGCTGTTCAGGGGAATCGAACCCCCCGAACCCCCGACCTAAAAGCCTTGCTGCAGCATTTTGAACCGCTTGGAGCCGATTTAGTGAGGCCTTAGATACACAGGAGAAAAGTGCATTACAATAGTCTAGCCGGGAAGAAATAAAGGTGTTGACAAGCATCTCCAGTTCGGTTGTGGAGACAATAGTCCTGAGTTTGGCAATATTTACAAGTATCCTTGGGCAAGATACTGAACCCCAAGTAGCCCTAAATTCATCTGCGTTAGAATGTATGTGAATGTTAGACATAAAGTAGTTAGGTGTAGAAAAAAATACTTGTATGTGTTGCATATGTATACGTGGGTGAATGGGGCATGTTGTATAAAGCCCTTTAACTGCTCAAATAGAAGAAGAAGTACTGTTTAAGAAGCAGTCCATTTACAATTTTCTGTGGGTTTGTCTATGCACTACCAACTCCTTTCACATTTATAGATTTATGATCCATTGAGAAATATCGATTATTTCTTGTTTAAAAAGTGACCTGTTGCTGAAGGTAATGCTGAGCATCAAAAACAGCTAGTAACTGATTATGAATGAGATCGCTTTATGTGAACCAATGAGAGATTGAAACATTTTGCTGTGCTGAAAATATCAAACAGTGAAGCTTGCAGCACTTTGCTATCGTAAAAAAAGAAAGAAAGAAAGAAAGAATTAAAGAGATTTTGATTGTGATCACATGCGATTACAAAAAACTAATAGTTATACAGTAGTCTCCTGCTTCTTGTTTCTGCTGTCCTTTTCAGCTCAAACTGTTCTTTACAGCCACTAATATTTGTGACTTAAATTCTGAGATCTTATTCAAATGAACTTGGATGGGATTAAAATTGAAAAGCTTCAATTCCCACATGGCTGACATTACAAGCAACAAATAATGAAGAGTGCAAAGTTAGAAGTCACAGCATACAAACAACAGATGTAACAAGTCCCAGTGTCCCCAGAACAGGCATAAGCAAGCTGGTAAGCTAGATCTGGCCTGCTAACATTTCTTTCTTACCCAAGCTTAGCATGGTTTGTATAACTCCTGAAAATATATGCACAATTAAAACCACTAAAATCAATGAAGAAAATATGAATATTTTGATAAATGAATATCCTTCATAATCTTGCATCTAAGAAGAGAAGGAACATAAGGTCACACTAGTACCATGTGTGACCTTATGTTCCAAATGTTGAAGGCATTAAATACGATATAAACAGACTCAATTTAAATTTTCACATGAACGCGATGGCTAGCAGACATTTTAAGAATAAAAAGTTTGACTCAAAGATCATGATAAAATGAATGGGCGTGAATGGATGAAATGAATTTTATTCACAATCTCTTCCAACTCACACAGATGACACAGTCTGCCCTCCTCTGGGACTTAATGGAAGCGTCCAGTTTCCACAGCTAGAGGCAGGATGCCAGGTTTTAGCTGAGCACAAACAGACCACTGAGCTCTGCCCAGGTTCAGGGTGACATATTGCTCAGGATGGTAAATGTGTGGAATAAACACAATATGTTCTCAGTTTGCTTGGTATTTCTTCTGAACATCTTTCTTAATAAACACTACAAATACTGCTAATATGAATCCCTTTCACTTCTATAGCTACTGAAGCAACCCCAATAAAACCTTTGCTTAGTGAGTAACTTTATTATCATGCAGTAAATAACAACAGTAAGTCACCCTTCATATGGTTCCCAGATCATTGTATACAAACTCAAAGTTTGTTCAGCTATCACCTTCCAGCTGCAAGGATCTTTACAGAGCTAACCCTTAACAAAAACAAAACAAATAAACAAAAAACCAAAACATTATACACCCATAAAAACAGTTACAAACCAAGGTAAAGCCTAAATATTTAAAATGACCCACTGAAATGCAATTTGTTGTCTAAAATGCATGATCTGACCCATTTACTAGCAGGAAGTAAACTGTTAAATTATTTACATGAAATCCAAAGAGTGTAGGGGAAAGCACAGGCAGTCTTTACTCATTAATTTGCTTGATAGCTTTTGCAGCTTTATAAAGTATCCAATCAATACCAGATTTCTGTAGATTGAATGTCATGATTTACACTGTCAATAACCTTCAAATCCATAAAGCAAAAAGTCAAAGTCCCTTCCTGCATTCTTGCATGAATGATTGTGCAGAGTATAAACTGATGAGAGGTAACAGTACACTACCTGCTTAAGACTGTGTTGTCTAGCATCAGTTAATGCATGCAGAAAAATGTGAATAGGTTGGAAATTACTCTGGGAAAAAGCTCAGCCGCAGTGTTCAAACGACCAAATGAATGAGAGAAAAGATTGTTGCTTTGCCAAACTCCCAAGTTACAGACAGCCCTGATGGCAATACCAGTGCTAGTTAGCATTTCTATCTGTCCCTTTCCAAAACTGATGATACAATTTAAGGAAAGAAAGAAAACAAAACATAATAAAAGTGCATCTTTTTATGTTTGTTACTCTGATAGGTTAAATTTAAAATGTTTATTCTATAAATCAATGTACCAAGAAAAAAAAGACACATTTTTAAAGGCAATTTAATTTATATAAAAAAATGAAAAGAAAATTAAAATTAAAATTGCATCAAATATGTGTACTCAACAATCTAACTACAATGTAAAACCTGAACTGTTGTCATAATCTCTATTAATTTAACTGTAATAAGAAAGAATAAAAGTCGACTCACTCTCTTCTGCTTATCCAGTTTAGTTGTTGCTGGAGACTATCTCAGCTGCCACAGTGTGGTGATACACCCTGAACAGATCACCAGTCTGTCCAAGGCCAACAAAGAGAGACAGACAACCATTCATGCTCACACCTATGGGCAATTTCACTTGCTGGGCCCCATGTCCTCATTTTAGGTTTGACAGTGTTTTAGTAGATGAAGGTGTACGGCTTAAACATAGAGCTGCGATTTGGGAAAGGCCTCAAAGGGGAGCTCCTGGGCCTGGCAGATCCCAAAGAAGGCATCCCTTAGAAGCAGAAATGACTCTGCTTTATGAAGGTCAAAGACCTCTGCAGTAATAATAATACAATCACATGACCCCCTATGAGCAAGCACTTTGGCGACAGTGGAAAAGAAAAACTCCCTTTAAACAGGAAGAAATCTCAGGCAGTACCAGTCTCAGGGTGGGGCAGCCATCTGCCGCGACTGGTTGGGGTGAGAAAAGGAAAACAAAACAAAACACATTTGCGGAGAGAGCAAACGCCAAGTGACATCACCACCCAAAGGAGAGGAATATAACTGGTAGGCAGGCTAGCGAAGATAAACAGCCCATAAGGTGGTCAAGGATTCCATAGAGTGGAGTGGAAAATTAGGAAGGAACGGCGGGAGAAGAGATCAAGGGAAATTTGAACAATGAAAAACCTTAATAGATGAATGAGGGGAATCCTTAGTCAGGTAGCGATGTGGCTCGACTCTGAACTGAGCTCTGACAGTGACGCATGCCGGGATTTTAAGACGGCTCATAAAAGCTTATGTAAGTTGGATGGAGAGGGGGTGTCTAGCTGGTTAATTCACTTTGGGTAAGGTAGTGATAATTACTGTGCCGATTTCTGAAACGAACAGAGGTGATGGTGAGCAGTTTTGGAAGGGTTGGTTGAATTGAAAGACTGATTAGAGGAGAAACGCCTTTTATAATGATAACCCCCAAAACCGGCAGACAACAGATTCCATTAGATTATGATTCCACCAAACCTCATAGAACACGTGTCAAACTGCTAATGTGCTAATGTGGCTGTAATTAAGGAATTTAATTTAAGATGGCACTCCGAGACAAAACATCAGGATAAGCTGAAAACCTTAAATGCAGAGCAGAAGCTACAGAAAGTAGAAGAGGTAAAGAAGAATCTAACATTTCAGCAGACATTTGTCACCAGAGCAAAATCACAAATGAAGCGGTTGTGAAAGCAAGTTTTATTGTAGCAGAGGAGATAGCCAAATCAGCCCGGCCATTTGGGCCGAGTTTGGGAGAGTTTCTGAAGAGCTGCATGATGAAGGTGTGTTATACCTATACCCCAGTGTACACATGCGAATGCTTTGGGAAAGGGAAACCACCACAGGTGCCTAGCCTCCCACAAACGGCCGGACCTTCTCCAAAGAAAAGGACAAAAGAATTACACAAAACATACAACTCAAATAAACAACAAACACGGACTCCATCCTAGAGTCTCCTTTAAACACACTTTAAAACATCACCATCAAGCGTAAAATACCATCACACTAGGGGCAAATAAATGCCAACCCTAGTTAGGTATAAACCCAATTATGGATGGATGGATAGTAAAAAAGAATTAGCTAATGTTGTTCAAAAGACTAGTGTCATCTCACTTTTGTTATGTAAATATAATATGGCCACTATTAAATTTATTATTATATTAATTATTTTTATTTATAATAGCATAAAACTCAATCTCTGAACTCAAATACTGAGCTTCAGTAAAGATTCAAGTTGCATTTATTTATATTTCCTGTCACTTTATATCTTCACTCAAGGACAAGTATCTTTTACAGTGTATTTATAGTTGTATTATATATAAGAGACAAATATTGTTCTTTTAATATGTTGGCATTACATAAAATTTGTCTGAATGCTTACATTCTGTGATAATTGTTTTTGATAAAATGAAGAGTAGACTAATATAATAAATATTCCTTTATTGGGTGAAAAAATCATACCATGTCATAACTGCTTTAAGTCATACAGAATAGATATCAGAGCCTTATACAGGCTGACTTCTGCTAAATGGGCAGAAATGATACAAACACATAACAGCCTTATAAAATATGATGCAACACTATAGATCAACTTACTCAAAATATATAGAGCATATAAACATTTACAGCAATATGATGCAACAAACACAGCAGTACTCCAAAATACTCCATGCTTCATATAACTGAAAAAAATATGGACATTTATTTTCAGGTAGACTCTGCTGCTAATACATACATACTTTAAGTTTCTGAATATAAAACTTTTTATTGCCTTTCATAGTGTTTAACTTAAAGGCCCTGAGTACTGAAAACACTTGAATGGAAAAAATATTTTAACATTACCTAATAAGACTGATTCAAGACAAATAGTTATTTTAAATTTTTCTAGCAGTCCTTCACAAAGAGGGAACAGTCTGTCTATTCTCTCCATCTCTCAGCTGGTGCTGGCCCTTCCTCAGACACTGCTGAGTTTGTCCTGGTGGATCATCAGGGGTGCAAAACCTCACAGATGATGTGCAGCAGTGGTTTCTTCAGTCCGTCCTCACTCTGGACACTTGCAGTTCTCGCACATGGAAATCAAATGTGTGATAAGCTGCAGGATTCAAACACAAGTTCCACTTATAAATACATTTTCATGCTTTTATTAAACAATCCGATAGAAAGAAAAAGAGAGAGAGAGTACAGGACCTTCCTTTTCAGCAATTTCCTAATGTTGTAAACCTCAACATCTGGCAATAAACCCCATTCTGATTCTGATTCTGATTCTGATTCTGATTCTGACAGACAGAAAAGTGATGGGTGGTATACACTATTACAAAACTGCAAAGGAGAAGGAGTCTTTTCTGTTTGTGAATTAGCAGTACTAAATAAGTAGAGTTCCCAGCTGGTACAGTGGCCAAGTTTGATTCCTATGAATAAAGCACCTTTCTTTTAGCTTAACGAGTGAACCGTCACCTTTAATAAATGTTGAAGTCCGTTTGGCCACCGAACAGAGGCCGCAAAATAACCAAGCTAACATTAACAGTGCAGTGAATCCTACTTGTGCTGTGATATTCAGGACTGAAAACCAGGCAGCATTCACATACTTTCATCTTGTTCTGTCTGTAGATATATTACTAACTTTAATTATCCGTGAAATTGTCACATTCTCTTTAAGATTAAGGTCAACTATTGAACAGTTCATGTTTTAAAGTAAAGGCTTTAAAACTAAGTAGAACCTGAACCGCGTTAAGTACTAACATCACTAAAATCAGATTACTTTACCAACATGTGGCCAACAGTGATCTTTTAATGTTCTTCGTTATTAAAACGTTTGTATCACCGCATAAATAAGTGACATAAAAGTCAGTACAGTGGTCCCTCACTATGACGCGGTTCACTTTACACGGCCTCGCTCTTTCGCTGATTTTTTTTTGCAGGCTTTTTTTTTTGTCTTTGTTAACAGCGCATTGTGTTCTGCATCCTGATCGGCTGTAGACCATTGTCAATCAATCTCCGCCGTGCTGTGTCTCCTGTACAGTACAGAATGCATTCAGCTTATCAAATTTACATAAATCTTCGATCTATCGCAGTGTGACTCTGAAGTGCTGTACTGTATGTTTTATAAGTTTTCTCCCCAACAAACACAACAATGTCGACGAAACGTTTTGCACCATCAAAGACACCTGCGGTAGCATCCAAAAGGCAGATGAAGATGCTAATCATCGCACAAAAAGTTGGACTTCTGGACATGCTAAAGGAAGGTAGAAGTTACCGTATTTTTCAGACCATAAGCCGCATCAGATTATAAGGCGCATTAAGCGAAATAAAACAGTCAGATAAGTTTAACTTTACTCAGCTCATTCTTCTAGCTCCCTGTACTTCCGTATCATTGATTCATTAATGTTGCTCAAATAGCTGCTATATTCCCATGTTCTGGACCTGAAAATAGGGTTTGATCTTTGGTTTCATTCTATAATACTGGACACATTTTTCTACTAAGGTTTGAACTTTGAGGGTGTTTAAACAAGAGAGAAAAGTGTGAAAATGTTCATGCCTGTCTGAGAAAAGTGTATAAAGTGTGTACTGAGGGGGTTTACAGCCTTAAAACATTTATAATAATTGTAAAAAGTAAAGTTGGCTACTTTGCAGATTTCACCTATCGTGGGTTATTTTTTGAACGTAACTCCCGCGATAAATGAGGGACCACTGTACTTTTAAAAGTTTACTCTTTGGCTGCCCCACTTGAGCCATTCCCCATTTTTTCTAAAAAAAAAAAAAACCCAAAATGCGGCACTATGAATCCTGGGATAGGTTGGGCCACGAAGGATACACCTGACCAATCCTTCAAATCCAGGGAAAAGGAGGACGCATTTGTGGGCCGCATTTGGAGCAGCCTTCATTGCCTGGCTTTGACGTAATCGGCCTTTAAGTGGGGCCTCCGAAGCATGTGGCCTATGAATTGGGACACAGCTTTTATCTCCAATTAGAATCACTAATCACTAAGTGCATGTCTTTTGGCTGTGAGGGGAAGGTGGAGTACCCAGATGGTGCATTTGAACCCAGGACCTTCTTACTGTAACAGTGCTAACCATCACACTGTAGCCTGGAGATATTTAAAGGGGCTAAGTTTTATTTCTAATGTACATGTACATCTATATATGACTAGTTCTATTTGTTCATTTTTGTATATCCATATTAGTGGAAATTAAGTTTGTTGTTAAGGTGCTTTTATTTTGGAAGAAGAGGTCAAGTGGAAGAGGAAGCAGAGACAGCAGGCCGCAAAAAAGGAGAGAGAGAGCGAGGAAAGAGCGGAGCCACGAGGGACCGGAGTGAGATGGAAGAGCCTGTGGTTGGATGCCACTAGCATCAACTAGGACGCTTGTGAGGGACAGTGAGGATAACCCATCTCACGTCTACAGCTAAGGAACAGAATAAGGCAGAATGTGAGTTAGTGCAGCTTGGACTACCTTTGTATTTTTGCCCAGTAAACCAGTTAGCGGCTAGCTGGCTAGGGTAACCTAACCTACCGCTGTTGACATCATCCTTTGCAGTAAGATCGTAACGTGCTGTGTTTCATTTGAGAGAATACAACCCTGTCACAATTTACTCATGCTAAAGTAATTTTTTTGTTTGGATTTATCTTCAGGCAATGTTGAACCGGAGGTATTTCAGTAGGGAAAGCAATAATGATGGTCAAAGATGCAGATAGAATACTGGTATAATTTATAGAGGCTACTGCAAACTATAACATAAGTGAAATAAGCTGTTGAACTCTGTTGAGTTATCACAAGTGTTTTAGTGAGCAAGCTGCTCTCATAAAGTGAAGACTTGTTCGCTGCGCGTCTGCTCTGGACCAGAACTCTTTTTGCCCTCTAATGATGAGAAGAGCAGAGGATGTTTTAAAAGCAAACCCTGCCAAGTGAACCCACATAAAATATTTAATTATTTTAATTCCCACCTCTGTATGAGCAACCCATTACCTTCAGTTATGGGGCAGAACATGAGGTTTTATGAGCGTAAGGCCAGAAGCAGCAGATATATGCAGAAGTGCGTGTTTCATATGAGGAGGCCAGCTCTAATAAAGAACTACAGAACTACAATAAAGAATTTCAGTGACTCTGGCCAATTGCACGTGTTTTCACGTCGAGCTATAGGTGGCCCATGATGAATTGGATGAGATGGTGGAGTAAGTTATCACCCAACTCTTGCAAGCTCAGTTAGTAAACTGCTCGCATAAACTGTGCATACAACATACAGACACATATGGCGTAATAAGTGCTCAGTAAAAGACTATTAAATATTAGAATTTCACCTACCAAACTGATTTATTCTGTACAAAGCAACAATATTATTATTAGATGTTACATTTAAAATGCTCTGAAAGGCACCAACTGCCCAAATATGGTGGAAAGATTCAGATCATTAACTCACATCAGCAGGGGTGAGGCCAGCAGACATTTATCCATTGCAGCTGCCTCCGTTAGGATACCACTTTTCTTTTTTAAATCATGGCTCTAAATACCCCTTTTCATGCTGCAAAGTTGGAAATTTTAACATGGAACTCTATGAAAAATGGACTCACTTTTAGGGCTAGCCCAACATGGCAATTTGAGCAATTTGATTGTGTTTTTGTGTTTAAAAAAGTTGATTGAGGCTAGGATTTAAAACTGTTGGATTATATTCATGTTAGGGTTAGGGTTAGTATATTCAAGAGAAGGTCATCTACTTATTGAAAGGTTGGTGGTTTGATCCCTAGCTGTTTGAGTCTGCGTGCCCTGTATCCTTGGGCAAGACACTGAAGGACACAACTTTGTGTTCACCAGTGGAAAAAAAAATCAGTTTCATCAAGTCCCTTTTTATTTTTTGTATTTGTATTTTTTTATTTTTTGGAAGGTGTCTCATAATTTTTCTTAACATACTCGGGGATTTTTTTTACTTAAGGACTTGAAATCTACACAGATTATTTTTCCTGCTTTACGAACCTCTCGAAAGCTGAATGTGACACTTAAATGGGTGATTAAGACGGATGTGTTTGGAGCAACGTGTATACATTTAAATAACATTCAGCGCTAGATATTGAAGTTACAGGAGGATCAGCGTCACTACATCTCCTAAAGCTCAATTATTTTTCAGCCGCCTCTCTCACACACTGAACCCTGTCTCTCACCCTCATTTCTTCTGTCCATCATTCAGCACCTATGCGTCATCCTCTCTTTCTTTGAAATTCAGCTCACAGGCAGTCCATGTCAAAATGACTTATCATACATGATAACTAATATTGGATGCATAATTAACTGGAATTCATATGTTTTCGCACTATTTTTAAGTAAAAATTGTGTTTGAAGCTTCACACCAGCTACATTTCACATGATGCATATCAATTTTCAAACATCTGCTACGTGCAGACACCTGTGAACACTGGCTGCATGGACAGAAATATAGAACAAACCATTCTGTCTACTTTAAAATGAGTAAGCATCACCTTTGTGTTCTTCCTACTAATAAGTGCAAGAAATCTGGCCTGTAGGGTGGTGGCCACTAATAAGTACAAAGTAACAAAATCCAGTGACATTGTACACTCTTTCTTTACCCTGAAATGTGTGGACTGAGTGAAAAGGAGGCTTTTGCTGTCAGTGTGAACAAGAGAACAAGAGAAAATCTGCGTCACAGTGATGCAGCACTTCTGTAAACTTATTTAAGCCTTCATTTGAGTCAGAAAGAAAGACATAAAAAGACAAAAAAACAACTGTGGGTTGATTAGAAAGCTTGAATTCTGTATAATACTTTAAGACAGAAAACAGAAGATTTGCTTTAGTAAATTGATAGTTTAGCACTTTGACAAACTCTTCACTCTCTAGATTTGATGATCAGCACCGTGTCTATACACCAAAAATTTAACCAAAGGCAGGAGCTGATTAGCTTAACTTAGAATGAAAGCTGTTAACAGGGGAAAGGGCTAGCCAAACACGTGTCCAAACACGAGCTAGCAGCACTATTAAAGCTCACGAATTAACATGTTAAATAATTTGTTTAATGTGTTCACAACCGTGATCTGTTCCTATCAGTTTGACACTGCCAAGCAAACACACCACAGGAAGTCACAATAATCAGCCAAGAACTTGTTGCCACATGTTACTCACAGTGAAACCCTGGCTTTTCATTTTCACATTTCCCTTTGTAGATTAATCCAACACATTCTCACAATTCCCAGTTGCTCGCATATCATACTTAGTCAGGATGTTTTAGCACCGTTTCAATGCACGGGTATCCCATTTACAATTACATATTGATAGACTGTAGTATGTGGCTGGATGAGGACATATAGAAAGCGCTCACAGATGCTATTCCCATCCAGACAGGATGGGAATAGCATGGACCACACTACTTTCAGAATGCATTATCTTGTTTAGGACCACCCCTTTTTCTACTTTGACTTCACAGTCACTGTTTGGTTACGTTTAAGAAAAGAGGTTAAAATACACGTTAGACCCACAAAGCATCTGCAAAAAGTTTTATCATTAACATAGAGCTTATATCGCCCAGCTCTACATTAACATGGTGTTGACCATATCCACAGTACCAACAGAAAACCTGTGGCTACAATCTCATTGCATCTGTCTCAAAAGTCAGTCTATCCACTATTCTTTGAGCATTCCTGTTTTCACTCTTAACCTCCTAGTACCTGGCATCCACATATGTGGACATCACATTTTGGGTTGTCTAGACCACAACACCAAATTTTGCTCTACAAGGGCCTGATATCCTCTTCTCAGAAACTACATCAGGTAAAAAGATAATTCTTTGTTTTTACATTCATCAGGTCCCGATCAGCCCAAATAGCAGAGAGAAATTAAAAATGCATGCCATGAAAGAGTTCGGGTCTTAGGAGGTTAATGCTAAGTTGGGCTACAGCCTTAGTCACACAGGTCTAGAAATCGGTTGGCCATTTCCTGGTTGCCAGCAAAAATGTATATTGATTGACCAGTTGGCAAGTTGCTTGAAGTTGCTGGCTGTCAGTCAGTGAAATCAGACACAAAGACGATTCTGCACCAAAAACCTCCTTGTGATTATTTTTGTTACTAGTAGATTGCCACAGTTACCTTTAGTTTACATGGAAGTTGCTGACTTGTCTCCAAACACTTGCCACCTGACTGCCCCTTCCCCAGCCTACTTCTTCTGGAAGCTTCTTCCTGTTGAAAGGGAGTTTGCCCATCCCACTGTGGCCAAGTGCTTGCTTATAGGGGGTCTTGTACTATTATTGTAGGGTTTTTGCTTTACAATACAAAACACCTTGAGGCGACTGTTGTGATTTGGTGCTATATAAATAAAACTAAATTGAACTGAAAAGCAGTCGTGCATAACTTTTATTTTGAAGGTTTCACTACAACTTAGCGAGTAGTTGGTGTCAATGCAAACTACAGGCAACAGTGGTACCCAAACTTGTCAGGGAATTTACATTTTTTCTACAGACAGGCGGTTGCCAGGGGATCACCAGCTGGTCTGTAGGCCTGTGAGAATGCAGCTGTGTGGGATCTTCCCATGTGACAAAAAAGAGAAAAAAAAGTGGTATTTCCAAAAACTCCTTGAATCCCCAGAGCCTGGGATACACACCAGGCTACAAAATATCAATATGAAGGCCAGTGAACTTTTTCCTAAGAATACTTCTTCACAGGAAACATTTGGAGTTGCCACTGAATAAGAAGAAAGTGTCTTAAATTTTGTCAGGTGCCTGGTTCATTCCACACAAGCATTCTGAAACGAGTATTTTCAGTCATGCCTTTGCCTTTTCTCCCATGCAAAGTCAAAATAACTAATGAAAAACTAACATTTTACAGTTTACATTAAATACTGAAGTTAATCTGTAAAATATTTGGAAAGTTTTGCGTAGTAGTAACACAACAGTTCTTACTGATAGCATTAATGATGCCGACTGGACTGTTATATATATATATATATATACTTACTTTGTGTTTTTCCAACCTTTTCTTAAAAAGAAAAAAGGTCTGCTATTTTGAAATCACGTTAAGATATATTCGGATGAAGTGGACTTTTTTCATTCAGTAAGAAATTAGTACAAAGTTCCCATAAATCCTATTAGGTATTTTAAGGGACCATTTTGTGTATCTTTCTTATGGACATTATTTTCTTTCTTTCTTTCTATGCAATTTAAGAAAATTGTATAGACAACCTTTAAATGAGAGTGAAATATAAAAATAATCGTTTGTAAGCCCTCCTGGCTGAAGGATGAGTCCTAATATATTTGGTTTCTTTAGCTAAATAACAGGGACAGGAATAGCTTAAGTGTTATGAATGAAAATTCCACACTGTCTAAACTGTGGTGTGTCATACCCAAACAATGTCACTAGATGCTTCTAGCAGTGAAAATACAGTCAGCTATTAAGTGGGTGCCATAATTAACAGTACATTTATTGTACTATTCGGAAATAAAGACCTCGGGCCTTGGAGTAAACACAGGCATGGAAAGCGCTCCAACCCTAATGGTGTTAGGTGGAATATGGAAGGAATGCTTCATCTGTCTCCTCAGTCAGGTTGAAAGGAGGTATTTAAGTGTGTCTAACATTGTTTTGCATCCTGAATGAAACATTTCAGCGACATTTACGTTTATGTTATCCTCGCCGAGTACAGCCAGCACTGAACTGGTCTAACCCGGACTACTGATTAAGGAAAGGCATCCTTGGACTGGAAACTGATCTATGTAAGGAAGACATCCGCACATTTCAAAGGTTATTGGTCATCATGATGTTAAACATTTCAAGGAGGACTATTAATGAGGTGTTCAGGGAGGTAACAGTCCTTTCACATTGCAGCTGCATAACTTCGAGAGAGAGAGGGAGGAAGAGAGAAAGAGAAAAAAAACTGTTTCCAAATTCAGTTTTATTCACAATGGTATCTCTCATTCCTTGTCTTCCTTTCTGGTTATGTTTTCTTTCTGTCCCTGCCTTCCTCCTCCCCTCCGTGTTATTCTCACCTCCAGCTCCCAAAACTGCAGCCTGGCTGACTCATCACTGGCCTTGCTATTAGGCTCCTGCCAACACTCACTGATTAAATCATAAAGGAAGAGAAAAATGAGCGTTATTGAACACACTGGGCCCTATGCATGTGCCAGTGATAAATAAAGAGAATACAGTAAACAAGGTAATAAAGCCAGCACAGGCAGTGGGGAGTGGTATGTTTAAAGCATATTTGACAACTTAAATTCTCTCATGTCCGACCGGTACATAACACACATAACAGATGTACAGCGAGAGGATGGCAGAGTATAGACATGAGTTTCATCTGTGTTATTTAAACTGTGAGCTCTACAATTTAAGTTATAATAATATATTTATTTTCCATTAGAGGGCAGAAGAGTTCCAAAACGAGCTGAGAGACACAGAGACCTCAAAATGTTCTCACCTTGTAAATATGGCAAAGCATAGCTGACTCGTGTTGAAAGATTAGACATCTACCAAACACTGGACAACATTACGATCCCATCATAGTGCTTTTTCTGGCTCGTGGCCTTCAAATGGAAACACAATTACTGATGTGACACCCCCTAGTGGCAGCGCACCTTAATTTGTAAAAGTCTTTTTTTTTTCATTTTTGGTATAGGTAAATAGTTAAAAGTTGTTGGGAATCTGTTTTGCAGCAGTATAGTTAAAGAGGAAGGAACGACTCTTTTTATGTATCGGATGAGGTTGTGTAATCTGCATTCACATGATGTCGGTTGCTACATCAGCCTCCAACAATTTAAGGAAGGATTACCACCTCTCTTGGTCTCAAAAATATGTCTGTTAAACTATGGGATAAGTGAAACCTAGAAAACCTGATTTTGTGAAGGACTTTTTTTTTGTGTGTATTTTTATTTTATTAATCTGTAAAATGTATGGATGGCAGAGGATAACACAGCATGCTAGTTCTGTTAGTTACCTTGTAAACATGAACTGTTCTCTGAAAATAAAGAATTAGAAAAAAGCACACAGATAATACAGATACAAATACAGAAATCTGTCAGTAAAAAAATAAATTAACATAATTTAACAAAACAAACAAAAAGGAAAAGCAGCACACGATAACAAATGACAAGTAGAGATTAGCTGAGGTGTATCCTGCAAGTGAAGTTCAACATAGCCAGGTTTTCTTTGAGTTAGCTGGCTTGAGAAAACCTAAACACCTCAGTCAGAGATAACAGATATCACAATGGTGGTTATCAGCTTTCTTTGTTAGTCCAGGCTTTCTGCTTCAGCTTCTGAATAAAATCTATCAATTAAGCATCACCTACTCCAATCAGAGACATTTTCAGATAAGGACAGGCTGGAGATGTATAAGCGCATAGAAAAATGGTTAAACAGTAAAATGTGATGCTGGTACTCCAAATAAAGCAATGCTGCAGAAAACAGTTAATTTTGGTAATTTGTTTCATTTATTTTACTAGCATAAGGCATGATCATTGGTAAAATAGATGCATTAATCTCACTTGGTGCTGCTGTTTAGTTCTAATGTGACAGCTTCACTTTCCAGCTCTGAAACTTCGAACGTGTTCACTTCTGACTCTGTCCCACAGCCTAATGAAGCAGATGTAGAAATCACATTATAGTGTGTCGCCAAATCATAGGGAAATTGATTTTACCGATTCAATCTTGTCAGTGATCAATAGCCTACAAATGCAACTAATTCATTTTTTTTTTCAGCTCTGTGTTCTATTAGCTGCAATTTCAGCAGTGTCAAAGAGACTTCGCATCAGATTGGCGCCGAGCACAACGCAATGGACAGTTTGTGATTCTGTAACTTTGCAGTAATGTCTCGTTCAGTGCACAGTAAACAAAAGCATAATGCTCCGGATCAGCATAGGTACTATAGTAATCTAGGTAGAAAGGTAAAAACACAAAACTCAGACTTTAAAACTTTGACTTTCAGGTCATTGTACCTTCCTAGCCTAATAATCTTGCTTCCTAATAGTTTAGGATTTAGAAGTGGTGAACATGAGATGATTTTCCTCTTTTTGCCCTTTCCCATATTAACTAAAAAACAGATGCTGTGATCAAATTATATCTTTTTATGTCTCTGGTGATTCATAAAGTGCATGCCTTCAAAACCATTTACTTTCAGTTTAAAGTCTGTTCCACTTTCTCTCCGAAGACATCGCTCTAATGTTGCCTGACCTTCTTCTTTCCTCCTGTCTTCATAAATATAGCTGTCAAATCATCTTTTCTCCTCAAGACCAACATATATGAATATATCCTCAGGCCACTTGATGAATTCCTTCTGTTTTTTAACTCCGGTTTGGTCTCTACCGATATTTTTAAAAAAATCTGGGTCTCCAGGAAATGGCAGTTTCTATCTCATAGACAAGAATCTGAAAATAACATAGAATCACGTCATGAGCCCGCTGAGTAAACATATTTCATAAAGACTTATTGAGACCTATGATGCCAGTGTGACGTAAACAGAGGGTGTGTCTCAAAGTGAGAGGCACTTTGATTCTGGGAACACCTCTGGCTCCTCACATCTTTGCGTCTCAGTTATGATCTGAGTAACATAATCAACAGCCCCAAAATAGCAGCTCCCACCTCTTTCCAGGGTATTCTGGAGCACTGATCCAACAACCTGCTTTTGCAGGATTAGATACATTATTCTTCACGTCATCTGTGTGCTATGTTAAGGATATCTTTGCCGCAAGGAAACTGCACCTAACAGGTCGTCTCTTCCTGACACAAGACACTGACAAAGATCTTTTGGGTGCATAAACAGGGGCAGTTTATAATCAATCCTTCTACCTTTTGCAGTGACGTACCCATTTCATTATAAGGTGTGTGCAGTAAAGTAATCTGGTAGTCCGACGACGGAGAGTGAGTGCTGCTCTCTGTAATAAGGCAGTGGGGATGAGTCATCAGCGGAAGTGAAGCTGGGAAATAAGGAATGTGAAGACTGTGGCCTCTGGCTGAGATGAAAACCTCTGGTTCTAAAAGACAGACACGCTTTACTCCTGTGCAGCAAATGTGACCCACAAAGTCCATATCAGTGAGTCTCTATTCACTTACAATAAGTCGATACAGTTAAAAGTCCACATGGGTCCGACAGTGTGTTCACTATTTCAGTGCTGTCTTTTAAATCATGGATGCAGAAGTGCAGATGACATTTTACTGACACTTATTTTTGCTGTTCATTGATAGGCTCTGTATGCTGTGTAGTTTTCAAAGATATAAATGGAAATAAAAACTGCCAGCACAGCTGATGTGAAGTGAAATTCTTTGTTATATTTTCCACTATTTGTTTTACCATTAGAAATTATTTTGATTGAACTCAAGGTGACAGGTACTATAATAAAGAAAATGAAACTGTATAACAAATAAAATGTCACGTTACGAACATGGCCATCTTACATTTGAAGAAGCAAAACCAAATAAACTTGGATTCAGTATATAAAACATATGATTAAACACATGATTAAATAAATAAAATCAGGGCTTAAATTTTCATTTTACTGAAAAAAAAAGTCCCATAACTGAAACTGTATATACAGCTGATTTTCAGTTAAATTCTTTGAAAACAGTGGTTTGCACCCGATTGTTAATGACGTCAACATGCGTAGTGAAAATGGACTAATACATTAACATAATAATAATTAAAAATAATCATATTTTACAAATCACCAAGGTACACAAAAAGGTACAAGAAACAACTATGGATTAAAAACAAAGGTTAAAGGTGTGGTTAAAACCCAGTCATAGCTTTAATGGTGACCAGTGCCTCCTGGAGTTAACAGGAGGCACTGTAAGGAGCTAATTAATGTCTCTTTTCATCAGATGAGGCCGCCCACTAAACCAAGCCATAATCATCATGCTTGTTAAACTCCCATCTTACATGGGTTGTTGCATACTTATAAATGATATACACTGTATACATGCATTATACATTATTATATACATTAATTAAATTCTAAAGATACGGATTATGCCTACATGTACAAATTATTTCAGTGTTTCAACACACCTAGATATGTTGTAATTTGTTTTCTGGCAGATTTTCTCTGCATCCTTGTTACCATTAATACAACCCCTAAATAATTAGCCTTTCCTGTCCATCTTTGATGTTTTCATTATCCTTCATTTCTTACAATAATATGTAAATTCTCTGTCAGTCTGTGTGTTTGTTTGCTTCTTTGTCCAAAAATTCCCTCTAGACCATTGTGAGTTGAATGACCAAACTTGGCACACAGGCACATCTCAGATCCCTGATGGTTCATATCTATATCAGATGTTATGATATCATCATGTTGCTTAGCAACCACCTAGCAACACCCATTTTAAACCTTTATGCATGTACAATACCTTAGGAAAGTATCCTATCATTTTAATTTCATGATTATAACATCATTTATATCCACAAAAGTTGAATGATACATGTCTGGCTTTACTTTTAATACAGAGATTAAGTATATAATTTTGCCAATAGCACACAGGGCATATATTTGTTGTAATGATTTATGGAGGCATTTTTTCCTAAATATACTTTTTAACCTTTCAGAGATTACAAACAAGCATTATTTACTAACTGTACTACACTATTGTTTATGTAGTTTCAACAGATAAGCCAAGACAAAGTCATTGTGTTGTTAAATCCCATCTCATATGGCAATAACTACATGTAGACAGAAGCAGGTTTGTATTGATGTTATAAAATATTTACAAAGCGAGTAAATCATTAACTAAATAAGCAATCTCTAAAACTGTAGAATATGTTTGTATAATCTGCATTTTTCTGTCCATTTTTGATCCTTGTATTATCCTGTTTAACTAATAGCCTTAAAAATAGTCTGAATAGTAGTTTGAGAAGTTTGACAAAAGCTGAAGTAACTACACCAATGACAATGTATAGCTGTTCATCCAGAAGTGAAGCTCGACCTTAAGATTAGACCTTATGACCTTAAGCATAAAATTCACATTATTCTTTCCCCTTATCCTTGTTGTGGGTCAGGGTCCTCACTTATATAAAAAGGCATTCACTAATAAATTAGAATTTGCAGTACATACATAGACTTTCCCTCTAAAGCATTTTTGTGCACAGACATACCAGTTCTCTGACAAAATGTTGCTCCATTCATTCTCAATAGTGTGACGTCAGTCTCTAAACATGCCTGTGCTCTGTCTCGGAGTGACTTCAGTCGACACCACAGCCCCAGCGAATATAAATAAAATTGAACTGGTTCTTTTCATTCATCATGCTTGGAGTATCCATACTATGCACAGTATTTTGCCAATGAACAGGCTCCAAGTCCTGTGAATGTCATTTATAAGAAGAGAGTGAAATGATAAACAAAGAGTGGCCGGGGGTTCGCCCTCCAACCTTTCAACATGACGATCAAGGTAATGTGATAAAGGTTTACTATGAGGATAGAGGGCCTGGTGAGTCATAGGTCAACAGTAGGTGAGAACATCGCAAAACCTCGGGCGTTTAGGGAGATAATGAGGCCTCATGCATCTCCCAGCTGACCAACATTAAGAGTTATTACTTCCTATCCTGCTGTAGCTTCAAGCCTCTCGTTTCATTCACCATCTTGGTGCAACTGCTGTAATTGCATACACGTGTGCAAAACGTGCATGTCATCAAAATCAAACACACATGCACCAGACTTCACACACAACCTGCTAAAACAGCCTGTAGTATTTACTTTGGTCTAATTTAATAAAGGGATTATTATTTTGTAACGTCAGTTCACTAAATCGCTCATGTCTCACGTTTATAAGCTTTATCCAAATGCAGGTCAAAGCAAAGCATGCTCTCGCGTTTCACAATCTGCCCTTCAGCCTGTTCGTTTTCACAGCTCCATGTGCTGCAAATAGTGTTTTAAAAAGATCTGAGCCAGAACAACCTTCTGCTTATCTGTATCTGACATTAAACCAGCAATTAAAGAAACATAGAAGACCAGTCAGTACATACGTCATTACTCTGATGTAAGTTGCATCCAAGGCCATCTTTGCAATGATGTGGTCCTTTAAAGGCGTCAGTGCACCACCCACTATTTCTTTGCTTCTGCTGCACTGCTGCAGCTCATATCATTTAGCATTTTATGAATATCACTTTTGTCTCAATTAGGAATACTGAGTCTTGTTTTGTGTTTTGTTTTTCATGATATCAGTGTCCTTAGAGTGTTTTAGTGGATTAGTGTTTTAGCTGTAGTGTTAGGTTTCAGTCTTTTACAGTAAAGGTCAAAGGCTGGTTAAAGTTAAATCAATTTCATGAATTATATTATAATGTTACATTTATCCATACTTTTGGAAATAATATTAATTTCTTTTCCTGTCTTTTTTATGCTATGTTTTATACTATTTATATTCATTGGAGTTTTGTATTTATAGTGTAACTGAATTTTGTAAATCTTGCTTGTGTATTGTGAATGTAAGAACCCAACAAGGGATAAGAGTTGAAGTTCAGCAATAATTATAACCTCTATGAATTACATTTAAGAGTTTCACGCTTCACATCAGAACTGTGTTGAAATTCATTGTCCCTTTTAAATAATTAAATCTAAATTTAAATTTAAATTTGACCTTTTTGTACTTGGTTTATGCATCTTTCCTGTCAGCTTGATCCATTCACTAGACAATTTGGGATATCTAAAAAGGGTGGAGTGATACATTAATCAGCTAATGCTGGCTTGCATGGTCAGCAAGGTGCATCCAGCAGGTAAATGGGTGCACCACACTGAGTTGTGCAGACACAGATGCTTGCTCATAAGAATCTATGTAGCAGAAATAGCAGAATTTCACTCACCAAAACTAGTACGCAAACTGCAAAAGGCACCAACACCACAAACATGGTCAAATAGTCCAGTTCAGTGACTCATATTAGCTGAAGTCAGCACTCACATAACACTCATAATATCCTGCATAACTTTAAGCACAAATACAAATAAATTGAGTGAGTGACATTAGATTTTCTGAACTGTGCAGCTGCAGTTCATGATTGTTGTTTCTTCCACCAGGTTGCAAATGTGTTTATTTCTCCTTTTAAAGTGGGCAATGTAGCATGGGGGCCAGCGTTGTGTGACTCACTTTTGCAGCCAGCCTCAAGTGGCACCTCCAGAGCACTGCAGTTCACTTCTGACTTGGCTTCATTTTCTAGCCTGCTGCTTAAAGACATCACAAAGAAACAGCAGAAAAATACCACAAAAGAAATATGACCAGCAGTCGTAGGATGAGCACGCAGTCTTAGGTGGGAGTGGGTGTGCTTGACATTTAGTGAAGCTTGTAAAACAAAAAAAAAAGTTACTGGAAAGTCCTTACTTACTGAAACTCGTCTGGCTTACAGTTTTATTGAAGTCAGTGAAATGCTCCACCGAGCACACTCCACTGTGATGTGTCCTTTTGACCCCGCTGATGTAAGATATTTATGTGAGAGTCACACGGAGATATGTTTCCAACAATCAAAATATGTAAACTGCCATTTGCCATTGGTTTTGACTCCTGTTCCCACAGCAGTTCCTGACAAGTTTCAATATTTACATTTTTCTATGGCGTCAAAATGCAGCAGACTGAACAAAGGGAGGATGAATAGGGTGCAGAGCTCTTGCTTTGTTCTTCAAAGGGAAACAGTTCCTCATCCCCAAAATATCTGAAGCGCTGTCACATGGACTCAACGGAATTTGAAGCATTTAAAGGCTCCATCTTGTAACTGTCAAAATGGTAAGTGTTGAGGGTAAGTGTCGTTATTGTTTTGGAATGCCTGTTCTGCCATCACTGTCTCTTCCTGTATTTTCATTTATGTAAAAAGTTAAATAAAATACATTCAGGTGAATGGTGCTGCTCTACTGATCTAATTTCATATCCAGTCATTTTATTCAAAACCTTCTGAAAGTGTATTTTAATAATTGTTTGGTGCCTGTCCTGGTTTGGTGAAAAATAAAAGCATCTCAGTTGATCTTGACGGAAAAACAGAGTCTGATGGTATTTGGGGGACTATTCAAGTGGCTGCAGGAAAAAAAAGAAAAATAAAATGCCTTGAAAAGAATAAATATAAAAAAAAATTTCAGCATATATGAAGCAGATTTGCCTGCAGGGAAACTGGATATCGTGGGTCACAGAGAATTGTGTAATACTGCTGGCAGGCTGAAGCAAAGGTTTTCGAGATTTCAAAATTGGTCTTACTTGATGGATGGTTGATAAATACTTAAGCAAGGGGTTTGTCTTTCCTCTTTTTGTAAGGCATGCCCTCCCACAAATATTATATTTCACAGGTCTTTCTCTAACTTTTGTAAAGTGTATCCACAGCCGGGAACTTCAGTCTTTTAGTAACAACTGTCACAACGACAGCGCAACTTTGTATATGTCACCACTGTTTGGTTGCTGGTCTTGTTATTATTATTATTATTATTATTATTATTATTATTATTATTAAAATATGTTATTTAAAAGCAAGCATAAATAAAACATTCTGTGAGGGATTTAAAAGGCACAGTTTAATAAACCTTGGTATTTTTTTTTAACTTTTAATCATTTACTAATAAATTAATAAATAATATTTACCTACACCCACTTTATGCTGCATATGCACACAGATGTTTTCACCCCCAAACCACCACCATTTGCAAGCTACATGCAAAGCCAGTGGGGTCGCTCGGGTATAACTGTGTGACTTCATCATTCCATTACTTCATCACATCATATCACACCTAAAGTAATACAGACATTTTTTTCTTTAGTTGCTGCAGAGGGCCAAAGTGAAAGCAGGTCTATGTAAAAGTTTTAGACTCACTAGAGGTTTTGGGTTTTTTGCACAGTACCATCAGGGAGGTCAGTGTGGTTCCCGATTAATTCTGCAGCATGACAACTACCCCAAACATGCAGCCAAAGTCATAAAAAACTGTCTTCATCCACAAGGAAAACAAATAGTCCTGCAGCAGATGGTATGGCCCCAAAGAGACCTGATTCTGAACATCACTGAGTGAGCCTGGGCTTGCATTAAGAGATAGAAATCCACAAACAGTGGCTAGTTGTCTTAATATTTTTTTTGAAGAACTTGTGTGCAGATTATCTGGCAAACCGTGTGCAAATGTATTTTGTGTTTTATTTTATGTTTTTTTTCTGTTTACTACCTATTGTATTATGTTAATAGATAAATAAAAACAATTGAAACTATTAGTTTTGAAATTACAAAACTAATAGTTCCAGAAAGATTTTTAAAAACCCATAAAACATAAAACTTGGAACAAACATGTTTTACTCTTCAGTTGTGTGGAAAGCAACTAATACCTAACTCTAGATTTGTTTTCCTCTCCGTGCTTTGTTTTGATTAGTTGTGAATTTCCGTGCCTTATGGGTGTCCTGGTGGATGCTGATTCCTGGAGTGAAGTTTCAACAAGAAACAGGCCATGAGTGGAATCATGTCCAAAGGCTGAGGATCACATCCTCTTGCTACAGGGAGGTATGACCTAATCTCTGTGGGTTTACTGCAGAGAAATTCCTTGGAAGTTGGGGGGCAGGACAGCAGAGACGAGATGAGGTTCAGATATGAAGTTTGAGTTTGAGACACTGAAGGACTATTGTTGCATTAGAAATGTTAACTACACTTCCAGTTATCTTTTCAAACACCAAAAGAGAGTTTTGTTGTAATATCCACAGGGGAAGAATGAATCAAACAACTCTCAAAAAATAAACTAAAATAATAGTCTTGGTGCAAGTTGCTGAACACACCCACACCCACCGAGGACAGTTAATTTACCTGAAGCCAACTACAACATGATAAATGTACTAAGAACAGAGTTATATATATATATATA
>NW_005187412.1:4432215-4436803 GCF_000239375.1 Pundamilia nyererei | reverse complement strand
ATATATAACTCATAATAAATACAAACTTAATTAATAAGAAGATGGATAAATTATTTTTATGTTCTGTACATTTATTTAAATAAAACGTTTTTAAATAAATTAGTGTTGTGTTCATAAGTGAAATAGAATTTTTAATCCAGTCATTAATTTGCAGAATACAAATATAAAAACAAATGACTTCAAACAAATTCATCAATAAAATATGTTTTATATGATCCCCTTGGCATAACTCGGTCTCCATCACTAAAACTACATTTTATGTTGTGAAAAACATGTTATGTGATTAGATGTGCTGTGACTTTGTAAGCGAGGAGTTGTGTCGTGTGACGTGAATGAAAACCTTCCCTGATCTGTGTCACTGTTCGAATCAGTCTGCCTTTGCGTCATCTCTTTTCCAGCTCCACTCACAGCTTTATTCACTATTCTGTAATATTAAAAGTAACCAAATATTTTCTTTAATTAGTACCTCATTATCAGTCCACAGTTATTCATCCAGCAATTGAAGACGTTTGTTTTTGTGGTAATAAAGAGTCAGTGTGTTAATGTGCCCTCCTACCATTCTAGACTATGACTCATATCTAATCCTCACTGCAGAGAGTTATATGTGAGGTGAATACTTATGAAGGCAACAATCCTAAACTTGTTTCTACACTTCAGCCTTGTAAACCTGTATGTCAGCAGCATGTACTGTTTGCCTTTCATATGTATATGAACAAATGCGCACAATGCTACATATAACAGTTTAACGACACTGTCTTTAAAAGAAACAAAATCTGTTTAAAGAGAAATGAAACGGTTATTGGAAATGCTTTTTTTGGTCATGTCCATTTGGTTCTTATTTTTGCTGCATTTAAAATTGTATACTTACATAACTCCTTATGCACGGCAGGATTGTTAATATGAGGAACCATATTACATATTAATCTTATGTGTTTCTGGATTGCTAAGAAATATCTTAGTGCTTTATTTTTGTTTTAAGCCTAAAAGTTATTGAGTGTGTTTTGAGAGGGGAGGGGGACTGTTAACTGACCAACTGAAATAACTGTCGTTTGACGTCATGATTTTATTTTTAGAAGGTAATATATGGGTGTGGAAGTGCCTTTTCATGTTAGAATGAAAATACAAACACGTAACATACACACGCTGATGTACCCATGTGCAGAGGGCAGACAGTGTGTGTGTGTGTGTGTGTGTGTGTGTGTGTGTGTGTGTGTGTGTGTGTGTGTGTGTGTGTGTGTGTGTGTGTGTGTGTGTGCGCATTTGGATGAGAGTTTTGCTGCTAATACCAGAAATATGTATTCACACCTGCTGATGAGCTATTTTTATTTGCACATGTACTGGTCTGCACTGGCTCAAAGGTTTGTGCTTGTGCTGTGTTTATTTGCGTAAGCCATGTCGAAACAATATAAGACCTAAACTTTGAATTGCATCAGATGAGGAAGGATTTCAGTTTAGTTTTTTTGCCTCTCACCTGAAATATCCTCACAGTGGGTGAAAGTATTAACTTGGATTGTTCAGGCTGAGTCCTAGTTTGCCACTGATATCCAGATCTCTGTGGTCACTTGGACATGTGCACTCTAACATGGTAAAAAAAAAAACAACAACAAACAGTAAAGGTAAAGTGTGTGCAACAAGAACAACTAAAAAAAATGTGGATGAAGGTGGACAGAATAATATTGGACAAATACTATAACTGTGTGAAAATTTAAATCAGCAAAATCAAAATATGGTATATATAAATGAGTAGAGAGTCAATAGAAGAAAAAATGAAAATATACCTATCAATAAGGCTACAAATGAAATTTCAAATAGTTTATTTCAATGTATTTACTTTTTAAGTTGTTTTTTTGACAATTCAGGACATTTTTCATTGTTTCTTATGCATTTAGGATTTGATCAAATTGAAGTAAGATATCTCAAGAATGAATTCTGAAATTTTAAAGATTTTTTTAAATGACACAGTCATAAAATAAAGTAGGTAAAATAAAATAAAATAAAAAACTGTGTCCACAAACACAAGAAGGAAACTGAAAAAACCAATAATAATTTAACAATGTTAAATTATTATTAGCTTTACTTGGTTTTAAACTGTAAGGTTTTTGGAACTGTTCAGTCTAGGAATATTTATAACCTTAGTTTTAATAATTTTAATGTATTTAATAAAACCCTAAGCTAATATAGTCACTTTGATTTATAGCTGAGTTTAGTGGTTAAGAAAACATTTAAGCTGAAAAACAAGGACCCTTTAAATATATATTCTTCTCTTTTTGTTGTTGTACATTAAATTAATATTAATATTAAATCATGCAATATCCTCACAGTGGGTGAGGATATTGCATGATATACTTTGCCTCGTATCTTCAGACTTATCCAAACTGCCATTAAATTGTTTCTACTTAATAAAGTTAAATGTAATTAGTTAAATGTCAGCATAAACTACTTGTTTTTTGAATGATATACAAGAAATTTAAATTTACAAATGTGACTATTTTTCAAATTGCATCAGTTTCCCCATAAATATTTAGGTAGTCGTAGGCCTTTTTTAAAAAAACAAACAAACAAACTTATATACATCAACTTTAAAATGTTGTTTTGTTTTTCTCTACAGTAAAGTAGCATTTGTAAAGTAGGCTGCTTGACAGAATACCACAATTCAGTTTGTTTAAAGTATTTAGTCAGAAGATGTTTATATTTGGAACTTGGTCCAGTTAAACTCCCTACAAAGAAAAGCTTGTCAGGTTAATAGTTCTAAATTAAGACCTCAAATAGTTGGAGTGAGTAACTAGAAAAAGTTAATAGGATAAACCTACTTTTTGTTCCAGTACCTGCATTACTTAGCTACAAGCATGCTAGCAAGTCTAAAACTGTCCTAAAAACTGCAGCACCTAAATAAGCTAAATAAAATCTTGCTAGCCTCCTGCCTGTTTCTGCTCTAGGGATGGGTATCGAAACCCGGTTCTTGTTGAGGACCGGTTCCCACTGTTTCAATTCCTTGGAATTGTTTGCCATTTTTGCAAATGATTCCCTTATCGATTCCAGTCGCCCCGAATGACGTCACCACGTTGCGGAGCGTCATTTACCTGGCAGGAAACACGGCGCCTAAGCGGCTCAAACGCTCAAAAGTTTGGTTACACTTTACGAGAACGGATGACAACAGGGCAACTTGCAATACTTGAAAAGTAGAGATTTCATTTAAGGGAGGAAACACTACGAATATGCAAATAATCAACTAACAGTGCACATTATGTTAGCGATCTGCCTTATTACAAAACCTGCCATTACTGTGCATTTAGGTGACCATGATGAGAGAGACAGACAGAGTCTGGCTGGCTCAGATGCTGGCAGTTCTCGCTGCAGTCTACCGTTAGCGTCTCCTTTCAGGCCAGGATAGACGAATGTCACCGAGCAGTGACTAAGTTTGTGGTCAAAGGCTTGCACCCATTTGCCACAGCAGATGCCCCCGATGTTTGGTAAGAGAATGTGTTTATTTTTGGCAGGGACATTACTGGATATTCTTGTGTAATTGCTACAGAATAATTTATGTTATACTTTGTTATTGCTACAGAAGAATATTTATTTTATTATTTTACATTTACAATTTTTTTTCCTGGGGACCCTGTGACACCCCATTGAAGAGCCATAGGCTGGACCTCTTAAGATCTCACTGTTGGGTTTGTAAGGTCATGTTACTCCTAAATTTCTATCTTGTTCAAAGAGAAGATATAAAACAAAGTTCTAAGCGAATCGACCTTAGTGTTCTCCTTTTTTAAAAAGAATCGAAAATGGAATCGGAATCGTGAAAATCTTATCAATACCCATCCCTATTCTGCTCCTCAGTTCACTTGTCACCTGCCTGTTCCTGCCTCTGTGTTGGATAACCAGAGGCCTGCTTGCAATGACCCTGACAGCCTCTAGCGACTTCTTGTTCCTGAGTGCCTCGTGCCTGGTTCTACCCTCAACGACTCCCACCCATCAACTATCCCAGGAACCCTGCTAGCACTTAGAATGACTCTCACAGCATCTGAATGACATTGAAGGTCTTGCTTTCTTCTGCTGTCTGTCATCTAGCTGCTGGTCCTTTTTCGAGCTCTTGATGCATTTAGCTGCCAGCCAACCAGTACTCGTAATCTGTTGGTCTGTCTGTCTCCAGCCTGAATCAGTTTCTATGCCGGACAGGATGCCTCTCTCTGGTTGGCCAGTGCAACAGCACACAATCAGTGAACTTCCTGGTCCACCTATGGGATTCCTTTCAGAGTAGCCCTCCAGAAGGTTATATAGCTTCCAGACTATAATCTGTTCAGATCCTCATTGATACTAGTCCCTAATGTCAAGGAAATCATTCTGCTCAACACAAAAGCCAATGGTGTGGCTAGTGGCCCAGCCCATGTCTGGTTCATGCTTCCTGATCAAGAGTCTACTGTCTCTCTTAGGCTACGTCCACATGTACACGGGTATTTTTGAAAACTGAGATTTTCCGTTTTCGTTTTAAAAAGGGGAGGGTGCCCGAGGGCGAGCGTCTGGTGGCCGGGCCTTAGTCCATGGGGCCCGGCCGGGCACAGCCCGAAGAGGAGACATGGGCCCATCCTCC
>NW_005187412.1:4418617-4429520 GCF_000239375.1 Pundamilia nyererei | reverse complement strand
ACCGGGAGGAGGCCCCGGGGCAGACCCAGGACACGCTGGAGAGATTATATCTCTCGGCTGGCCTGGGAACGCCTTGGTATTCCCCCCGGATAAGCTGGAGGAGGTGGCTGGGGAGAGGGAGGTCTGGGCCTCTTAGGCTGCTGCCCCCGCGACCCGGCCTCGGATAAAGCGGATGAAGATGGATGGATGGATGGGTTTTAAAAAATAATCCCGTCCACATGTAAACGCAGAAATGAAGGAAAACGCTGCTAGGAACATGCCAAAGCAACAGGTGGCGATATAGTCCTAACTGTGTAGAAATGTTGGCCAATCACAGTGTGACGTCAAAAAAGGCGCACACCTTTGACGCTGCGTTTTCTGAGTTACCTCCGTTTTTCTCGTCCACACGTAAATGCAAAAACGGAGTTTTTAAAAATCTCAGTTTTCAGTGACCGAAAACGCCGTTTACGTGTGGACAAAAGGTGCAAACGCATAGAAAAATCTGTGTTTTCAAAAATACTCGGGTACGTGTGGACGTAGCCTTAAACTCATTTGCCCTGGTACCATGCTTTTTTGCTTATGGGCCGTTGTCTTTAGCTGCCTCATTGTCAACACAGCCTCTGGGTTGCTCTCTTGAGCAGTCCTGGCCAGGGACCAGAGGGTTTTCGGCACTTTACCAGACTGTTGATCCTGCTTACTTGGTTCCTGTTGATGTTTCAGAACAGAAAAAACATAATTACTAAAACCAATATTTGTCATGTCTTTGTTTTTCATTAAAAGCTTCATGTCTGATAAAGGCAAAACAAAAAGAAATTATGAACCCATTTAATCCCAAATTTTTTCCTTAAGTGTATGCATTTTACTCCTTAGACTTCCCCTAAACACAATAGGTTTAATTTTTTGTTAATGTAATAGAGGGTTAAAATGGCAGCTATTGTTGCCGGTGGGGTTAGATTTAATAAAGCAATTTTAGTTAAAAAGTGCAAATATGCATGAATGCTGGTCTTTGGAAACATGTGAATCTACGCAAATTTCCTCTGAAAATATCAGAGCTTTTCAGTCAGCAGGGGGAGAAAACACTTCATCCCACTCTCAGTATTTCAAATCTTGGTCTCACTCTTTCTCTCTCTCTCTCTCGCTCTCTCTCTCTCTCTCTGCCGACTGAGTCTCCCTCCCCCACTGTAGGCAACACCATGAGTCAGAGAATGGCACACTGGCATAAGTGCCATGGCTAGCTTCAAATATACTCAAAGATACACCTTGGACTTTTTTTCATTGTCCACATCCTGTGAAAATATGTCCTTCTTAAGCCTAAGTTACCTTGTTTGCAGGAAAAAGCTGGATGCCGTCAAAGTCTACGACAACAGCCTCGGGGACTTGATCAAGGCCACAAACTGAAAGATTTTCAGGTCAGATGAGCAATGTTTTGATTCTTTTGTTAAGTACTAAGAATCAAACAAGGGTCATATAGGTCACAGAGCTTACACATGTTTGCTTCTGAGTCTATTTACATCTCTGTGGACAGAGCAAAGTGACATATTACACAGATTACTGACTAAAATTAGTTACAACAGTGAAACGGGGATGGTTTGTCAACTAATTAAAGGTCGGGCTTAGTTAAAAGTCAGCTGAAAGTGAATATAATTATTTCTGACTAACTAACTATGCGTCAATCCAAATATATTTTATTCATGGGAAGAAATGTGCTAAATTCTAAAATAGATGGATGCACCTGAACCTAATTACACGCCAAGCACTGAATAGTTTGGAACCAATTTCTAAACTGCTGCTGCAACTTCTGTGCAGTACTAACATGTTGCAAAAGAAGTAATACTATACAACATAATTTCTAGGTGATAATTAACACAAACCTGCTTTAAATTAATTTATCGCTTGCAACTCCTGGTCTGACTAAGGTATGGAGCATCACATTTAAACTAATGTTTTTGTATATTATATACACTTTGTCTCATTATTCCTATTGTAAGCCAGTTCTCTTTTACATAAAGGTTTGTCCCAGATTCTAACCATAATATATAACATGCACTTACCCCTCTCAAAGAGTATTCAGAAGTATCCTGGGAGGTCCAAAGGCTAAAGGCCAGGATGCAGCAACTGCAAAGACATTGCTGAGGTCAGGTTAGGTCAGTGGCAGGCCAGCACGCAGGGTAAAAAGGGAAAACAGAGGACACGCTTGGCAAGTTAATGAAGCCAACATTCATATTGCTTTGATGGTTCAAGGGTTTGCACTCATTAAAAACACCTAAAAGATTTCCCAGTACATGTCAGTTTTTTGTCATGGCCAGAAGTGATAGCTATGGTTGCTGTTGTCATTTGATATGTGTTAGTTTACAAATGAGCAGGGTTTTCATGTTTTTTTGTGGTTGCTCTTGGTCCCCCAGTGGGCCAGAGGCCATCACTATGAGCTCTCCAGGCACATCCATGATTGATTGATTGATTGATTGAATCTTTATTTTGAACATGTTGAAAAAGTATAAAAAAAAATAGAATTAAAAGAGACAAATGAACAAAGCAAACAAAAGGAAAACGAGCAACCACAACTCCAAATAACGTCCATGTTCAAAAAGGAGCAGGAAGAAGCATAAGCTTATTTAATCCCACCCCTTTTCCACTATCTAGTATCAATAGACTACAGAAATACCTCCTCCATCATGGACTAGTGTCTCTAGCTGTCCTCAGATATTCACAAATGTACATAGGATGTGCTAGAAATCCATCATGAGCATCATTGGTATAGTTTATCATCACCAGCAGTTGTTTTAGTCACTGCCAAATGTCTTGATGCTGTTAATGATCTCAGGCCACCAAATCTGAATAACATTAAAGAGGAAGGTACTGAGGAAATTATGGATTTTCTCGCCAATCTGAACTGTAATGTTTTTTCTTATTTGCACTCCGAGGGTGATATCTCCTCTATATTTTTATGGAGGGCTTCTTTTGTTGTCATTACATTTCTTTAAACTGGATCATGCTGACACTTACTGTGCGAGTGAGTGGAGTCAGGTGGTTAGGACCCTGTGAAGACGTCAGTCACTCCTTGGGGCTTGGGGCACCAAACAGTTGCCTCCTTTTCCTGGTGGCAAGTGATGCCTCTGCCAGCACCACTCACTGATTAATACGTTAGAAGTAATTTGTTTAATTTGTATTATAGACATTTTTTTTCATCACTGCAGGTCAAAAAAATCATTTTCATCAATATGGTTTGGGTTTGTTTTTTTGTTTTTTAGTTTATTGTTTGGTTTGGACTGAAGACTTGTTTAATTTTATTTAACTGGAAAACTTTACAAATGCTGAGAGAAATAGGAAAGGAAATTCTTGATGCCAGAATAGCAGTCTAACCTAACCTGCTGCCTACAGCTGCATAATTACGCTACAGATTTCCACATCTCTCTTTCTATAGATCTATCTATTAACAACATGGGATATAAAAAGTGGAAGATTTTATACAGACACAGGTAGATAAAATGAGAAAAAATTAATAAGGTAAGGAGTTTTTAATATTTTTTAAATAGTAATACCAATAGATAGATATAAGGAGTGAAACATTTAAAAAGCAAAAAGGCTAATGTTAATTTTAAAAGGTAATGAAAGGCAATACATACAATAAAACACATGTTACAAAATGTTATTGTTATGTTCACTTATTATCAATATATAATCAGCTTATTTTGAGAACTGCAGTGACTTCTTTTTTCTCCATCTATAATACACAAAGGCACAGAAAGAGACACTTTCCAGATGAAGACCTGATCTTAACATCTGGGATCTGTGTATAGTATCCTGAGCATGTTTGCTGTGATTAGTTATTTGGTCAATAAGCATGAATATTAACGACGGCACAAGCTTACCAGATCATTTGACTTTTTATGATGAATAAATGTATGAAACTAAAGCTATCTTCTGCTTTACTCTTATCAATAGCTGTTTGTTTGTTTTTTGTGATTTACATGAATTCAAAAACATATCAAAAATGTGAATATTGTTAGCATTGGGGAACAGCAATAAATGAAAGAGAAATGAGGCAGTTGTCATGTTAAAGAATGATAGATGGGAAAATACAATAGCTGAATGCACCTCATAACCAATCAGAAAGAAAGGGCAGATGAGTAGAATTTTTTTAAAGAAATGAGTCACGATTTGTATTCCTGTCTTCACCGTATATTGGGAAATGCACCCTAAATAACATAGAAGCTATATATAGCAAATGTGTAAATCGCATCACACGCAGATACACACACACAGACAGACACGTTGTGCATTTTAATTGTCTCACCGTTTGAAGTAACTCAAAGTGAATATGTGATTTGTCAATTGATTCTTTTTCTCCCAGGCTATGAATAAAATGCTTTAATTATTGATGTACTGACGTCAGATGTTCGCTTGAATGTTGTATGTGGTGCAGACCTCTTTCTCCGGGCAAGCTACTTCCACCCACCCTGTTCTCAACCCAACAGCACCCCACCACCACCTCTGCCACCACCCCTCCCCAAGCAGACACCCTCATGCTCCCCCTAGCTGATGCCTCTACCTGGCAAGAGTGAAACTTGAACACGTTGCAGGCAGCTCGCAGACAGGTGTCAACCAATACAAAAAATTAAGTCAGCATCTCTATATCTGCCAGCCCTCCCATGAATCTACTGCAGTCTTACCCACGAGAGGTGTGTGTGTGTGTGTGTGTGTGTGTGTGTGTGTGTGTGTGTGTGTGTGTGTGTGTGTGTGTGTGTGTGTGTGTGTGTGTGCCATGCAATCGGAGCACTGCTGCTCTGTAGAGCAACTGGTATATCTGGAAAACTGCATCCAAAAAGTGAAGGTGGACATGTGTGGAAATGCGGGGTGGGGAGGCTTAAAAAAAGCTATTGTAAAAGTTAAAAATAAGTAAATACATAAATAGATCCAGACGAAACTCTGACAGTTGCTGATGTCATAAATTAAGATCTCCGGCCCTTTTCCAAGTGTTTTTTCCTTCAGCAAAGAAACTCCAATGATTTAACTCGGCTGGCTTTCCACACACCATCGAAAAAAATAAACAGCAGTAGCTGTATCAATATTTTTTTTCTTTTCTGCCCTACAGTGTCAGTTGTATTTGTTTTTAAAAAACAGTAAGTATACAGGCAAAATGTACACCCTTTAATTAAGAGGATTTATTTAAGGTGATTGTTGTGGACAAATGAAAGGGATTGGAGTTGAAACTATTTTTTTCCTCATCAAATAAATTATCTGATTTAGTAAACATAAGAAAAAGATATCCCATCATGCCTGAATTGACATCTTCAAAATAACAAAGTCCATATAAACAAAAAAACTGTATTAGATAAAAAACTAGAACTAGAATGTCTGTTATTTTATAATTTATTGATTATTGATTAATTGACTGAGAGTTTTAGCTTTGTTGTGACCTGGGACCTTTCTATGCCTGCCTGTTAAATAAAAGCAGCCATTGGAAAACGCAGTCGCTATTGCAATACAAGCATTGTCATTTGTACTCATTTACAGACATTTATTTATTGTATGATATTATTTTTGCTGTTAGCTTTCACATTGTGACCTTTACGTGTAACATCTTACGCGTTACATAACGTTAATGTTAATGTCAGAGAAAGGTTCTAGCTTAAATGCTACTGAATGAGCCTAGAGGCATTAATGATCTAATGTCTTGATGCATGCTCAATCATCCAGGTAAGTAAAGCTTCTGTTCATATGGACGTAGTTTTCAGTGGGAGAATAATGATCTAATGGTTTTTTGTTTGTTTGTTTGGGGGGGGGGGGGGGGTTAAATCTAATTTTACATTTATTCTTACACTTTACCTCCACTCAGCGATCCCTCGCCAACTGCTGTTAAGAAAGCGCTCAAGAGGTTTGTATCTTTGTATCTGGGCAGTTCAACGGAAATATTTTAAGTGTTTTTCTGCAAGTGATGGGTGAATCATCCCAGCTCTGATGTAGCAGCTCCTGTTCATCACAAACAGTCTTTTTTCTGCTTTGATGAACTCTTTATAAACATAAACCTTCACTGCAGAGCTACAAAAGCATTTGCTCTCTTAACCTGAACACTGTTAGGTCTGAAAGATATTACAGGCTGCTGGCCTGTTGTGCTGTTCTTTGTCTCGCAGTGCAGAGAAAAGGTGTGACTCACTGCGTTTCCACCACCGAACTGTGCTATTGTCTGAATATTATCAATACAAAGATATCACTTTCACATTGTCAAGATATCTAAAAGAAAAAGTAAATCCCTTTGTACACAGCACAGGATGACAAAGCCTGGAACTTCTCTTGAACGTCAACTCTTTTATTTGTTATCCTGCATTTTTGACTATATATATATATATATATATTTTTTTTTTAAAGCTTTTATCATAATTAGAAATAAAACATTTCATGCTTGATGAGCACCCACCCCAAAGGTGTGGAGAGAGACAAAGATAGACAAGCATAGCTAGGACTGGCGTATGCCATGGATGTGAAGAGATCCTCCTGAGGAGGCGGAGGGATGGAGGGAGGCAGAGGCACATTGAAGCAGATGCAGAGAAATGTGAGAGGGTGTCAGTGAGACTGGTGATGACGCGCTCATGGCTGCGGAGAGCTGGCGAGGCCGCGGCCCTGGCTCTGACTCACCTCATCCCCACGGGGCCTCCTGGTTGACGTCACTCAGTGTGCGCTGTGGCATTTCTCTGCTTCAACTTCTTTGTGTGCAGCAGCCACACTTCAGCCTTTCTCACATCTGAGAGAGTCTGAAAATCTGCATTTGTCTATGTTTACAGCATCCATCTATCTATCTATTCATCTAGCTATCTATCTCTCTATCACTCTTTCTGTCTGTCTGTCTATCTATCTCTTTATCTATCTAAATACTCTACAAAAGCTTTTTATTTTGGGCAGTTTATTATCCGTTAGTAAAGCTGAAAAACAGTAGCACACAATAATTTATTAGCACCACTGATACTGCTACTTTTTACATATGCTAGAAATATTCAAGAGGCATCATAGGATTGTTGATATAACAGAAAGTCCTATCGGTAATCTCTTCCTACAATCTACAAACCATGTGAGTGTTCCTGGATACCTACTGCAGTGTTTTTTACTTTGAAAAGAGTAAAAAAGAAAAAAAAATCCTCACTAGGAGGAAGGTGGGGTGATGGAGACAACACTTGCTGTTTACTTTTGTTTTCACCTGCTGTTTGTTTATGATTAGACACAAAAATGACTTGGTTAAAACAATTTGACGACATGTCTGAAAGGAAATTGTTAAGGTTACTAATGTGCTGATTTCAGCCCCAATAATGTGGACCACATTCTACATGCACTGATTAACATGGGCGTTAAAGATCCGTTTACTTTAAAAAATAAGTATGTGCTATAATAACAGCATTTGTTTCATACAAACATCCATGTTTTCTCACTCCTGTCCTCCAGCATCGATCTACCTTTTTTTAACCCCCCTTATTAATCTCTCTCGCTCTCTTTCTTACCTTTTAATAGTGGCATGGCCATCCTCTGGTTCGCACACGCTGCCGACTGACACACCTGCAACCAATCTCCACTCATCTCCTGCTCTTAAGCACCAGCTCATCATCTTGTTCTCCATCACATCGTTCCATCTACTTGTGTGAAAATCTCACTCACACTCACAGTTACACTTAGTAAAACTCTAGTTCTTGTTACCTCAATGATCCTGCCTCAGACTTACCTTTGTCTCTCGCTCTTTTCACTGTTGCAGACCCTCCCCTTATATTTGAGCCGCCATCTCAGTTCTCAAAGGTGGCTTTTTGGAGTCACTCTCTCATACCTGTAAAGTGCTTACCTGATGCTTACCGCATGTATGCGTTAATACATCTGCACTTTATATGCTAATTGTTTTCCAGTTGTCACATCCTCCTTTAAGGACAAAAACAAATAAGTGACAAGAAGAAATTAAGCTAAAATTGTGAGGCAAGCAATGTGGCCTTTGAATTGCTTTCAGGCTTGGCTAGGTCATTTTAACCATGTTCAATATAACAAGCAGGAAATTTTTTTATTTAAAACAAAATATACAGATAATTATCATCGGCATAGCAAGGGTATATATTTTCCTGAAGACTTTGTGGCCAAATCTGTACATTAAAAACAAGACGTGCAATTTTGGGGCCGTTACTCAACAAATCTGTATCCTAATGAGAACACACAAGATCTTTCTTTTGGTGTTTCAATTTTAATACAAAGCCGACAACACAAAGCATAGTTTAAAAGCAGCCCAAAGGTACCTCAAAGGGATCGCCACACAGATTGTACTGTAGAAACATGTACAGGTAGAATTGGATGCTACAAATCACAGCTGTTGTTTCCTGCTATATATCGAGCTCCGGCTGATGGGCTCGGGTTGGTATACTCTTAGGTCTAACATCACTCTAGGCTCTTAGTTAGTTTCGTGTTATTGTTGCATGTTGTTTGTGCAGATGTGTTAACTTTATAATGCAGCTGTTTCTGTCCTGGCCACATTTTGCACTTTTTCATCGCACTTCTTGTTCTTTCCTGCAATAAAAATAAAAATAATGCCCATATATCCACTCCTCAAAAGTTCTAGACGACGCTGCTGTTTTACTCCTCTCTACATATTAACTGAAATCAGCTGGTTGTAGTCTAAGCGTGCAAGAAAAAAAATGCATGTTTGATGTTTTTTTTCTTTCTTTCTGTCCTTATCTTGCAGATAAATAAATAAGCTTTGTTTGTAACTGTAATGTAATTACAGTAATTAGTACACGAGTACATTACATCACTGGATTACCAAGAAATGTGAAGTGATTTAGAAAATGTTACACCCAACACTGGGCATTTGTAAACTGAATTTAGTCAAATGAAGCATCAGCCCTTGTTAGACAAGAACATGTTTTTCCCCCAACAGTTCCCCTGGCAACCATGTTTTTACTGCTTTAAAGGTGCACAAGATAAAATTGTTGAAGGTGGGTGATGTGATTTCAAAATTGCCATCAGGTCCAAACTAAATTTTTTTCAGCCATGTTGATGTTGTGATAAATGACAAGTTTTTTGACTTGACCAGAGGTTTTGACTTTTCAGTGCACATGCAACCATCGCTGAATATTCACAGTTGATACAAATTGCACTCGTGTCCTTGTTCATACAAACAGACGTAAAGTTAACACAGTAATATGAGACTTACAACATGTTTGATTTGAAGGTAAGGAAAAGCTTTATTTATTTTTTATTGTATGTAAGATTAAATTGAGCCTAACAAGTATATAATGTATTGCAGCTTTTCAGGAATGAGGCCACATAAGAATGAATAATTATGATGTCTTTAAGATGCTGGAGCAGGTTATAATGGTAATTAATGTAGAGGTTGAACCTTTAGCTACAAATGTTGCACAAAACTAAATGTCATCCAGACAATTTGAAAAAGAAGAACACTGCAAGAGTCACTTCAGTAAGTGCTCCAAAACTATATATATTTATGTTCAAATACAAAGGGAGAAGGAAGAGTCAGCATGGGTCAAATACATAACTTTAAACTTTTACAGGTAGTTCACTAACCTTTGTGAGTAGACACTTTTAGCTTTTTCATTTATGTATTGTTGTTTCTTTGGTGGTTTTTGTTTATTTGTTCACATGAAGGAAGTGTTTTGGGGAACAATCAGCTTGTTAAATCTGACATCATTAGTAATTTCTGGGTCCAGATGCTACTTTGGTTTCCAAAATCAAAGAAACAAAAAAGCACCACTGAGAGTCCAAATTATGTCAGCTTCAATAAAAAGATCCACGAAAAAGAGGATTTACTAGGTTTAGCTGAGTTGGAAATTAGCAGGAGGTTAACTCGCTAGTGTGGGGGGAAAAAAAGAACTTAGAACTTTTTGTCAGAGTTTCTACCAGAAAATGTGTCTGAAAGCTCCAGAAAAAAAAATTTACATTTTATTCACCATCGCTAAGACAGAAAGACAGACAACCATGCATGCTTACATTCACATTTTGAGACAGTTTAGAATCACCAGTTAACTTAACGTGTTTGTCTTCGAACAGCAGGAGAAAGCTGGAGTACCCAGTGATAACCAATGCAAAAGCTCCAGCCCAGATTCAAAATCAAGACCTACTTGTTGTGAGACAACAGTGCTAATCACCACATCACTGTGCTACCAGTACTAATATTTGTGATATAAAATTAACTGTCATGCTCAACCTCACATAGGATTTATAATTGTTTTGTAATTGTTGATATTTTCTGTGAGGAAATTGACTTGAATGAACTGAGTTAATAGCTGCATGAAGTGTTCCATATTGAAGTATTGACACACTGAAGGTTGAGATACTGAACCCCAAGTTGCCAAGTGTGAGAACATATGTGAATGTTAGATCAAGTGCTCTATGAATGAGTGGATGAGGTTTATATGAAAGCACTCTATAAGTACCAGTATTTATCATTTAAATTACCAAAATGTAATGAACCCTGAATTAACAAAGTGCTGTGTTTACATTGCTACAGCAGCACACTGATGATATACCCATAAAAAATTGGAGAGCACCCATTAAAGGCCTGAGTGAAGGTGTCCTGTGTTATGGAGTAATTTACACTTGCACAAACTCCATCATTTTAACCCCAGGGTGACTGTTCAGTGCGTAGCCTCGGTTTCTCTGTCAGTGTAGAAAGTGGTGCCTCAATAAGAGCCAAATGGACAACTGCTGGGAATATTGCAGGCTTGTAACCAGACAGGCAATTTTCCCTACGGTGGGATAATGGCAGAAAATGGGGGGGTGGAAAGATTTAGTCATATACTGTACACCTACTTGGAGGGTGGTGATTTTATTCCACTGCCACCATCCAATATATCGCCTCATTGGTGTTGATTACAGACAGTTCCTGGTTTCTAGGTTTTGCCATCTCACCTCCTACAACCTGATTTAAAGGTAGTTGGGGGGGGGG
>NW_005187412.1:4383093-4415715 GCF_000239375.1 Pundamilia nyererei | reverse complement strand
AAAAAAAAAAAGGTGGTTGGCCATGAAAATAAAATGATACAATGATTAGATAAGGTGTTATAGATTCATAAGTACTAAAGCAATTCTTAGGTGTTTGCTAGAAAACATGATATCATAATCATAATCATAATATATGATATCGATTTTTTTTTAAAACATGAAAAGGCCTAAAATATACTTGAGGGCCATATTTGGTTCCTCCTAATCGTGTATCAGGAGTTGGCAGACAAAGAAACAAACACACAGATAGACAAATGTGTATAAATAGTCCAATTATTTTTCTCAGTCTTTGTCATACCGTCTGTGTACTTCCTCCTTGTGCTCCTCATTTTATCTTGCTCCCTGTGAGAATTTGTTTTAGGTATCTGTTGCTTTCCATGTCGTTCCATGTCCAATGTCGTTAGAAAGCACTAAGTGTAGATAAAGTGCTTGTGAGAATGGGTGTGATTGGGTGAATGAGACATGTTGTATAGAGCGCTTTGAGTACTCCGTGAGAATAGAAAAGCGCTATATTAGAATCAGTCCATTTACAACATAACAGAAACTTACATAATACCAAATACATCACAATCATCATCATTATTATTATTATTCTCAGGTTTGCTGTAAGACTGCTGCACTTAAATATCAAAATAGATGATAGAAATAAGGAGGTATGTCTTTGAAGGTTCTCAGTTATTCATGTCATCGTAGTCTAAGGAGCATGGAAGGAATAGCGTCTGGAATTCTTTACGTTTGCTTGAAGACTTTTCACCTCTCATCCAAGAAATTTCTTCAGTTCTAAGAGCAACTGGTGGAGAGTCCCAGATATTAAGTCCTATGGGAGTGTCCCCAAGAGGGTCATTGACCCTCTATTGATCCCCTACACTTTGGTGACAGTGGGAAGGAAAAACTCCCTTTTAACAGGACGAAAACTCTGGCCGAACCAGGCTCAGGGAGGGGCAGCAATATGCCATGACCAGTTTAGGTGAGAGAATGAAGACAGGACAAAAGACGTGCTGTGCAAGACAGCCAGAGATTAATAACAAGTATAATTCAACGCAGAGGTCTATTAACACATAGTGAGCGAGAAAGGTGACTGAAGAAGAAATACTCAATGCATCATGGGAATCCCCCAGCAGCCTACACCTATTGCAGCATAACTAAGGGAGGATTCAGGGTCACCTGATCCAGCTCTAACTACAGTATCTCACAAAAGTGAGTACACCCCTCACATTTTTGTAAATATTTTATTACCTTCCATTTGAGGATGCACAGATGCTCAATAGGGTTTGAGTTTGGAGACATGCTTGGCCAGTCCGGTATCTTTACCCTAAGTTTATTTAGCATTCACTGGTCTTTTTGGAGGTGTGTTTGGGGTTGTTATCATGTTGGAATACTGTCCTCTGGCCCAGTTTCTGAAGGGAGGGGATCATGCTCTGCTTTAGTATGTCACAGTATTTGTTGGCATGCATGGTTCCTTCAATTAACTGTAGTTCCCCAGTGCCAGCAGCACTCATGCAGCCCCAAACAATGACATCTCAACTCCATGCTTGACTGTAGGCAAGACACACTTGTCTTTGTACTCCTCACCTGGTTGCTGCAACACACACTTGACACCATTCGAACCAAATAAGTTTAATCTTGGTCTCATCAGACCACAGGTAATCCATGTCCTTAGTCTGCTTGTATTCAGCAAACTGTTTGTGGGTTTTCTTGTGCTTTATCTTTAGAATAGGCTCCTTCTGGGATGACAACCACTCAGACCAATTTGATGCAGTGGCTGACTGTGTCTGAGCACTGATGGGCTGACTCCCCACACCTTCAACCAATGCCAGCAATGCTTTCAGCAATCATGCATCTGTTTTCAAAAGACTACCTCTGGTTATGACGCTAAGCATGTGCAGTCAGCTTCTTTGGTCGATTATGGCGAGGTTTGTTCTAAGTGGAACCTGTCCTGTTAAACTCCTGTATAGTCTTGGCCACCATGTTGCAGCTCAGTTTCAGGGTGTTGGCAATATTCTTCAAAGCTTTGTTAGCTTAGTGTCAAATAAGTTACAAACCGTAGGTAGATGTTGCAACTTTCTGTGCTTAGCCTTAAATAATCACCAGTGTTGGTTAGTTAACCTCTGAGTATAGGCTGTATGTAAAAGATGGGACAGTTGTCCACAGTCTAGAGGTCCAGTTAATGTTTGGAATTAGTGGAGATGAGGAATCTATGCATGCACTTAGGGGGTGGACTTCAAAGAAGTATAATAGGAATGGAACTCAGTGTCTCCAGCAGACATCGAGGTTTTACAGTCCCACAGGCCTAGAGACTAGTTGGTGGCCACCTAGCACCAACGAAGGAAACTGGTTGCAGTATGGTTAGAGTGGGTTGGTTGCTGTCGCTAGGGGAAACTGGTCGCAAAGAGGTATATGGTGTTGCACCAAACTCCTCTTTGAGATTGCTTTTGTAGCTTGTAGACTGCTGATTTGTCTGCAAACACTCACCAACCTCACAGACCAATGGCCTTCAAAGAAAATTTGTGCCTTTTCAAATGTGTTGGTTTCATGAGTAAGCCACAACTTTTACTTTGAAGGCAAACAGCTTACACTTCTGGTTTGTGTTTCCAGCCACTCAGTTAGCACTTGTCTTTAGACAGATAAGTGTCTTCCATGCAAACTACAGGCTACGACAGTTTTTGGTGCCACATCTTCTTTGTGACCAGGTTCACCAAGTGACAGCCAACAACCTCCAGCACATCACTCGCCACGCAGGTGGTGAATACTGGAGTTTATACTATCACTGAAGTTGCATTTTAACATGAGAGACTGTGGTGATAGATGCTCAAGAGAGTACGGACTAGCATTTATATATCACTTTTCTAATCCTTCTGATCATGCAAAGCACTTTTAGACTCCAGGCCACACAGATCCATAAATTCATACAGTGCTTCATTTTCCACACTTTTATCTCTTTATCTACCTCACATCCATTTAGAGTCACCAATCACACTGCATGTCTTTGAACTGTGGGAAGAAACCTATGCAGGTACAGGGAGAACACGCAATAAGACACTGTGTTGCTGCAAGGTATCTAACCACTACACTATGGTCATGATGCGAAGTCTAGCTAAAATAAACTAATTGCTAAAAAAACTGTAAATTATTTAGCTATTGATTAACATTATGCATGCTTTGCAAACATGTAAACATGTCAAAAAAGTTTTAAATATAAAAAGAACATGTGTATTTGTTGTATGTTACATATGCATTTGATGAATTTCATTTAAACTTTTCTTAGCAAACCTTTGTGATTAAGTTTTCCCTCCAGAAATTGAAGCCATAGAACACATACGGCTGAGGTTAAAAATCCTCTGTAACTATTATTATTACTATTAGCATTCACATCAATCCTGAGAATGAGTCCTTACAGCATCTTATATGAGAAATGAATCACTTCTAACATGTAAACTTTTAAAATGTGGCCCATCAATTTCAACCAAACATCTGCATTGTTTAAGACTTCTTTAATCCCATTTAGGATGACAGAAGTAAAAATCATTATACTGTAAAAAACCGGCAGGGGTTTTTATTATTATTATTTTTTAACATTAATAGGGACTTTGGACAGCACGACTGCGGCAGGGTTTGTTATAGCCAGACAGAAACAAGCAGGTGCAAAAATCCAATTGGCTGTTATAGAAGGCAAGAAAACTGGTGTTGTTGTCTCCTTCAGTTTGAGATTCTGGAGTATGTGAGCTGACATCAGGTCACTCTGTACACTACCTGACACAGCAAGTGGTAGTCTGGTGACAGGTGTAACATAATGAAGAGGCTGTGATCAGCTTACGCTCAAGAATGAACTACACACCAACCCAAAGGTGACAAATTTGAGTAAGTCTTAAAAAGGGTTTGGGTTTTTTTTCAGTGCTGTGGTATAATCATTTGAGCTGAGTTTCAAAACTGAACCTTAGTGGTTGGATTTCCTTCCCACGAGACCTTCAGGGATTGTGTCAATCATGAAAATGATTAAAACAGTTTTGACCTTAGTATTTTGCCACAAGAAAAAAAAAGAGATGGGCATGCAGTGAGAGTAAGACTGAGGAGTAAAAATGTAAACAGAGGATTCTGAGACTGTCTTAGCCTTCAACACTGTGAAACACATACATTCTTCAGTCTGCTACACATGGAGCCACAGACCAACTTATCTCTCTCCTCACACTGAAAGGTAATGGTCACAGGGCCAAGATTACATCTCTCTGCCAGAGAAGGTCAAAAAACAAAAGCTACAATTAAAAAAAAGCTATTCTTTCAGTCTTCATATATTTAGCCTTGTCTCTTTTGATTATGCCCCTCACAACGGTGGCAGCTGTGGAAAGAAAGCTTTCAAGTCGTTTTATTCGTGTCTCTTGAAAGTTGTGGAAGCATGAATGTTCACTTTGACTGAGGACACTCTTGCATTACAGGTGGTGCTAATGCAGTTTTTGGAAGTGATGTCTGTGTTGCCACAATACTGTTAGTGACAGATCCTGGACACAAAATTTTAATATCTGATTTATCTCTTTAAAAATATCTTTTCAGCATCAGAATGTTTGATATGTGACTTAAGGAAAATGTGTGCATTATATATGGCAGGACACCAAGGACCTGCTGTTAGTATGCTACAGCTATCTACTTGACAGTCAATGTATAGAGTCCAAGTCTTTAATAACATCATCACCTTACCATATATTTACTGTTATCTGAAGATACCGTTTCCATGGTAATGGAGAGTTTGCAGTCATAGATAACAGTAATTTTTAATTAGTGCTCCTGTCTATCAGTCTCTCCTGCACTCGGTAATAAACACCAAGTGATGAACTTCAACGAGTATTTTGTGCATTTACCTGCAATCACCCATCATGAAACTGCTCACACTCAGTCTCAAAAATAAACCGTCCATGAAAGTCCATGAAAACAGCAGATCTGAAATGATGAAAACTCACACTGTCTGAAGCATAAATTATAGGTTTATGAATGACTGCAAAATAACAAAGCAGAATATCGTTTTCTCTTATGTGAAACAACAAATACACAACAGCTTGAACCACTGATAGCAGAGTCCATGCTCTGGCCTTACCATCAGATCAGGGGATTTTGTTCCAATCTTCTTTTGTCCCATTTTGGTGAGCCCTTTTGAAACTGTATCTTCAGTTTCCTGTTCTTATATAAAAGTGGCACATGATGTGGCCTTGTGCTCCTGTAGCCCTTCTGCTTCAAGGTTTGAGAGGTTCTGCATACCTCGGTTGTTACAAGTGCTTATTTGTGCTAATGTTGCATTCCTTTCAGCTCGAAGCAGCCTGGCTATTCTCCTCTGACCTCTGGGATCAACAATACTCAGACCAACCATTTGGGCACCAACAACTATGACACATTCAAAGTCACTTAAATCACCTATCTTCTCCATTCTGATGCTCGGCTTGAACTTCAGCAGGTTGCTATTCCATGTGATTGGCTGGTTGGATATTTGCATTAATGAACATTTACATATATTTGCATGCTGCTAACGACCCCGCAAACTGCTAGTGAGTCCACATCTTTCATGCTCCACACTTAAATGATGTGTTTTCCCTTTTTTTCAAAACTGCAGCTTTAAAGTCAGTGTTAAATGTTGAGCTACTTATCAGATGAATTAGAAAATATTTCAAGTTCATCTTAATTTTAGTCATGCATCTATTTTCATGACTGCTGTAGCTAGACTACTTGTGGTGAATATGATCCTCCTGTGATCTGCAGATGCAGAGGTAAGGTTACAATATGCTGAAAATAAGAACGCACACAATAACATGGCTTCGTACTGGGTACAGTGATAACAGAAGAAATGACTGCTTTAAAAGGGCAAGAAAACGTCAGAAAAAGACTACTATTATTACTGTTCAAGGAAAATGTTTACTCAGAAAAAAGTGCATCTCATCTCCCCTATCTGCTGCTTTCTTCATCCTTTTGCATTTATATGAACGCTGTCACGTGTCAGTGCGAAATGAAGTCGTGAGTCTAAGTTTCTTACCCGTGTTCACCTCCTGACACACGATCAACAGTTTGATTCAGTAAAGAGTTTTTGGCCATAAAATAGAAACAAAGTATCCACAAGCTCAAATGTTAGGACATGTTCAGTCAGCAGGGATGGTGTTTTGACATCCACTGATGTCAAAAGGGAGGGACAATCAAACTCACGTTGCAGCATCATTTCATATTAGATTAAAACAGCATATAATTTTAGACACAGTTGAGTGTTACTTGCGCCATTTAGTTTCCAAGGTAACGAGAAGGGTATATTTAGAGAGCACTAAACTGAGACAGAAGAGAAAAAAAAAGTGCTAATAATCTTGACGGAGCAATTACAATTAGTCAAAGTCAAATAGTAAAGATCAAAACACCTCATCTGCTTACAGTTGAAGGTGAGAGAATGCTCAAGAACAACCACCCAGCTCATTCAGCACCACTTCTGACACTTGCGTCATTTAGTATTTTGTGGCGTTACTGATTCATGTGGTACAGTAGAGGTCTCACTCAGCCAGGGAGATTCAGGGAAAATACAGACGTCAATGAGAGAAGGTGGGGTTTTTCTTTTTGTTTGTTTGTTTTATATGTTGAGCTACTTAGCTACGGTGACTGTTTAACATGCTGTCAAACATGAGCAGTGTAAGAAAGTATATGCTGGATTAAAAAACTTGCCAAAACATAAGACCTTCCTTCACTTCAAACACAGCATGGGATCATTGCAGCACTGGTGGAATGAAAGGAATTGATCAATAAGGACAACAAATACAAAAACAGACAATAACTTTATTTGGGAATAAAACTTCAAAAATGGCCAGCTTCATACAAGTCTGTGCTGACTGTTTCATCTTCTATGTTAAGCACATTGAGTTTGTGTGTAATTAAACATGTTGTTTATGTGCCATTGCTACTGTTGTAGCTTCTGTTTGATCTTGGTAACAGGCCTGCACCAAGAAGTATCATTTAATCTTATCCAGGTATAACTTCAAGGTGAACCCCGGGGTTTTTGTATCACTTCTTACAGAGGTATACCAGTGGTAACTTATGCTACAGACCTAACCTGCACAGAGCAGGTTCAGGTATGAAATCATCACCTACTCACCAATAACATCTCTAGAATATGGCGTCACCATTCATGGAAGATTTTGCAGCATTGTTGCTGCAGAACTTATGCATAGGTTTTCAAAATTTACAATTTACATTTGCATTTGAAGTTATGAAAATTATTCATTAAACATGTTTGTGGTTGTTACAGTAAAAAATATAGCTTTCTCTACTAGGATGTTGTGTTTTTTGTCTGATTTTAGATCAAATGTGTTAATACAGTATGCATTAAAATGAAAAAATAAAGAAAAATTCAGACATGTGAGGTTGTGCTGAAAAGAATGATATAATATTGTAACTCAGTTACTAACTTAGTTACTTTTTTGAAGCAGTAACTAGTAACTATAACTAATTACTTTTTCAAAGTAACTTTCCCAAAACTGCTGGAACTGTTGTCCATTTTTGTTAACTTCCCTTGCCATCCATCCCCAAAAGTACTCAATTGGATTTATATCAGGGGAACACGCAGGATGGTCCAAAAGAGGGCATTGTGTACTGCAGCATTGTCCTGTTGAAAAACCCAATTGTTACCTTACAGACGAGGGCCTTCAGTCATGATGAGGGATGCTCTCTGCAACATCTGGACATAGCCAGCAGTCGTTTGACGCTCCTGCACCTCCTGAAGCTCCATTGTTCCACTGAAGGAAAAAGCACCCCAGACCATTATGGCATCCCCTCAGGTGGGATCTGCTTGTCATGCCAGTAACATTGGAAATCAGCACCTTGAGGCAACTGTCGTTGTGATTTGGTGCTGTATAAATAAAATTGTATTGAATTGAGTTCTTTTAACTCTAAGTATCAGTAATGTGGTAACATCTGGGCTGAAATGTTTACAGACAGCGTTTTAATCACGAGTTTAAAGGCTGTAGGTTGCAGCCATTGCTCTAACACTGTAAAAATGTAACAGGGCTCAGTTGCTGGTTATAATACTCTGAGCTGCTTCAAGCCTTATTTGTGAAGAGCACATAGGCTTACAAAAAAACCTAGCTAGCTTGTACTGTAACGAGGTAACATTTTCATAAGCTAAGATTGTCTTAAAATAACGGGGCTACAAGCGGTGATTCTAGCGTTAGCCATGCTAGCACGTTAACTTGAACAGGTGGTCAGGCTGAGTCCCCAGGCCCACACTCGGAGCTTCAGCACTCCGTGTCACTGCAGAGCCCCTTCATTCTTCACATATCCATGTCGGGCAGAGTATAAATCTCGAGGCTGAATGGCCATTGTGCAAGCACCCACACTACTTAGTGGTGCAAAGCTATGAGCACAAACAGCAGTATATAAAATTCCAGGCAGCCAGCCTGTGTCTGTCCAACCAATCAGGGAGCTCCTTACATTGCGCTGTGTGGCTAATTTGCATTGCTTCAGGATTTTGGAAATGAGATAGCTAATCCAATAGCTAATCTGACAGCTAATCCAGTAGTTAATCTCAAAGCTAATTCAACAGTAGAGTTAGGTGGATCAATCCAAATATCGATGCACTGATACCAGCACTAGTATTGGTATCAGATAGATACTAGCACAATTGAATCGATACTTTGTTTTTATCCTTCAAGTTCAGTATGTAGCCCACTGTACTGTGTTAATTATATATTTGGAAAAAACAAACCTCAAACACGCACAATGAAAAATGTCTGAACCTTTTTGTGTGCTTTAGAGACAGAAATTTTTACATTCCTGGACTCCAAAAATCCAGTTTGAAACACATGAAAAGCTGAAAGGTGTGTTTTGTTGTGTTAAATAATTATTGTGGAAAGTAACAATCACAGTGATATAGTGGTGTTTAAAATGTGTTCAGGATTTGCAAATTGAATGGATGAATGTTGAAAGTTTTTGTTGAAATGTCCAGGCAAGTATATACATGTTAAATGACAACATATATGTGTTCAAATAGCTTCAATTAACATACAACTTCAGGTTTTTATTCCTATATAACAATTCTTCATAATTAAACAATAAGAATACCCATATGGAAAAGAAATAGAAAAGACTTATAAAAGACTTGCATAAGATTTGGCTTGCTTCATATAGTGAATCATATAAGGCTTATATCACTGGTCCCCAACCCCCGGGCCTCGGACCGGTACTGGTCTGTGAGTCGTTTGGTACCGGGCCGCGAGAGTTGAGGCTCAGGCGTGAAATGTATGGTTTTCGGGGTTTTTATCGGTTTTCAGCGTTATTTTGTTATCGTTTTTATCGTTAACTCGGTTTTCCTGGGTCTTTTCACGTGTGTTATGAACAGTGTTGGGAAGGTTACTTTTAAAATGTATTCCATTACAGATTACAGAATACATGCCCCAAAATGTATTCTGTAACGTATTCCGTTACGTTACTCGATGAGAGTAACGTATTCTGAATACTTTGGATTACTTAATATATTATCATCCTGTTTACAACTACGTGAATGTATTATTGCTGTGATTTATTACTGTTACCGAGCCGTAGTAAAGGGACCTCTGGCTAATACGTGTCGGGCTCGTAGCCGAAAAATAGCTTTACTTTGTTGTCTGGGTCAACTTTGCTTGCAAGAGACAGAGAGAGGCGTTGAAAGGCTGCTCCAACAGAACTTATTGTTTCGGAGGAAAACACGAACACAGCGTACAGTCGAGTCTTAATAGCTTACTTACAGCTGGGCTCGTCAGGCACTCTTCTTGGCTGCAGTGGTTATTATTATATTTACATGCTTCCAGCTCCCGTTTTTGCTCGATGACAGCTCGTACTTTTCCTTTTTCTCCCTCCCTCGCTCACAGACACATAACGTGTATGGCAGTCCATTCTCCCTGCAGCACGGACTACACTGCCTATGATGCTACATTTTTTAGAGCATTCTGCCTATTAGCTTAGCATAACAACAACAACAACAAAAAGGCGCTCTCTCACCCAGGAAACACGCAGAGAGAGAGCGTCACCCTGTAACCATGGCAACCGTAACGCTGCCGCCTGGAACAACAGAACATAGCTGTCAAACAAAACCCAAACAGTCCTGACCCGCCACAATATGAAACAGGAAAGTACTGCCGTGTAATCCATTTATTTCAACAAAGTAACTGTATTCTAAATACCACCTTTTTAAACGGTAACTGTAACGGAATAGTTACTCATATTTTGTATTTTAAATACGTAACGGCGGTACATGTATTCCATTACTCCCCAACACTGGTTATGAATAATCTTTTTTTTTTCTTGGTACCGGTACTAGTTTTATTTTGTTGTATTGTAACATTCACAAGAACCAGACGGTTGGGTCTCAGTTTGTCCGTTTATTCGGCACATAAGCAAGCGGGTTGCTAACTCCGGGGAGAGCGCCCTCGTACAACTCATCTCTCCAGCCTGGCACACACACACCAAAAACAACCAGGTCCCCCCTCCCCTTCCTGTACCACAACCAAACATGAATCTTAAAGGAACAACAACAGTGTGCAGAGATCACCAACATGTCACTGTACAATAACACTTAACCATCGTTACAGTATTTATCTGCGACACGTTAAAAGCCAGTCTGTGAAAATATTGTCGGGCATAAACCGAAAACATAAACCAAGCATAAAATGCTGGTATTAGCCTATTCATCGTAGCAAGCTAGCCTGAAGCTAATATTTGCTAAATTTAGGGACACCTGTGTCCCTAAATTTAGTTGGAGGCCGGTGTTTTAGGAGCGGCAGAAGATCTCATCAACAGGCAGTGTTGGGGAGTAATGTAATACGTATTTAAAATACAAAATATGAGTAAATGTATTTGTTACAGTTACCGTTTAATAGGTGACATTTAGAATACAGTTACTTTGCTGAAATAAATCGATTACATGGCGGTATTTTCCTGTTTCATATGTTAGGCTATGGTCTCTCTATTTTTGGTAATTCCACGCCGGTGGAGACCCAAACAAAACACACAATAAGAGGCTCTAATGCCTGTATCTTGCAGTGACATGGGCCGCGAGATATAATAATAATAATAATTTTTTAAAAATTATTATACAAAAATTATTTAATATGAAGGCAATAGGCAGAGTGTTACAGGCATAGCCCTAATGCATGTAGCCTTATGGGCAGTGTAGTCCGTGCTGCAGGAAGAATGGACTGCCATACCCGTTATGTGTCTGTGAGCGAGGGAGGGAGAAAAAGAAGAGTGGAAAACTACAAGCTGTCACCGAGCAGAAACGGGAGCTGGAAGCATGTAAATATAATAATAACCACTGCAGCCAAGAAGAGTGCCTGACGAGCCCAGTTGTAAGTAAGCTATTAAGACTCGACTGTACACAGTGTTCGTGTTTTCCTCTGAAACAACAAGTTCCGTTGGAGCAGCCTTTCAACGCCTCTCTCTGTCTGTCACTAGCAAAGTTGACCCAGACAACAAAGTAAAGCTAGTTTTCAGCTACGAGCCCGACACGAACCCGACATATTAGCCAGAGGTCCCTTTACTACGGTTTGGAGCTGCGGACCTGTTTTATATACGCGTGGAATAGTTTTCTATACAAGATCGCTGCAAAAAGTGCAGCCTAATGTCCACCCTACTGTTACTCATTTATATTAAGATTTAAACATCTAGTTGGTATTGGTATGGCGAGTAGCCTTCAGTAATAGTAATAGATCACACAGCAATAGTACATTCATGTAGTTGTAAACTATTCAGAATACGTTACTTCTGTAATCTTTAAAAGTAACCTTCCCAACACTGTCAACAGGTTAGCACCTCATACCACAGTGCAGCAAAGCAGTCTCATGAGCGCTAGGAAGGACAATCCCAGAGCCCAAAACAGACAGTGCAGGAGATGACAAGGTTAGTAATTGTATGGTGAAAATTATACTTTTAGTTATCTTGATTGGCAAAAGAAAAGTAAATACAAAATCTGCTTCTCACATATAGGGCATTTCCAAGATTTTTTTCAGACCTTCTTCCCTTTATTTCATTACAACAGTCCTGTGCCAGATGTTCTGTTGACCCACAGTGAGAGACATCATTTCAGAAACACCAGGAAGACTGAAACTCATCGCAGGGATCAAGCAGGGCTTGTGATCTTCACCAGCAGCTCCCTCACAAGAGGGATAAACCCAGCATTTCATGAACACTGATGGAGACCTTTGCTTTGTGTAATGTTAGAAGTACTCAGACAATCCTCAGAGGGTCTGGATTTTTACATAATATAATATCTTTAAGTCCTGTAGAAAGTTAAATATATGTTGTGCTCTCTGGTTACTCTGGTATGAATGACTCTGAATTACTTTATGATAAATAACACACTTTTGACAAAAAACAATGAAAGAATTCCAGATCCAGATTCCAGAAGTTTTTAGTTCAAAATACAAGTAACAACCTTTGACTTTAATCAGGTTTTATTTAATTGTGCTCTTCATGTAGCTGAGTACATTCAGTGGATTATAGATAATCTATATGGATATAATCTATATGGATTATAGACCCAGTTTTGAGATCCCTTCCCAGACGCCTTAACGCCCACTCACATCCTGGGCCATCTGACCTCAGGAAATCACATGATAGGGTGGGGCCAGGTTTCACAATGAGCTCACCCGAAACCCTGGCTGATTGGGACCTACACCCGCTTTCACACCTTGGCTCATGTGATTAGGTAGAGGATCATCAGGGGGTCCTTTGTCCCTCTTTGGGGGGGGGCACTCCCACTGGGTTTAAATCTGGGACTCTCCGCCATTTACCCTTAGAACTGAAGAAGCTTCTCGGATGAGAGGTGAAACGTCTTCAAGCAACTCAAAGAAGTCCAGACGCTTTTCCTTCCAAGCTCCTTAGACTACGATGACCTGGATGACTGAGAACCTTCACACATGAAACTATGATCAACTATGAAACGCAGTGTGAAACTACGACAAAGACTATGAAGACTGTGGTGGCTGTGGTAAGTATAACAGACGACCTGACAATGAAACACAGAAAACAGAGGACTTAAATACACAGCAGGTGATCAGGAGAATTGAGAACACATGGGGAAACAGCTGACTGAAATTAAACAATAACATCACAAGTGAAACTAAACACAGTGACAAAAGAACACATGACTCTTTTAAAATAAAACCGGATAACATGAAAACGTAGACATGATAAATCTATTTTCTGCATATTCCAGGACAAAAAATTGTGTTTACACTCACTCTTTCAAAGAGATGCAAATAAAACACAGCAAAAAAATAAATAAATCAAAGATTCAGCAGCACCAAGTCCTGTCGCTCTTAAGTCTATTTTAACCTGTTTGGCAGGAACTTTGCCCGGTGCCACAGCGGTCAGGTTTCTCTTTTAATTTCACATTCCCAAGGCAGCGTGCCAGGCGCTTGCTCAGATGTGAAGTTTAATTTATATGCTTAATATTAATATTAATATTAATAATATTAATAATTTATATTAATTAATAATTTATATTAATTTATATGCAGAAAACAAATTTCTTCTAGAGAATGTTGCATAAAGTTAAAAGACTAAAACTAATAAAACAATTTTTAAAAAGAGACTTTTTCATTTGACTCAATTTTATATGATGGATTACGCAGAAAAAAAATAGAATTGGGCTGAAAGGTCTATTTCTTTATAATGCATTCAGGTTGTGCATCATGTTTAAAAAAAACAAAAACTAAGTAACTAATTACTTTTGAAAATAAGTAATCAGTAAGTAATGGGATTACTATATTGGAGAAGTAATCAGTAATTAGTAACTAATTTCTATTTCCAAGTAACTTGACCAACACTGTTTAAGCACAGAATTCTTCATAGCTTACTTACAACTGGACTACACTGCCCATGAGGCTACATTCTTTAGGGCTATGCCTGTAACACTCTGCCTATTGCCTTCATATTAAAAAAATTTTTGAACAATAATTTTAAAAAATATTTCGTCACGTCCTTATGCGGGCTGCAAGTAGAGGTGACATAGGCCGCAAGATTGAGACACAGACATTAGAGCCTCTTAATGCGTGTTTTGTTTGAGTTTCCACCAGTGTGGAATTACCAAAAAAAGGACGGGACAGCCTAGCATATGAAACAGGAAAAGACCGCCGTGTAATCCCTTTATTTCAACTAAGTAACTGTATTCTGAATACCACCTTTTTAAACGGTAACTGTAATGGAATACAGTTACTCATATTTTGTATTTTAAATATGTAACGGTGGTACATGTATTACGTTACTCCCCAACACTGCCTGTTGATGAGATCTTCTGCCGCTCCTAAAACACCGGCCTCCAACATGTATTCCGTTACTCCCCAACATTGTGGGTAGTACATGACTCCGGTAAGGCAGACCGAGGTAACAACAGTTGACTAAAATATAAAGGCTAAGCACTTATCAAGTTCCCTCCACACGGTTTAAAAAGCGTCTTATTTTCTGTGACATCAAATGCGAAATGGCTCCATATGACTTGTCTTCTTCCCAAGCGTTGACATTTTGTCACATTTTCATGAGAAACAGAGAGCATGAGCGCTAGCCGTACCATTTACCAAAAAAATCTCATCTTACTTCACAAGATTACTTTTGATTGGATCACTTCCCCTAACTCCTCCCACCTTCCTAACAAATTAATTAATTCTGATTGGACCTCGTCTCTCCAGAATATTTTCATCCATTTTTATTCATTTACCAAAGTGTTAATTAGGGATGGGTATCGTTTAGGTTTTATCCGATACCGGTGCCAAACCGGTACTTTTGAAATTGTGCCGGTGCTTAAACGGTGCTCAAACCGGTGCCTAAAGAATGAAGAACACATACTTTGTCCAAAAACCTCTCATGTTTAGCTGTTTTCCACTTTTTTTTGGTCATTTTAGCCTTTTTGCCCGGGTGAAGGGAGTATCTGCCATCAAACAGGAAGACAGCCGCATGCAACTACAACGGTGTTTGCTAATTCACCTTACGTTCATTAATTTAATAACATGGTTAGCCTACTCAGCGGAAATTACACACGAACAACATTAAGCTACTGACCCAGAGAAGAACGGCTGCTGCTGCCATCATCATCGGTCATCATTTCTGCTACACTGGCAGGGCTAGGGGCCAGGACTCTCCTCGTTGGGTTTTTGGGGGATGTCGCTAACTCCGGGTCCGATAACAGGCAACCCACCCGCAGTAAATGTGCTCGATGTGAGGTCTCGCAGCAAGCTATCAAATACGGTGCATTTCTCAGCTTTTAAAAAACGCTATGCGTCGCCAGGTGTTTCATCGGATTCGAGGTGTTACCTCCTTTGCACAGTATCACCTTAAAGCACTTGTTGCAGGCTGCTGAGTTTGCATCTTTTGCTGTGAAGTACAGCCAGACTTTTGACCGCTTCGTCTTGGGCATTTTTAATCTGTAGCTCTGCTCTAAAAGAACGTACGTACCTGGGCCCGCCTACTACGCTAAGGTAAAATGATTGGTAAAATGATTGGCTGGAATCCAAAGTGTATGACATCTCAGGGGAAAAAAAGCACCGAAATAAAGCACCGAAATGTGCGCTGCTTTTTGGTCTGGTTACTACCGTTTATGTCAGAACTGGTGCCATGATACCGGTACCCATCCCTAGTGTCAATACATTTCATCACAGTTTTTGTCCTCGTGCATTAGTTTTTCTTTACTTGTTTTTGTCAGAAAAAAAACAGGTTGTTCACAACAACTAGGAATATGAAAACAACACTGGTAAACATTTGTTCCATTTAATTCAGAATTTTAACTGTAAATTAATTTTTTATGTTCCTTACAAAGCAAATAGGAAACAGTACAATCACCTCATGTCTAAAGTCCACTTAGTAGCTTACAGTAACACACTGATCTCCAGAGGTGGGACCAAGTCATTGTTTTACAAGTCTCAAGTAAGTCTCAAGTCTTTATCCTCAAGTCTCAAGTCAAGTCTCAAGTAATGTCAGGCAAGTCAGAGTCGAGTCTCAAGTCACTGGTGTAAAAGTCCGAGTAAAGTCACAAGTCTGAAATTTTGAATTTCAAGTCCTTTCGAGTCTTTAAAAAACAAACAAAAAAACAACAACGAAAAAAGCATGTTGCAGTTATATGCTAAATGTAAATATTAGACCATGTAATTTTAAAATCTGTGTTTTTCTCAACACATGACAAAATAGTGAACTTAGAAAATATACACAAATTGTGAAATTGCACCTCTTTAAAATGCAGCTCAATTAAACCTAGCTCCAAGAATAATTTTCACTGACAGTTCTGAGATAAGCTGCATGTTATTCTTGGATGCGGTTGTAGGACCGGCTTTAAAATCGCATGACAAAAATATCATACATATTAAAAAAACACTGCATCACCAACGTAGCCTGGACAACATTTGCTAGTTAGATGAAGTCAGCTATCTCATCGTAGCATATTTATATGCATATTTATAATCATACGGTTCTTGGAGTGAGTGCACACACTCATGAAGTTTAGTAACTTCAGGTCACTGCAACAAGCCCAGGTACAGTTTACCGACGGATGGATACAGGACCTTGAAATGCACCGTGTAGAACGAAAGACCATCGTACGAACAAAGGTAAGTTTACCAGTCTCACAAATCGTCTTCATAAATACACATTCGTTAACCGTTTATTAATAGGACCTTTGAGCTCAACGATAATTAATTAGTAGTGAAAATAATTTCTGGTACGCGTTACAGAAATGTAGCAGTGACAATAATACTGTATGCTGTAATCGTACTGGGCAATTAGTGATACATAAAACCTGTTTTATCCTGTGAATAAAAGTATATGTTTTTGTCAATGTACCATAATAACAGAAGCGAAACGCAATATTGTGTCAGGACAATTCACTATTTATGCACAATAAATAAAGGAGCATAGCGCGACAATTTCTGTTCAGCGCCAGACTTGCTTGTAACCTATATCACCAATTATGTTATGAAAATGACGTATTAACTACTACAAAACACTGACCTTCGTGTAAATGCTTGAGCAGACTAACCTGTGAGCTGGAGTGTTCTGGGACGTTATATTTGATCTTTGAATGGCTGCAATCCAGTCGCGTCTTTGTTACTTCGGAAACATGGCTTGAACAATTTCTCTTCAACGACGTAATCCGATAACAACCGATCTCTTTACCCGTCGGCTTCCCGTGGCTGTCATGCGACCGGCTATTGCAGTTAATAATACAACAGCTTCTTGCCATTTTTGTGTTTCTTTTTATCGCTGTGTGACTGATTTCAATTGAAAGCCTGCGTGTGCTAGTACCTCTTGCCACGAGTTCCCAGAATCCTTTGCGGTTTACCCCTGAATGACGTCACATTTTCAATCTCTATATAATATGCATGTTAAATTTTATATTTGGGGTGAAATATCAAGTCTTTTCAAGTAAACCGGTTCAAGTCCAATTCAAGTCCCAGGTCATCAGTGTAAAAGTCCAAGTCAAGTCACAAGTCTTAGAACATTTTTTCAAGTCAAGTCTAAAGTCATAAAATTAATGACTCGAGTCTGACTTGAGTCCAAGTCATGTGACTCGAGTCCACACCTCTGCTGATCTCTGCTGAGCTCCTTTGTTACAAAGTGATACCAAGTCTACTGAGATTTAACCCTGAGTCTTTGTAGAAGTTTAATGTTCAATGTAAAAAGCTCCAACTTTTTTTCTACAACTTCTATTGTCTTATATTTAATGTTCAATAGTTATCGTCTGAGTGCTGCCCTGAGTTTGGAGGAGCGTCCTCGAGGATTCTCCTTAACGTCGTCTTTTTCTGGAGTGATCACTTTTCTTCGCAGAGGAAGCCAATAGACACTTCTGTCACTTTTTTCATGCGATAGGTTTTCCTTCTTGGTACCTTGCTTCCTCTGGCTGAAGTGATCCAGATTAGACAAGTCATCTCCCCGGAGGAAACGTTTGACCAGTCTATCTTCTAGTGAATGAAAGGTGATAACACAGAGACGTCCGCTGGGTTTTAGCAACGTCTGGGCAGCACACAGGCCAGCGTGAAGTTCATTCAGCTCATCATTCACAAAGATACGCAAGGCCTGGAAAGTCTTAGTGGCCACGTGTGCAGGTCTGTTGAGCCGGTCTTTACGTGCATAGAGAACTGCAGGAGGAAACGATCCTGGAAACAAGAATTGGTCAGAGTTAATCTTACAATTTTAATGGTCCAATAATGATTTATTATAGCATTATTGCATTTTAATTCCAAATAAAAACAGAACAAATTAAACTAATAGTCTTACTAATTTGGTGATAACTTAAAGGTAGAGTTACACTTCTATCCAGTAGAGGTGAGAATCACTATACATCCCACGATACGATATTATCACAATACTTAACGCACAATACGATATTATTGCAATTTTTTAAAATATTTTGCGATATTCAGATTCTGTACATAAAGGTAAACTTTATCAATATTCATTTTATCTAATATCAAAGTCTCACACTCAGTCTTTCTCTCATTTTAGTCAGTTTTATTGTTGACAAACTGAACAGCTTGTATTACAGTCTAGTGCAACTTAACTGAATGCAACCATCTGGTACAATTATAGCTATTCTGAACTATGCAATTTATGAAAACTATGCAGCCCATTTAGCAACTGAAGAACTTGAAAGTAAATTAAAACAAAATATAATTTTACATTAAATAAAAAAGCTTTAAACTTAATTAAAATAAAACATGTTTTAAAGTAAAATAAGTAAACTGTCATGTTTATTACTGCCAAAAAAAAGTTAAACACATTTGGACAGTGAAGGAATGTCAGGATTCTTGCTCAGAAAAAGGATCAACATGCTCTGAGCACAAAAACCTTTTTTGTAACAAAATATCGATTTCTGCTGTCCCTGTATTGATACATTATTAGCAAACAAAATATCACGATACTACACAGAATCGATTTTTTCCCCCACCCCTACTATCCAGTCACAAAATTCACACATTTTTATGCAGTTGAGTCAACTCTTTTAGGAAATATTCCTGAAAGGTTATAACAATAAATGTTAAAAAAAAATTTTTTTTTAATAATGACCAGTGGCAACCTTCAGAGCCATGCAGAAGTGGAAAATGCAGTTCCTCTAGGCCCCAATTGAGGCTACTTAGAGACTTACATGTCAAAATGCCTAATTTTACTGCATAAAGAAAAATCATATTGGTACAGATATAAAGAAAAATCTATATTTTAAAACAAAGGCACCTGCGGTTGCCTTTGACGGTGCAAAACATTTCGTAGACATTGGGGTGTGTATGGGGGAGAAAACGTACATACAGTAGAGCACTTTAGAGTTACACTGCTAGCGATCGAAGATTTATGTAAATTTGACAAGCTGAATGCACTCTGTAGCGTACAGGAGACACTGCACGAGACTGATTGACAATGGTCTTAAGCCAATCAGGAGAAAGGACAGAATGCGCTGTAAGAAAAATAAAAAGCATGCAAAATTGCACCAAAAAAATCTGTGAAACAGCGAGGCGGTGAAACGTGAACGAGGGACCACTGTATAGCGAGGGACCACTGTATTTTATTAGTACACTACTAAGCACCAAAAAAACATGTCTCTATGTGGCACCCATATAGTATATGAATGCAGCTGCTGACCAAGCTAGCTAACATTAGCTGATAATTTGGCAGTGCAGGTCAACCGTCTGGACTGACCAGAATGGAGGACATGGTTTTGAAAATTTGTGAATGGTGTTAAACAGACGAGCAAAAAAATGCACATGGCAGCCAGTGCAACCCCACAGCCTCCTGGTTTGAAAATTATAGGCGCTTTGTATTAGTTCTGGTGGATTATGCAACGTAATACATAATCCACCAGAACTGACCATTTATCAGTACATATCCATACAGCGCTGTACACAACGGTAGACTAGTGCGTAATAATCAAGCGAATAACGCAGAAAACAGAGATTTGAAATGGGAAACTGTTCCCTAGTACACAGAGAGAGAAAAACGTGTGCAGGAAGTGTGATTGTATTGTGGTGGAAGCAAAACAGCAAAAGTAAGCAGGAATTCATGACGATGTTTTTCAAACGTGGAGCATAGTCTTTATGTTCTTTTGCTGCTGTTTCAGTGAATTTTGGTCGGAGAGTGACAAAAGCTGCAAGTTTAGAATCTGTGAGATGTCGGCTTTCAGCCCCAACGGGTGAACGACACTCGCTTTGTGTTTGCATCTTTGTGTGGAATCCGTTTACCTGCTCTCATTTGCTGTTTTAGCTGTTTGGTGGTTGCTGAAATAGTTTTGTGAACTCTAACCTGAGATTCTGGAATTTCTGCCTAAATACATTTATATTTAAAAATAGATTCAGGATTTAATGAGTCGATATTGCGCTATTCAAGCTAAAATCAGTTTGATTTGATAATTTAAACCCACCCTTATTAGTGACCAGTGGTTCTCAGTGGTCTTTAGGCCTGTGTGACTGGGAAGTTGAACAGACAAGAGAAATACTGACAAGTAAAGCAGATCAAGCATAGCATCTTAAAAACAGAGTGGGTTCATGCCATACTACTTATCTGCTAACACATTACCAATCTACACACTGATCGTTGTGACTTCAACAGCCCAAAGGTGTTATCCTTATGAGAATAACACTGGAAATGTTAAAATAACTCCCGGTATCCTCTCTCTTCAGGAAAATAAAAGAAACCCGTTGAATGAAAACATTTCCTAGAATAAAATAAATCAAGCTGCCGTAACATTTCTGCACTCCTGAATAATTTGCACCTGACATTCAGAGGAAGAAATCTTTTTCTTACAAAACTTCTTGTACCCCTTTAATTTATTTGAGCCTGTGGTCAAAATGCATGTGCCATACAGAGCATTGTAAACGGCAGACACTCACCAAATATTTAAAGTTTCCAGAGCAACTGCACTTACCAAACTGTGCACGAGTAACATATACAGGGTGCAGAATGCACAGAGCTAATGTGCAAATCAGTCATGTCAAATCAATCAAATCATGTGGGTATTAAAGCAAAAACTAAAAACTGATTATTTGCTGCATATTAAAGTTTCAAAATCTTTCTTTTTGCATTAAAACAAGTGAAGAGCTTTTAGTGCCTCTAACCAACCACAACACAGAAGAGACAAGAACAATTAGACACTTACATAGACCAAAAAAGAAACCGCAATAAATAGAGAAGTGAGTGATGTGGCATTTCTCTCCTCCTGCACTGAACAGCCCAAGGTGTGACTCACACTGCAATCAATACAATGCCTGCACAGCAAGGACCAGCCCAGGGCTAGCCTCACCAAGCCATGTGCACCCTCTCTAATTCATCTTTCAAAAGGTCCTGAAGACAGATCCATTGAGAACAGAAGAGATTATGATGTGTACATGAAGGAGAATCAGGTAGTTAAGAGTGAACCAAAGCAATGTTAATGTTTTGGCAGATTTTAAATCAAACAATCAAAATGTGATTTAACTACAAATTATCGATTTTGATTTAAGAGGTTTATTAAAAGTATTGCATTAGGTTAAGAAATTATCATAGCCATTTTTATACACACTTTTATACACAGTGTTTTTTACAGTAAGCTGTTTATACAGTTTTGCAGCATTTGACTGAATCTGACCAGAGAGTGTAGCCCTCTACACACAGTTCATCCTGCCTCCTCTATCAGCAGTCACATTATCACTCAGTTTCATCGACAGCCACACATGCCCGTGCTATAACATTGACTCCACCATGTTTGACAGATGATGTGATATGTTTCAGATCATGAGCTGCTCCTGTGGGAAACAAAGAGCGGGAGCGATTACGCCCTGTAGCCATGTCGCCATGGCCAATTTATGCTCACCACATTGGTCGCTTTGTGCACTGACGTGATGTCATCACACAACCATATTTAAACCTGTCATTACAGGAGCTTTGTCCATTTGCAATATTTTCTGTGAATCCCTGTGCTCTTACATATGTGTGTCATATCAATTCAATTCCATTCAACACAAATTTAATTTTAGATATACAGCACCAAATCACGATAACAGCTTTAGAAAGCATTTTTAAACCTCTGTCGTAAATACAACCACCAATCAACTCTCAATCTAAAATCTAAAAAACAAAAAGCTTGTTGGAAAAATAAGGTTTGTAAATCAATTTATTAGTTAAAATAAATACATTTCTAATTCAAAATTTATAAATCTGAAAAGATCTTATGGTTCTGTTTGAAAAAGGAGGCACCTTTGTTTTTGATTCTTTGATTCTTTTTGATTCTTTGTTTACCTATTGCTATAAAATTTCAGTAAATTAATGACTGAAAACAAATGAAAGTTAAAAACATTCTGCAGAACTTATTTGTTGTGTCCATGTAAAAAAAAAACAACAAAAATCGTCATTTATTCTGAAAATGATGCCGAGTATCACTGCCACAACTGGTCAGAGAGCTCCCCCTGGAACTTTCTTAAAAAAACCAGACCTCTTAGATTGTTCCCAATAAACACTGGTGGTAGCTCGCTTTGCTCTTCAAAAAGCATCAAACAGCTGCTCTTACTCACACCTGTTCTCCCAGGGTGACACTGACGCACATACTGCTCTGTGCAATAACTGTTGCAACGACATCTCTCCCATTCAGCATCTCAAATGTGGAGTCATAAGGCTTAAGAGGAAAAAAAAGGAAAAAAGACAATCATCGAAGACAAATAATCTAACCCCGGTTGTATGCAACTCGTGTGTCGTTTGTGAGTGCATGTGGGTGTTTGCATTTGTGTCAGGTGTATGTCTGTATTTGTGAGCAAAGAAAAGACTGGGAAAAAAGAGGGGGAAAGGAAACAAAAAAGGTAGGCAGTGTGGAAGGAGAGAGATGGGCTCCTGCATGTGAGTTAGGCATACATTTTATTCCAGCCATCTACAACTCAGTTTCTGCCTCATCTTTATCTCTCCAAGGATGGTGGAATAAAAACACCCAAAACAGAGGCAGAAGAGAGGATGATGACTGAGATCACAGTTCACATAATTTTCTGAGACACACACATCCCACTGGGAGACAGCCTTAATAACTCCACTCCTTTTTTATTTTCCCTTATAGCCTCCTGAATGCTGCAGGGAATTAATCAGGGTGGTGTCTATTTACCTGCAACCACACTGGCCAACTGCTGTGTCCGGGTGATGGGGCTGACACGGCGTGCCTCCACAATGGCTGAAGCTATTTTCCTGGCGTGTCTTTCTTCCCCATATGCAGTGAGGATGGATGCAAGAGCCTGTTGATCTAAGGTATTCACAACGTCAGCGGCGCAGGGCATGTCGGGGTACCTACGCACAAAGAGAAGCCCAATTAAGTCGCTTGACGTCATGTCCTTGCTGACAGTGGTGAATCCTGACAACTCTGAGCTACAGCTGAAAACCTTTATGACAGTCATGAATAGAATGATTGTGAGGGAAGGAAAAGAGAAAAGCAGCTTTTGCATCAGCTTGTAAAGGAGTTTCTTTGTGGATTATGCTGACATTTTAAAGTGATGCAGAAATGTTTCTGAAAATATTCGGGAAGGAATATGGATATTTCTATAAAATAATATATAAAAACTGACACATTTTAGATCGATAAATGTTAAACATACTTTGTCTGCAATTAGGTTTCAAATCATAATGTAGTACATTTTACTACTTGGGAAATACATACTTTATTGGATAAGACCAAAAGGGAGAAATTGATCTTTTGGTTTGGAAAATACAGTTGTGGTCAAAAGTTTACATACACTTGTAAAGAATATAATATAATGGCTCTACTGAGTGTCCTGTTATTTCTAAAACTCTGATTTTTCTCAGATAGAGTGATTGGAACAGATACTTCTTTGTCAGAAAAAACATTCATGAAGTTTGATTGTTTAATGACTTTATTATGGGTTAACAGAAAAAAGTGATGACATTTGCTGGGTCAAAAATATACATACAGCAACATGAATTAGCAATTTTGGTGACTTAGAAAGTTGTCAGCGAACTGAGCTTCATAGCATAGCCTCTTAACTTCTTGTGAGTGATTATGAGTGACTACAGCTGGTGACTTCTCTTAGACCAGTTAAATAGGGCTCGTTGGATACAAACGCCCACAAACGCTACAATGGGAAAGTCAAAGGACCTCAGCATGGATCTGAAAAAGCGAATTATTGACTTGAACAAGTCAGGAAAGTCACTTGGGGCCATTTCAAAGCAGCTGCATGACCCAAGAGCAACAGTGCAAACAATTGTTTGTAAGTATAAAGTGCATGGCACTGTTTCGTCACTGCCAAGATCAGGAAGAAAACGCAAGCTATCCCCTGCTGCTGAGAGAAAATTGGTCAGGGGGGTGAAGAGTCAACCAAGAATCACCAAAAAGCAGATCTGCCAAGAATTAGAAGCTGCTGGAACACAGGTGTCATTGTCCACAGTCAAACGGGTTTTGCATCTCCATGGACTGAGATGCTGCCGTGTAAGAAGGAAGCCCTTGCTCCAAAAGCGGCACCTTAAGGCTCGACTGAAATTTGCTGCTGATCACATGAACAAAGATAAGACCTTCTGGAGGAAAGTTCTGTGGTCAGACAAAACAAAAATCGAGCTTTTTGGCCACAATGCCCAGCAATATGTTTGGAGGAGAAAAGGTGAGGCCTTTAACTCCAAGAACACCATGCCTACAATCAAGCATGGTGGTGGGAGTATTATGCTGTGGGGCTGTTTTGCTGCCAATGGAACTGGTGCTTTACAGAGAGTAAATGGGATAATGAAGAAGGAGGATTACCTTCATATTCTTCAACATAACCTAAAATCATCAGCACACAGGTTGGGTCTTGGGCGCAGTTGGGTGTTCCAACAGGACAATGACCCCAAACACACATCAAACGTGGTAAAGGAATGGCTAAATTAGGCTAGAATAAGGGTTTTAGAATGTCTTCTGAAAGGTTTAGGTCCCAGTCACATGGACGTAAACAGGTCGTATGGACGTAACAGGTCCTGGAGACAACAATTCACTGAGGAAAAATGGAAACATAAAATAACAGAGCTTTTCACCACTGTAGCCAACACATTTTAACATGTTTTTGTGTGCCTCTGTTCAGTTTCACTACAACTCAGAACGTAGCTACAGTAGTTTGTAAACAAAGTTTCCCATGGATACTAGAGCGAACCATGGTAATCAGTGCATAACCACAGCAATTGCACCATACATCTCATTGGGACAAATTTACCTTGTGACTGCCATCAACCACTCACCAATCAGTCAGGGAACTCAAATGTAGCTAGCCCAGTCGCTAAGTGTGACTGAGGCATTAGTACACTGATGCTGACATCTGTGGAAGAATTGAATGTACTGTGTTTTTTTTTATGTTAGCCCAATCACAATCTCAGTGAATGAGTTCCTTGCTGAGATTGTGTAACATGGGTATGTTAACGTCTACTAATTACAGTAAATTATCTAAAGGGTATAACTACAAACTTACCTAATTAAATCGCAATGCTAGCTCCCTTCTTACATATACCATCAGTTTACTTTTTGCCCTGTTACTGTGTACAAGTCCCGAGCACATCTAAGATAAACAATATAAAAAGAATAGAACTTTTGTAATGCAAAGTGCTTTCATGCCTGGCACAGCCAGTTTCATTGATCAGATTGGAGGGTTAGTTTTGCTTCACAAACACTCTGCAAATGTTCAATGTAGGAACAGGACAAAAGTTTTTTTGGTGAACGCTTTCTTTAACATAACCACTAGAGGTCGACTGAAAATGGGTTTGTTTTCATTGTTTAAAAAAAACAAACAAACATTTTTTCACGCCTTCAGGTCATCACTTATAGGAGAAACAAATAACATTAATTGGACCCATGCTGTTGGTAACCCATTTTAGGTACGCCTTTTTGTACTATCTGCACTTTCACATTATTACACTGATTAATACCGCACAAGCGCTTCTGATTATCCAGCATATCACAATAAGCCAACCAATGTATGTATCAAATCTTTTACCTGTCTCCATCCATTCTCATATCCAATGGTCCATCTTTGCTCAGGGAGAAGCCTCTTTCTGCCTCATCCATCTGCATGGAGGAACAGCCAGCATCCAACAGGACAGCATCAATGCTGCCTGGCTTAACGTTCATGTTTGACAGCAGGTCTTCAAGCTCACTGAACCGGCCAAGCATTGGTTTCACACGACCACTGAGAAAGAATTAGGGAACGAAATAGTGTATTTAGAGACAAAGACAACTGAAGACATGATGGCTATTAAAAGACTGGAGAATATGTTTCGGTTACATATAAAACATATGTAGTCGAAATCTAGAAAAAAATATTTTATAATGTAATACAAAGAGATTATATTTGTAACCAAAGAAAAAAATCCATAGTAAATTGAAGAAGACCTACCTTCACAAATGCTTATAATGTGGAGACAAATGAGTATTTCTAATACTATTGTGAAATGTGTTCCATATTTTACAAAAAGAAGTTGTATTACACAATTTTATATTCTAAAATGTGTCTATTAACTAGGGCTGCCACGATTAGTCGACTAGTTACGATTACATCAACTATCAAAATCGTAGATGACTGATTTAATAGTCGACGCGTCGTTTGAAGCTTTGTAAGCTCACAAAAGACGCAGGAATAAGTAGTAGGATTTAAGAGTGTAATAACGGACTGAAACAGAAGATGGCAGCACTGCATGTACAAGGATGCCAGCTGCCGTTAAACCCCGAAGAAGAAGAAGCTGTGTCCCAGAATTCATAGCGCAGCCCAGCTCAGTTTATAACAATGGCGGCAGCTAGTTAGTTTTAATATTACTCTTATTATTCTTTCTGGGTCACAAAATAAACGTTTAACATATTTTCAGGCGAGAATGTAGCTGTGTAAACCTCAAATATCTGCTCAGTTTATCAAGACACCACATATTTTCAAAAAATTTCGGATACGTCTGTTACCCACTAGCTCGATAGCTAGCCGGGGGCAAGGCTCACTAGAGCCCGTGAGAACACCGGACTCCCGGCAGATCGTTTTCAAACCCACCGCCGTCTTTCGCTACTCAGGTTAAATATATATGTCACTTAGATAACTTCAAAATGTTATTGTTTGGCTTTTTTAGTATTTTATTTGTTCCTGAGTAAATCGGTTTGGCTGAGATTAAAGTTATAGTTTTTACACAGCTGAATAAACATCAAGAAGACAACTGATTATCAGAAATGTGAGATGCTCGAGAATTTACTCCTGTTATATTTTAGATAGCAAGGAGTTTATTAAACTTCACCGAAACAATCTGCAAATTTCATTAAAATTTAATAAACTATCATCTTGTCTTTATTTTTAGTTAGCACATACCTTAAACACTTAAAGCTGTAAGCTAATGATAGTTATATAAGAGCAGACACATGCTGGTGCAATAAGCTGTACGTTTTACATCCAATGGATGCTTGATCTGATTAGTCGACTAATCGCAAAAATATATACTACAAGTATACAGCAACTGTAACCCAAACCCTAACTTTAAACCATCAGCATTTAAAATTTTTGTTTTAATTCAACTGTTTTCCTAAATCTCAGCAAGCAGCGAACAGCTAAATTCTTCATTCTGACTCCCATCAAAAACCATTGAAATCTTTTCCCCAAAAGTTCATTACTGCCTTCCAAAATTTAGGAATAAATTAGGTTTAGCACTAGGGTTGTAAATGTTATTTTTCCTTTCTTTTCTGATTTTGTTCGTTTTTGGGAGGTTTTGTCACACCGGTCAGAGGCTAGAGGTTGTACTTACCCTTAGTCTGGGCTACGACCAAAGTAACTGGCACAAACAAACACTGCTCTCTTTTTCTCACTTTATCAAACCTTAATGGCACAACTTCATCTGGTAAGAATGGTTAACAAACGAATCTTGCAAATCTTTGGGGCATAAACATGAATACATAAAATCTTAAAACAACCCGCACACACAACATCTGGAGAGTGGTTGTTTTAAGCTGCCGAGTTCAAGAGGAGTATGACATACCAGCGAGTGACTGGCAACACATAAAAGCTTGAGTAGTTTTTTCGTGAACCTTTTAAAAAATGAATCAGTTATTTTTACCCCCTTGGAGGCCGACCGTCTTAGCTAGCCTACTGAGATCCTTCCCCTTGTCTGACAGAGGAGACTCTGTGTACTGACTTCCTCATGCACGAGTGGTAAGATGCTTAAGCCATCTTCATGCATTTTTCATGTGACCTTTTAACATTGTGTGAACAAAGATGATGGCAGAAAAGAGCAACAGGAGTTAGCGTCTATACATTAGGGGCAAAAGGTCGTATGCAGCCTTTGTCAGCTCCCAGATATATGAAAATACATTTCTAGTGAAGTCATTACTCATCAAAAAAGCAACCAAAATGTCAGATTGTCCTTTCCAAATGACAAAAAAACAATTTTGTAGGTTGCAGAGTAACAGCAAAAAGCTAAGCAGCTCAAAATCTGAATTCATATGTTTCATACCACAAAAATGGAACGGCTGCTCCACTTCTCTAAATCTCAACCAATAGTTTAGAATCAACATACTGCAATTGTTGCAACTGCATCTCTCCTTCTTGATTTAATTCCTTTATTGGTTTACATTTCCTCAGTTTTATTTATTTATTACACTTGCCGCAGTTACATAAGCTACCAATGTCCATTTATTAATGTTTGGTTCAGACTACATACTGGAGGGCATCACTTGTAAAACAAATGAAATTATCTGGAAAACTTTGTAGTTACTGAACTTGGTCTGTTTGCCTTTCTCTATTCCTTAAAAGGTATTGAGTATGAGCATCTACTGGAAAAAAAACAAACATTTTGACAACTCAGAAGAGAGAATGTTGGAATTATTGGCCCTTAGCAATCACACTGCAATAATATTTCAGTGTTTCGATGGTTGGGATGGCGTCAATAAGCTACGCTGCCCAGATTCTTTTTTTTTTTTGACAAGCCTTAATGTTAGCTAGTGAAGCAAGCCTCTGCTCTTAAATGCATGCAAAGCACTTTCAAATGCCTTGTTAAATCTGATGTCTCACCCATCTTTGAAAAAATCAGCAACCTGTGCACAAAGACTGAGTCACTGCTCTCAACACACGAACCTCCATCTGGAGAAGGATGGTTAATTTCAGTCTATGCCTGCCATGTGTAAGCTATACATCACAATAAGTGCTCACAGCTAATCAAAAACAACACGCTATTAATTTTTCCCGTCCCTCCATTTGTAAAGGACACATTTTCAACACGCATTGGTGCACTTAGGTATACATTTTAATCCACATAATAAAAATGCATGCTGATCAAAGCCTTGCAAGAGTGTTTTTTTGTCATTAGCTTCCCAACTGATGCTGCTGCTCTTTGGTTCCCTATTATTTTTATTCATTTTAGTTCATTTGCTTGATGTTTCCGAGACAGTACTCTTACAACACCCATTCATTACCGTTTATAAAAACCAGTTTATTTTTAATGACGATGATTATTATCAAATTGTTAAACAATCAAATCATTGGACTATTTTCTATACAGGATAATCCGAGAGTGTTGTAAAAGTATGTATCAATAACATTATTCAAAATCTACATTGATGCAGTCGTTGTATTAATGACAATAACAGAAAGTCTATATAAACAAAATGTAATTTGTTTTTGAACTGTCGCCAGCTCTGGGTGTGAGATTGTGAGGAGTGTCAATAATAAATCGGATACTGCCGTAATCTGTGTAATAACTGTTTATGTTTGCATGTATAGTATTGATTGATTGATTGATTGATTGCAGTATTTTCACTACTGCTGATTGCTGCCTGTAAGCTAAATTGGCCCTGAGGGGGCAATAAACTCTAGTAAGATAGTTTACTCAATTAGAAACTTGCCCTTTTTAGGTACATTACAGACTCCACCTTCCTCAAGATTAACTAGGGGCATTAAAAGAAGGAACACAAATTGACAGGTCCTCTATTTCAAAACCCACTGAAGACAAAATGGCAAGGGAGCATCTCACCCACACAGTCAGGGCCTTTCTTTGCTTTGCTGTTGTTATTCACTATCCCGCACAGTGATTAATTTGTTGGAAAATCTATAGTAAAGGCTTTGTTGTTTTCCCCCATCACCTGCACAATCCCTTTTTTGTTCTGCCTCCTCAGTAGCACTCTACCCACCATCTCCAATTTCTACTTTTTTTTTTCATTATTTAAAGTTGCAGTGTAAATGATTTGGCAAGAGTTTCAAAACTCTTACAGTTAAGTTCAGTGGAGAACAATGTGGCACTGTTTCAAAGCTATTTGCTAAATTTATCTGCAAAGGCAGCATATTAGGTGGCTATTTTCTCCATATGTTTCTCCATATCTTTGAGTAACTACATTACAAAGTTACTTATCCATCCATCCATCTTTATTATTATTATTGTTACATATTATGTATGAGCAGTGACAAAGAAAGTAGTGGCTTAAAAATATTAATATAAGATCGCAACATTTACCCATGACAACTATATTTGACCTCGAGGTCAACATAACAAAATAATTTAGGCACATTTTATGTGACTATGTGACATGATTATGTAATTTGCTAATGAAATGCAATTGTTTAATTGATCATCAGCAAGTGTGCACAGCTCTATAACAACAGAAGTTTTGGTAGTTTGCAGGTCTGGGGCATTCAGGTGTGTGTCAACACTAGAGCAGGGCGATATGACCAAGAATATTTATCACGATATGCATTTGAAAATTTGCGATAACGATATAACTGACGATATAATTGACACTAGACAAAATACTTTACAACTCCACAAATTTATTAGTGCAAAAAAAAAAAAACATCAATGTATTTTCACTTAAACAAGCAGCTGTTTTTTATGTGCATTAAAGTTATATAAAAATGTAACAGTGCAAATGCAAATGCCTTGCTGACAGTTTAACCAAAAGGCATATCCAGTGGAAATTGGCCGACATATCCTCAGCATAACCATGTTTAATATCCACAAAACTTAAAAAGAGGTTATACACACACACAATACGGTAATATTATGTTGAAGCACAGTACGTATCACTCCGCGAGGCTCCTGCCTATGATAGCTGTAATGCTCTGACAATCCATCGAGCGGTGCGGCGTCGTAGGTTAGCAAAGTCGTACTAAAATATTTGACAGATTTTCGAGCGCCGTGTACCACATAAAATTGTTTCAAGGTCAGTAAACACAACCAGAATTCATACATAAGGCACACGGGATTATAAGGGGCACTGTCGATTTTCAGAAAAATCAAAGGATTGACTTTAAGTGTGCGAATTTTTCCAAAAAAACACGGTAATAATGACGGCCCGCTAGCATGCGCTACCAAAAATAGTGCTTTGTTGTGTATCTGACGGATGAAAGCTAAACCAGTGCCACACCACTGAAATTGCAACATTTTTACAAACCAATTCTGGTTCATCCGTTTCATTCAACAATCCGCTTTCGTCCTTCTCATTCTCCGTCGCCACCGCCATGCTTTTTCTGCCATGTGTGTATGAAAACAAAGGCACTGCGGATGCACGTTTTACCCATATTCTATCGCGATATTTCATTTTCTTATCGTTGCCCAACATTATACCGGTATTACCGTGAACGGTATGATATGACCCAGCCCTAGTCAACACAATGCCAAAATCTTGCCTAGAGTGGACATCCCAGCAAATTCACACCAAGGCCAGTCAGTGCAGTGTTCAGAGAAAGTGCAAAAATCCAACAGCTACATCTAAGACTCTACAAGCCTTAGTTAGCATGTTAAAGTTCATGTCAGTAGAATTTGAACAACACTGAATAAGTATGGCTAGTTTGCTAGGGCTGCTAGTTTTTACAAAACTTTGACCTGAACAAACCACAAGGCATCTGGAACAATATCCTCACAGATGAGACATATGTAGACATAATGTACAGTGGCACATTTGCTGAAAACCAATCATGGCATATCAGCACCAACCACCATGCAGTCACTGAGTAGACCATGAAACCTTCTATACACCAAACTACATTCTAGACTCAAAATATGAGGCCATTTGAGAGCTTAACAGCGTCAACGCGTTAGCACAGTTAGCTCGTTAATGCGTTAGTGCCGTGCAGGATTTGCACGGGCCAATCCACGTTAACTCGCTAACGGGCATTTGCCGCGTTAATGCGGTTATGGCGTTAACGTCGTATTAACGAGATTAATGCTGACAGAAAAAGAAAAAGTTAGGTTTTTTGACTTAAAACCTAAAAGTTAACATAACATAGCATAACCCTAAAAACATTTTTTCCCTCTAGGTTTTACCTCCGCATCACATGCTCCTCAAGCCATGGCAATACAGAATTTACAACTCACTCTTGGGTGACTACACAATCAAGATTTCTGGCCTATCCCACCAGAGCATTTGAACAAATGTCATGCTAATTCACATTATGGTTACAGTAAGCCAATAAAAACAGTATACTTGCCTACATCTTTACTATAACAGTAGATGTGCCTGTCATCTGTGGTGGTAGACTTCCGCAGGCACAAGCATTCTCCACTGCAACCACTGAACATCCAAGGTATGGACATTGAGGCTGTGGACAGCTACAGGTACCTTGGTGTTCATCTGAACAACAGACTGGACTGGACTCATAACTCAGACGCCCTCTACAGGAAAGGGCAGAGCAGGCTGTACCTGCTGTGGAGACTCAGGTCGTTTGGAGTGGA
>NW_005187412.1:4381472-4382632 GCF_000239375.1 Pundamilia nyererei | reverse complement strand
CTACTGTATATAGTATTTTATTTTATTCTATTCTGTACAGTTGTGTACTGTATTTATTCTTATTGTATTCTAATTTTTGCTTCATGACTTTTGCACTGTCCACTTCCTGCTGTGACAAAACAAATTTCCCACGTGTGGGACTAATAAAGGTTATCTTATCTTATCTTATCTTATCTTATCACACAGTTGAAATTATAGTGAACTTTAACTGTGTAATTCCATCAGTGCAACAACAAAGTTGACTCATATGTTTCCCGGGCTGGCTATTGATTGGCTCTTTAGCTTTCTCTGGGTTTTATTATGTTATAATGTTTTGCACAAAGTATTGAGAGCTGCTGAAAACTGTCTGATGTAAGTGCAGTTATATGTCTCTACCTCCTGCAGCTTCTGCATCCTTTCCAGGTGAGTGGCACTTCATCTTAAGTGACCCATTTACCTTTGTAACAGCTACCATGATGTCAGGTAGAATTCTCTGAAAGATTGTCTTATTTTTGCCTTGCATTTTTTGAAGAAAAAAAAAAAAAAGAAGAAGAAGAAGAAGAAATAAATACTGGACTGCTTAATGACTGCATGCCTGTTTGGAAAATTTTCACTTTATTAATTTCACTTTGCAGCTTATGTAACTGCATTAAATTCAGTTATACTGTGAAATAACTTGCATCATCTTCTGCAGCAGCAGTGCTTCCTCTAATCCCTGGGGGGGAAAAGGCATGAACTAGATTAGAAATGTTGCAACTATTACCTAAGATGCATTTAAACCTAAGGTTTAACCTAAGTATGTATTTCCCTGCCTCTCTCTATCTGTAAAGCAAAGTTGTGAAGAAGCAAAGCGTAAAGTAAAAGGATGACAGCAATGCTAACCTGCACAGTGATGTGCAACAACGTTCTGCATGATTTGATTAATGAAAAATGTGATTAATGGTTTCATAGAAAATAAAATAAACATGAAGTATTTGTTTGGCCAGTAATTAACTCTGCCCACAAGAGTAAGCTCAGTTTTTAATTGTTTTCTGTCTTTTATTAGGTTAAACGACTTGGTTATCAAACATAATTTGGTTAGTTAACAAAAATGAGCTATGGCTATATCCAGTGTTGGGGAGTAACGGAATACATGTACCGCCATTACGTATTTAAAATACAAAATATGAGTAACTGTATTC
>NW_005187412.1:4379361-4380835 GCF_000239375.1 Pundamilia nyererei | reverse complement strand
CCGTATTAGTCAGAGGTCCCTTTACTACAGTTCGGAGCCGCGGACCTTCAGTAATAGTAATAAATCACACAGCAATAGTACATTCACGTTGTTGTAAAATGCATGATAATATGTTAAGTAATCCAAAGTATTCAGAATACGTTACTCTCATTGAGTAATGTAACGGAATACATTACAAAATACATTTTGGGGCATGTAATCTGTAATCTGTAGTGGAATACATTTTAAAAGTAACCTTCCCAACACTGGCTATATCCTATTCCATTGTATGTGTGTCAAGACAGCAAACTCTAACTGGAAAACTATGCTTTCTTTAACCCATTTCAATTTTCTGTGTGAGATATGAAAAAAAAAACTACAAAGAAAACTTGACCTATTTAGTCTTGCTCCTTAAATTAGGGCAGAAAGCACAAAAGGTTGCAAATTGACAATAGGTCAAAAAGAGTGACATTCTCTCCCCCGAATGCAAATTCTACAAACGTTCTCTTTTTAGTCCAGCCCCTAACTTTTTTAGACCGCTGCCCCTGCAACCAGGTCCAGGATAAGCAGCATGACATGGATGGATGGCTGGATTTTAAGGTGTCATTTTTTTTAAAAGTCTGTGTTTTATAATCAGTATACTCTAGTCCCACTAGGAGTGGATCTTTTTCTTTTTTCAAAAGAAGTATTTCAATGCCAGTGTTTCCTTTTAAGTTCAAGGTTTGTTTTCAATGCCAATTTTTAGTTTCTGCACCAAAATTGACCATCACTGTGCTGTTGTTCTTTAACGTGTTTTTATAAGCCAATGAAGGATTTAAAAATATGCAAAACAGTTACATAAGATTTCTAAATTATTAACTTCTTTATGTGGCTTAGACAGAGTTGGAGATATAAATGCCTTATGTAAGGTCTTATATTATTAAAGAGGACAAGTTTCAGTGGTGTATGTGCTGAGGTTCAAGTGGGCTCATAATTGCTTAAGAGATCTGAACTATTTATAGCAGTAGCATCGTACAATATTGACATGCCTTTGTTTTTTGTTATTCTGGCATCTCATTGGATCAAGCTGAACCCATTATGCATCATTTTCAGTTCTATAGTAGTTTTGCATTATTGACAGTTCTAAAATTCTTTATTTATCTTATACATGGTTGTAGTTCATATCTTCTGGTAATTCTTTGCTTGAAACAAGCAGTTTAAGCGCCTCTCCTTTTAATAAGGGAACCATCTCTTTTACATTCTTATGAGTGGCTGCTGATTGTAAGCGAAAGGTTTGAAAAGTAAGTGGATGGGGTTGCTTTGTTCACTGCTAAACGCCTTGTGAAGATACATCCACTCACCGGCCACCTTATAAGCCCCACCTGTTCCAACTCATCGTTTATGTAAATATCTAGTCAGCAGTGTTGGGTAAGTTACTTTAAATTAGTAACTTAGTTACATTACTAGTTACTTCTATCAAAAGTAACTCAGTTGCTTCAAGTTACTCGTTACTTTC
>NW_005187412.1:4377102-4378333 GCF_000239375.1 Pundamilia nyererei | reverse complement strand
TTTCCTTGTGCCCCCCTCTGATGCCCTACCTGGCCCCCCTGGCAAAACTTTGCTAGATCCGCCCCTGCACAGTTACCAGCTGTCAGCTACGTAGAAAAAGGATCCTGGTGTTATTTGTCTCTCAGAAACAGTTCATAACTTCCCTTCAACTCATTCATGTGACCTAAAAGATAAACCTGATTCTCCATCACCTGTTCAGCTCTCATGATTCAGTAAGGGCATCTCCTGGTTTCATCTTCATGTTTCCCTCTTACCAGATAACCAAACCGACATCATGACCAGCAACTTTTACGGCTGTGGCTCCAGCAAACATCAGCTGATACTAAAAATTAATATTAAATAAATTCTAACAACAGCTGATAAAGCTTAAATGCACTGCTGTTGTTTAGCACAACATCCGCTGGCTTCCTCTTTCTGGCGCAAAGTGGGCAATAAACAAACAAGAGAGAAAAGCTGATCATTGATCAGTTTCAACAGGAGAGGGAGGGGGAAAAAACGAGAGAAGAAGAAGCAGCTGTGCAGCTCCAACTTTGTGACTTTTTCCATTCTAGCTGAAGTACGGGACAAACTGTGTTCCTTTTCACCTCAATACGAAACGCGTAATATTTTCTCTGAATACGAGATTCTGTTTTTTACGGGACGGTTGGCAACTCTACTAACTAACCTTATGAACAAAATAAAGTTCAACATCAACATTATAGCACCCATCCAGCTGTATAGAAACTCTGTCATGCTAGCTAGTACGCAGTACGGAAAAAGTCAGCATAACGAAAATAAACTCCACCGAAACTTGGCATATATCTGACCCAGATAGACTGCAGGTCATAACTTCTTACCTTTTTTTTTTTTTTTTTTTTGCCTGTCCCGTTTGGCTCTTCTGCCATCAGAATTGTTGTCTAAAGGCGAAGAAAGATGCCCAACGGATTTACTTTACCAAATGGACCATCCCTGTCTTGCCGTAACGGTCTATTTGATTCACCTTTTATTGTTTATTTTATTTTATTTTCACTTGCTAAATACGGGACAGATTTGACTGGGGGAAAGAAAAACAGCGGGGATGGGGATAAAGGGCAAAAAACAAAAACCAACAAAATAAGCAGACAAAAAATACATATATCGATCACCTGGATCACCTGTTGAGAAAGAAAAAAAGAGAAAACAAGCAGAAGAAGCGCGCTTGTATTAAAAGGTTCCTTCATGTAATGATCTGCTAGAGGGTGTGGGGGGGCCA
>NW_005187412.1:4375734-4377082 GCF_000239375.1 Pundamilia nyererei | reverse complement strand
CCGCCGGCAGCCAGCCGTGCCTGAGTGACCGAGCCCCAGGCCGAGAGGCCGGGGGCACCCCACCTCCGAAGTGGCCCGAGCAAGCCCCAGGCTCCAGGCCCCGAGCAAGCCCCAGGCTCCAGGCCCCGATAAGCGGCCGCCAAGGAGTGAGCCGGTGTGTACCTGTACCATAACTTCTTACCTGAAGTTCAGTTCACCTGACACTCAGACCAGCGGCCGCCTCGGGTCTCTCCTCCTCCTGCCTCCCCTTTCCCTCATCCACCTGCTGGCCTCCACCACTTGCTAATGTTACTGAATCTGTGGAAGCTCCGCGATAGCCACCACACGAAGAAACGAGTAACAACCCCTATCTAAATCCCACTAATGCATTCCTGATTTTGGCATAATAACTAGTTACCGTGCTCGTTACCACAATAATAACGTAGTTACTGTAACGCGTTACTTAATAACGCGTTAGTCCCAACACTGCTAGTCAGTCAATCACATGTCAGCAATGTGAAGCATTTAGGCATGTAGCCATGGTCAAGTTGATTTGCTAAAGTTGCTGAGAATCAGAATGAAGAAGAAAGGTGACTGAAGTGACTCTGAAAATGGCATGGTTGCAAAACAGAGCTTGACAACAGATAACAGATAAACAGATAGTTCATGCCAGATGGCTGGTCTGAGTATTTTAGAAACTGCTGATCTACTGGAATGTTTTTTGCACATTCTACCACACAAACATCTCTAGAGTTCACACAAAATAGTCTGAAAAAAGGAAGGCAGCAGTAACTCAAATAACCACTTGTTACAAGGTATCCAGAAAAGCATCTCCGAATGTGCAAGACTGTGAACTTTGAGGCGGATGGGCTACAGGAGCAGAAGACCGTACTAAGGCTCACTCCAGTCAGTCTAAGCTTTCTGTTCTTAGCTAAGAGTCACTAAGACTCAGCAAAATTTGACAAGAGAAGATTGGAAAATTATTGCATAAACAACATAAAAGCATGGCTCCATCCTCGCTTGTGACAATGGCCGAGGCTGGTGCTGGTTATGTAATGGTGTGGAGGATATTTTCTTGGCACATTTTGAACCAACTAAGCATTGTTTCAACGCCTACCTGAGTATTGTTGCTGACCATGTCCATCTCTTTAGAATCATCCTGCATTAACCAGGACAATGCACCACTTCCCAAAGCTCAAATCAACTCAAACTGGTAACCAAAACCTAAATGTTGGCCAAAAAATAGTGGCTGGTGATTGCATTTCACCTCCGGCCATACAGTAATAATATAACAAGTCAACTTTAATTAGAGTACAAAGAGTACAAACAAAATATGAATTGTCACTTTGTGTGTGTGTGTGTGTGTGTG
>NW_005187412.1:4365039-4375712 GCF_000239375.1 Pundamilia nyererei | reverse complement strand
CATTAGAGATGAACGAAGTTCGGCTTGTGCACTATTCCCCTCCAGTATCTCAGCTTTTTTCTTATCTCTCTCATTCTAATGACCGTAATATGAACCATATGGGGTTTTTGTTGAAGCTGAAACCTCATCTTCTATATTTTATCCTGCCAGGTCGCACTGCCCTGAGTGAATTTGCATCTGATCGCGCCTTTTCATTTCACCTTGTATCCATTCACACCATCTCCACGTCTTCCTTGTGTTCTGCCTGAACACAAATGGGTCTAGATTAAATCCCCTTTAAAATCTTTTCATGTTGTGTTTGACAAATATGCACATTTCAGTGAAGAAAACAAAAAAAGTCATGCTATGGTGAAGCTGAATTTGAATTTAAAATTACTTTTAGTTATCCACTTACTACTTTTATAAGCTCTAAAATGTTAGGGGTGATATTAAGAGCACCTTATGAGTGAGTCATTTCCTTTAATTAATTGAAAAAAAAAATAGGTATACTTTTCTAATATTATATTTAAGTTCTTTCATAAAATACTTTCTCAAAACGCTTTATACTGTATCCATCAAACTGTCAAAATAGGCGGCAATGATATTTTTCTTTCTGCCTTTTCTGAGGTCAGTACTGAATCTTTTTTTTCAGAAATCATTCCTTCACTAAATATTTAAGGCTACCATTGGTGAGGACATCAGCAGCCTTCACAGTAGCCTCAGTCTGAGCGCATGCTCATTCAGCATCATGCTGCTTCTTCACAAATCAAGCCTGAAATATTCCCTTGTGTTGACCTGCTCAGTTCCTTTACCTGCGTCACTGAAGCCTAAGACAAGATGGTGATTGATTGCTTTCAGCAGGGGACCGGTGATGGAAATATCTACAGTCCAGTGGAGGAAAAAAACAGAAGAGGGATACAAACACAGAGAGGCTAGCCTTTAGAAATGACTCTTTTATTTTTAACTAAATTACCCCAGATGACCCAGAGATGGATATAAAAGACTTCTCTCTGACTTATTTATGTACTGTTAAAGCCACGGGAAAATATTGAATCGTGAAGTTTGTCCTGCCCCCCTATTTTCCCACTTTAATTTCATCATCTTTACTTCCTGGCTGACAAGCTCATTTCTCCATAGTTAGGAAATGCGAACACGACATGAGTTTCTAAACATGGAAATCAGCACTTCCCTCCATGTTGTCTATGATGTACGACTGATTGATTGATTGAGGTTATCGCTCGGTTACAAAGAGAACTGCCGACGTGTGGGCTATACTGAGCAATGCAAACACTATTACACTTAGCTGGGAAGAGCAAAACAAAAGATGACATGCAACAATGAAGAGAGAAATTAAAAAAGATTTTTTTGGAGCCAATTAACAGCCATTATTATTATTATCATTATTATTATTAGCAGTGATACCAAACATCTTCTTTGGCATGGTTTGCTGATGGAGGTAAAAGTAGGTCTTTGTGGCAGTCACTCCTTGTATATTATAATCTAACTAACATTTCTTATTATAAGTAGCCTGAGAACATTTACATCATTTACATTTTACAAACACTTGACCAAACCGACAGCTTGGGTAGCTTAGAAGGACGTAAATTCAAGTTTGTGCATTTTATGAATTGTGAAGTGTTTTGGTGAGTTGTATGCATTAAATGCATAGCACTGGTCCTTGCACTGTTGTAATGCAGGACTATTCTCCCAGTAAGCTCTGGTTGACTTCACCCATGAAAAAAAGCAACAAAAATGGCAAAATGCCTAGATGAAATCAATGTAGGTCTCCAAGGTGTTGCTATTTTTTTTGTCAGTAATAAAATAAACCAAACAAAAGTCAGCATGTTTTATATTGGTTAAAAATTACACCTACGTGATGCTGTTGTGGGGAGTGGTCTGTGGCACCGCTGCGGGGAAGCTGACAAAACAGAGCGGCATCAGCAATTACGCCTCACCTGCATTGAGGAATGAACTGGGTTCTATTGTTGTGTACCTGTGGCTGGCAGCTGCAAAGCTTCAGCTGGGTGTTAATCTCGAAATTTCTACTTTATTCCCAAAATGACAGTTAATATTCAAACTCAAACACCGAGCTGACAGCACAACTGAAGCGGCCTCTGCCAAATACAAAATGCTGTGTCTGTTTTTTGGACACTTTTTGTAGTTTTAATGACCAAAAGTAATACTGCCAATCTGTTACAACACTAACAAACAAAAATATCCTGTCTGTGTGTGGGTTTGTTTGTTCATATTCATTAATCCTAATTGAGGGAAAATGTTTCATGAATTGTCTTTTTTTTTTTACTTAAAGTCATATCACCCAGCCTTAGCTGTAGCTGAAAACATCTGCACCAACCAGTACTGTTGTAACTATTGTTAAAAATGGACGCCTCTTAAATGATTGATTTTAATTTTTCCCCCATTGCATTGAAAATTGTAAGTATTTTCCAGGGTATCTCTACCGTTTGAAATTCTAGTATTGTAAAAACCCTAAAGGAAAGTGCCAAATAATTCATCAACATGTTATTATAGGCTCACCTTTAATTACAGATCTGACAAATCTCCAATGTAAAACCTTTAAATATAATTTCATTTCATGCAGTGGTCTTCAAACAAACAACAAGAGTAAGAAAGAGTGGAATAAGAGTGGAAAGGAAAAAATAAAAGAAGGATCGACTGAATAACAAAAGCAGAAAAGCGCTACAGCCTTAGAGGAGGGAAACTGTTCTTATGAAAACATTTTAAATAAGCCAAATAAAGACAGAGAGCCAATATGTGCAGGCAAACTCTAAGAAAATGGGCTTCATGTGTCAAAGCATTCAGAACCTACTACCCATGATGTGACAGGCAACATGGCATTCGGTGTAAAGCAACAAAGAGCACAGAGTATGCAAACAGTTCAGATCTCACTTCATATCAGTCAGTTTCACCATATATGTACATGTAAATCCAATGTTTGACTTTTCAATGACGTGCTGTGCCTTTTCAGATTTATAACATGTACTGTGGGCACAACTACTGCAGAGCTTCGAGCGGAGGGAAGTCATAGCAACAAGAAGAATGATGCAGAGAATAGCAAGGCTCAACATGCAGGAGACAAATCCCATTAAGTACACGGGTGAATATTATTCAGGGAAAAGAGATTTACCTTCATAAGCTGACGATTTTGAAATGTTTGGACTTGAAATTGTTCTCTTTGTGCTGTAAAACTGGGTTCAGACTGACACCGAAACTCAACAGTTTGCACTGAGGTTAGACTTTCCTCAAGAAACGGGAGTGCAGAGGAGAGAGAAAATCCTCTAACCCTGTTGTGTGGATGCACTGCGTGGGCTGCCAGGGTCTTTTACTCAGGCATCCAATAATATTGGTTAATTGCTAGATTTCTCTAGCCTCTCTCAACTTGCATCACGAGTAGGCGTGGAAGAGTTTACAGCAGGGGTATATTGCTGCTGACAGAATACAGTGTTCTCATTCACTCTCTCTCTCTCTTAATTGTCATTCCCCGCTCACAGGCACATTTCTCTGGCAGATTCCCTTGAGAGAGGTTTCCCCAGAATCTACGTAAAAGGATTCCTTCCCACGCCATGGTCTTAGGAACATCTTATTTTCATCCACCCGCGCTTTGCTCATGCACACACACACACTCCCTCTCACCCTGGCATTGTGTCCTTGTGTCTCCCTGCTCTCTCTTATATTTTCATTTTCTCTCTCTCTCTCTCTCTTGTTTTTTTTTTTGCCTCTCTCTCTCTCTCTCTCTCTCTCTCCATTTTTAACCCCCACACCCCCCACCAGTAACTTATAGATCCTCTGTGGGAGGTAGCATCTCCCTCACACAGCAGGCGTGGGCCCTTACTCTGACAAATTACATGCTGGGCCCACCAGCTTTGCGTGGGGGGAGAAAAGCTTTAAGTTAAGAAGGAAGAATGGCTCTGATTGGACAGTGGAACTCAGGGGCTGTATCTTGGCAAGCAGTATTTGATCGGGCTCAGGGAAGAAGTGAGAAAGTACAGGGAGAGCTGCAACACCGTATATCAAACCCACAGTATCCTTTAAGAAATGACCACAAACCACACACACTGCTTAAAACTGTCAAGCTGTCAGCTATAACAACAAAAACTGATGGCCAAACATTAGCCATGATAAGGTATAAACATTTGTCTCAACAGTGTGTAGCTTGAAGCTTCAACTTTGGTCTAGTTGATCTTTCTCAATAAATCACTTACAAGTGTTCCTTGGCTAACTGCTGGGCCAGAGAAATTGCTGTGGGATCTCGATCTAAGGCCAGGACCGTGACTTCAGGAACTGTGCTCAGAATTGCTTTGGTATGACCACCACCTCCAAATGTCATGTCCAGCACCACCTACATGTGAGAAAGCACAAGAACAGTTCTCACAACATGACTCCATATACGTGAATCATCTTTTATCATCACAATGTTAGTTCATCATTTAAGTGTTTAACTCACGGTGGTGCACTGACATGTGTCATGCATAGGCACCCACATTTTCACACATTGTCACCTTCCATTTTAGTCTGTGACACCATCTAGATCTGTATGGTAAAAAGTTCTGATTGGGGGAACTCCCCAGCCTCTTTATCAAGTTTAAAGTCTATACCTCAAGAACTATGGTACCAACAACAATAGGTGAAAGAGTGTGTGTTTATCCACATAACTTTTGAAGCACTTACCTGATTTTTAAAAATGAGGTCCAGGTTTTATATCATCAAACACATTTTAATACTACACAAAGATTACCATGGTAAATACAAAATGCAGTTTTTTACATGATGATTTTATTAATTAATGGGGAAAAAGGTTAACCCAACCCACCTGGCTCTGTGTGAAAAAAGTAATTGTCCCCAAAACCTAATAATGGGTTGTGCTAACCTCAGAGGCAAGAACTGCAATCAAGGAGTTGTTCATAATGTGCAATGAGTCATTGAGTTTGGCCCCATTATCCTTGCAGAATTGTTTGAATTCTGGGTAGGGGGAGGGTTTTCGATTAGGAATGGGCTGTTTAAATCATGTCAAAACATCACAACTTGATATAAGTCTGGACTTTGACTAGGCCACTCCAAAAGACTTTATTTTGTGTTATTTTTCCATTGAGAGATGACTTGGTGGTATGTTTCCCTTCATTGTTCAGTTGCATAACCCAAGTGTGCTTGAGTTCAGGAAACAAACTGATAGCTGGACATTCAGGATTTTCTGGTAGAAAGCAAAATTCATGGTTCCATTAATTACAAAAAATCATCCAGGTCCTGAAGCAGTAAAGCAGTCCCAGACCACACTACCATGTTTGACTGTTCAAGTTTTGCCTCATTGTTCCCAAGAGTATTTTCCCAAAAGTTTTGGCGATTAACATTTGGTCAGAAGTGGATTTCTACTTGAAATGGTCTCATAAATGCCATTTTTACCCAGTCTCTTTCTTATTGCAGTATTATGAACACTACCTTAACTGAGGCCTCCAGTTTTTGTTGTTCTGGGCTCTTTTATGACCTCCTGAGTCATTGATGCACTCTTGGAGTAATTTGGTTGGCTCCTGGGAAAGTTCACCAGTCAAGTTTTCTCCATTTGTGTATAAGAGCTGGAGTTCCGAACCCTTAGGAATGACTTTGTAACTCTTTCCAGACTGATAGATGTCAGTGACTTTGGTCCTTTTTTAACATCTTTTACCCTTCACTTTGTCAGACAGGTTCTATTTAAGTGATTTCTTGATCCAACAGATCTGGCAGTAAGCAGGCATGGATGTGGCAAGAGAGATTGAACTCCACTTTACAAAAATGTGATTAGTCACAGTTAATTCATAACTACAGGGGTCAATTACGTTTCACATAGGACTAGTTTGGATAATCGTTTCACCTTAATAAATGAAATTATCATTTTAAAAGACTTAACAAAAAACAAGATAACAGGAAGGGGGAAAATACCTTTTAACAGCACTGTATGAATGCATTATAGCTCAGACCAAGCCTTCAAAAGAATTCATTTGAATTTTTCACATTCAGTTCGGGGCAATCAAATTTAGCAATAAAGACGTTAAAAAGGAAGTGATTTCACGATCATTACAACACACTGAGGGGTGTTGTAATTAATAAAAAGTATTTTTATTTCATGGATTAACAACATTAAAGCTAAAATTTACATAAGCCGTAAGTTCAAAGTAAACATGCTCAGTATATACATATAAAACTAACATTTATCCAAGGTATCCTGTACCTGGACTTGTTTCAAAGTAAGGTTTGGCGATATGTAAAAGTTTTCCAACCGACAATCGTCAGTCCAATAAATGACGATAAAGGCATGTGCAGGCGCAGACTTTTTAATGGGTGGAGCAATGTAATCATGCGTGGATTTGCGCATTTAGAATTTATACATTTTGTTTGGAGGGAATATTTTACCTTCTTTTCTTGTTTGTTTCGGTATTAATATAGCTACTTTTCGGATTCTTCATTTATTTATTTATTCATTTATTTATTTAAGAAGGCAGTTGCTGTTTGTTTCCCTCCCCACCATTGTGTTGTTGTTTTTTTATTTAAATAAAATGTTGTTGTTTTTTAACATAGGCTACTGCCTTTCTTTCTGTTATGAATTTGAGTAAATGAATCGCTGCATTTGGGCGCACTCTGAGGAGGGTGCATTTGTTTGCAGATGGAAGAGGGTGCCATTAAAGAGCCCTATTATTTTTTCCATTGACTGCTTCTCTTAGCTTCAACCAACATTATTAGCAAACATACTCATGGGCAAATAAATAAATCGCTCTTCTAAAAACAATCGGTGAAAGGCTCAGCCTATCGTAGATAGTTGATATATTCGTCCAGTCGCCCAACCCTTATTTTAAAGCCACAATTATAAAGGCCTATAAGTACCAAAGTACCTCCTGATCATAATGAAATAAATGTAATTTCAAAATGTCTCAAACTAAAGGGCAAAAGCTGGCCAAAAACCGAGACAGACTGCCCAATATTTTACCATATCTTAACCTTAATGTCGGCAAATATCTCTCCGAACTATGTCTGAAAAATGTAGCTTATTAAACAGTTCGTCATGTATACATTACAAATAAACAATACAATATTTCCCCCCAAACCTTATTCTGCAACTTTCTTGGCTGTGACAGGGAACCCACACTCAGTGCACCAACAAGCCTGGGAGGACAACCTAGCCAAGTCAGCAGGCAAAATTTTTCTTTAGCACAGTCTTTAGCCTGTGGCAATAACGCTGTGTAAACTGGGATTGATTGACAATTTCTGGTAAACTTAGTGGAGCTTTTATTAGAAGTTTAATCATTATGAACGTGGCGGTTAGCACTGTCACCTCACATTAAGAAACTCCTGGGTTTGAATCAAGGCTGGGACCTTTCTGTGTGAAGTCTAGGGGTGGGGGAAAAAATCGATACTATGTAGTATCGTGATATTTTGTTTGCTAATAATGTATCAATACAGGGACAGCAGAAATCGATATTTTGTTACAAAAAAGGTTTTTGTGCTCAGAGCATGTTGATCCTTTTTCTGAACAAGAATCCTGACATTCCTTCACTGTCCAAATGTGTTTAACTTTTTTTTGGCAGCAATAAACATGACAGTTTACTTATTTTAATTTAAGACATCTTTTATTTTAATTAAGTTTAAAACTTTTTTATTTAATGTAAAATTATATTTTGTTTTAATTTACTTTCAAGTTCTTCAGTTGCTGAATGGGCTGCATCGTTTTCATAAATTGCATAGTTCAGAATAGCTATAATTGTACCAGATGGTTACATTCAGTTAAGTTGGGACTAAACTGTAATACAAATGTTCAGTTTGTCAACAATAAAACTGACTGAAATGAGAGAAAGACTGAGTGTGAGACTTTGATATTAGATAAAATGAATATTCATAAAGTTTACCTTTATGTACAGAATCTGAATATCGCAAAATATTTTTAAAAATTGCAATAATATCGTATCGTGCGTTAAGTATTGTGATAATATCGTATCGTGGGATGTATGGTGATTCACACCTCTAGTGAAGTCTGCATGCTCTCACTCCGTCTGCGTGTGTTCACTTTGGGCTCTTGATGTGAATGTGAGCGTGGATGGTTGTCTGTCCTGTGCCAGACTGGTGACCAGTCCAGGGTGTACCCCGCCTCTCACACCATGGCAGCTGACCCAGAAATGGATGGATGGATGTATGCTAATCCAGAAATTCCAGATGAAGATCTGGACTGCATAATGCATACATTTTATATAAATATATAAATATAATATATATGTTAATAAATAAATATAAATGTTACTTAAGTCATATAAGGTGTCTGTTTCACTGAAATCAATAGCTATTCTTTTGCTTTTAGTCCCAAATTCACACAGAATTATCACCTGACTTTGTAGTTTCAATCGGTTTTACAGAGGGCTTTTAGTCCACAGCATCTTTAGTCCACTGTTTTGCTTTGACGGCTCAAAACTTCCCTGAACTTTAGTTCACTCCCCCTGCAGGAAATCAGAGTCATTTTAAACAGCAGGAGGCAGTTGTTTTCAGCAACAAAGCTCTAATAAACTGGATGTGACGATGTGCTAATGCAAATGTATTCATGTTAGCCTTAGAGCCTAAATTATACTGCAAGAACTTTTTTGAGAAGCTTTTTGATACCTGCAGTGACAGAAATGCCTGAAAACAAATATAAACACTTCACCAAATCCCGTAATTCAAGGTAACTGAACCAAAATTAATGGAAGTGCTGTTATTATGTTAATGCACATGACCTTAATCCTCACACAACAGACTCTTTCATCATACAACCGCCTTGATGAAGAGAACACTCCCAAGTCGCTCCCATAGGAATCTTTCTCATCTCTACCAACCTTCTTATCAATCCAATTCAAGAGATTACCTGATTAAATAAAGACCATATATGTACTGTTTATCAGTGGTGAAGCAAACTTGACATGCATCATCATTTCAGAAGCTATAGACACATTCAGCCCCCAGTTTCCAGTTAAAAGGGTTACTCACTGTTTTGTCTGTCCTAAAGAGATCTTTACCTCAGCCTCTTTTTTTTTTTAACTGATAAACCTCTTTGCTTTCTTTTCCCTTGATATTGCAGTGTTCTGCTGATAGACAATAATTGTGTCATACACACGCACACGCACACTAGTGCTCAGCATGCATGTACAAGACACCATCAGACAGGCCCTAATGGATCGTGTCTCATCATCAATTTAGTTGTGAAGTCATGGCCTTAACAGTCAGCTCAATCGCTGTTAGTGTGCTCTTTGTTTCAAGTGCAGCAGGGAAGCACTATAGTAATAAGGCTGCAGGAATCCCTGTAAACCAGAAGAGTCAAACTCAGTTCACGGGCTGCACGCAGGCCGATTCGATCTCCACCACTCCTTTACAGTATGCGCTGTTTTAACAAAATTAGGTGCAGTTTCAACAATATGTGCTATAATGCATCAACAGGACACAGTGGTTTAACCACCTTTCTTTGGTGTGGTATGAAAAACTTCTTTGTCAGTAGGAAGACTGTAAAAGTGAGGATGATTCAGACCTCTGACTTGGATTAAGTTAACAGTTCAGACAACCAATCTCATAATGTCATCCATTCTTAACAACGTATACCCTCCTTTCTGCAATTTTCACACTTTTCAGAGCCAGCCTGGGGACCAGATTGGACCTTTTGGCAGGGCAGAACTGCTGTGAAGTCACCATACACTACCTGCAAACTGTTTCATCGACGAACAGTGTCTTTCAGTTCTTGATGTAAAGAAAGACCAAGTCATAAAGATGAGAAAGTGAAAAAAACTATTGCCTTGATTTCATTGTGATGTTTCTCAGTTTTTTAGCACACAAGTTTCTGTTTGCTCCATAAACCAACTCTTATTCTATTTTACTTTTTTTTTAAAGCACTGTAAGAGAAGACAAACGAAGGGAAAATGTGTTTGAACGTTTGTTAAAAATATTAATCATCGACTTCAAAATAATCTCATATGTGGATGTCAGTGTTTTTTTTCTTTTATTAATCAAGTATTGAGAGCGGGGCAGTCAGGAAATGTTTTACGCAGGATATATGTAACGCTTATTGACCATTCTGCGGGGTCTTTGCTGTTACCAGCTGTAACAACTGAATAAGACATGCAAAAAAATAAGAAAAGTTTTCCTATCCAGACATTTTTCCTTATATATTCTTGACTGAGCCTGCTACAAAAAAAAGAAAAAAAGAAATCACAGCATGTTCAATCAGTCTGAATGGTCTGACACTGTCTGAATAATTCGCTAGATTATCTTTTACTTTTCATCTTCTACATGTCTGCTCCGTGATTTATTATAATGTCAGCAAATGGTCGGGAACAGATGTAAAAGGACACAAAAAGGAAATGCCAGCTATTTCCCACAAAAACATTAAACATGTCGATCGATAGTGACGTTGAAGGTGGGGTGTGTGCGTGCATGTGTGAGGGAAGAAGTGATCAATGGCGGTTCCCTCTCCTTTCCAGCGCACAGCAGCAGATGGGGAGGGGGTGTGGGCTAGTGGGATGAGTCACACGCATAATGAACTTGCCTGTTGTGCTATTCAATACAAAAAAGGAAAACGAAAACAGAAACACAAACAGCAAAAGTAGGCTGGCTTTTATCAAACAGTCGACACAAGCAAACGGGAGACAAACTGGTCCTCTGCTGGAGGGTGAGGCACTTGTCACAACAATCTTTTGTCACAT
>NW_005187412.1:4354431-4363530 GCF_000239375.1 Pundamilia nyererei | reverse complement strand
TCATGCCCGAACCTCCGCAGCACAGCCTCAAACTGTCTGTTTCATTACTGCTTCCACACACGTTTTGACTTTAACTTCACCAGGTAGGAGGCAAATGTGTCCAATACAGATGGCCAGTGAAAGCAGACATGAGATTATCTTGATGGTGATCACTCATGTCTGACACACATACATGACTCACCTACCTAAACTTAAAGTGGACTTAACATATGACAAGTGGACTGAGAGTGAGTAAAAAAAATATATATATATATATTTTTTTAAAGTGTGGGTGAATGAGTGAGCGAGTGAGAATGAACAAGTGATAGGGAAGCACAAAACTGTTGACAAAACTCTTTGCCAGAAGTCTCCTGCCTCTGCGTATGTTGAACTAATCTGTCTTTTGTTAAAGGAATGCTGCAAAGTTACAACAAATACTTTCATTCCTCATCTATTCAGCACCGCTTGCCCTCTTTTGGCACAAGTTTAAATAAATGTGCTCGAGGAGGTATTTGAGCTAGTTAAGACAAGACACGTCTATGCACGCAAAAACAGCAGTAGTTCATCTGCCAACAATAACACCCGTCTCAAGTTTGTAGGTCATTTATAGCCTGAGAATGAGCAAATCATGTTAGAGGCACTTAGAAGACATCAAGAAGGCCAGACTTTTTCAGAAGTGCCTATGCAAGGTTAAGTATCCTTTTCAGAAACACAAATTAATGATGGGAATTTTGTAAAGAAAGGAGAAAAAAAAAAGTGGCACAGCAGGGGACAAACTTTGTCAAAACTCAGGCAAGGAAATTAACTCATGACGCTATTCCAGTGGCATGAGGTTTCGGTTTTGCTCTTACTTTTAAAGGATTAAAAGCTAAAATATAAACTATTACAGTTCTGTTTGCTCCATTCCCTTGCTTACATCTAGCATCTAAAAATGTGAGAGAAATTGGATCCTTAATGGATGACCTTTATGCACAGCTGTTCAAACCTGGTCTGGTCTAATCTATTGGGCAAACCCTCGGTCTTCCTGTGGTCCACTTCTGCCCAAAGTTAAACGTCAAAATGAATAAACAGATTATCTCCATTAAATCTTGCTGATAGTCCTGAAACAATGAATTCTACTTATCTAAATGTCATCATTTGTAAATGTCTAGATAGTCATTTTCTATTATTTGTATACTAACAAGGTGAAGCGCATGTAGAAGTACTAAAGTACTTCTCATTTACATTTAAGAGACATTTAAGAGACATATCTTATTGTGACCATTATGACTATTCTAAATTCCAAAATGACTACATGGTGTGTTTTTAAATACACTGATTTGCTATTTGATTAGATACACCTCTATCTAGGAGAATGGTCAGCCTGCTTTGAGCTGATAGAAAGGCAACGGTAAAGAACTACTTATTACAAACTAGGTATGCAGAAGAACATCTCTGAGTACACAAACATCAAACCCATGGCTACAACAGCAGAAGACCACATCAGGTCCTGCAAGCTAACAACAGAAAATCGATGCTACTGATTTGTCCTGGCTCATCAAAACTGGACAATAGAAGATTGGAAAAAACATTACCTGGTCTGATGAGTCAATTTCTGCAGCCAGATTAAGATGGTAGAATTTAGTGTAAACAACATGACAAGGAAGGTCATTAATATATCCACCTTTGTATCAGTGATTCAGGCTGGTGGTGTAATGGTGTGGGACATATTTTCATGGCACACTTTGGTCCTGTTAATACCGACTGAACATAAAAAATACATCACAGTCCAACTGAGTATTGCTGCTGACTATGTCCATTCCATTAGGACCATAGTGTCTGATTGCTGCTTCTAGCAGGATAGCGCAAAGCTCAAATCATTTCAAGCTGGTTTCCTGTACTCAAATGGCCTCCACAGACATTAGATCTAAGTCCAACAGAGCACCTGTGGGATGTGGTTGAGCAGGAGATTTGCATCAAATCTGTAGCAACTGTGTGATGCTGTCATGTCAATGTGAAGTAAAGTCTCTGAGCAAAGTTTCCCTGTTCAATCTATGCACAAAGAATTAAGGCAGTTCTACAAGAAAAAGAGGGCGCAACCCAGTACTAGTACAGTGTACTTATTGAAGTGGTTGGTGAGTATATTATCTGAATATACTCAATCAATATTATTATTATTGACTCAAATTATAAAACAAACCCATAAATGGGGGGGAAAAAAGCACTAATAACAAGAATGTTTATTACATTTTCATAACTGTCACCATTCTACTTTTGTTTCCTCAGCACCAATCTGGATCCAATCAATAACAAAATACTGCTGAAAAGATTTGTGCAGAAGTTGCAACATCAACTCAAAGATATTCCCCTGGGACAAATGTTACTGGGAAAAAGAAGAGATGAAGAGTCACACAGTATCAGAGATTAGCATTACCCTGCACTGCACAGACACAGTGCATGTGCTGTAGCATTCAGTGTCAGCCATGTATACTCAAAGTGAAGATAACTGAGTCAAAACCCACTATCAGAGTTTTAACATAAATAAAGTCTGAAAAAATAGCTTCACATGATAAATGTTGGACTTTTGTCAAATTCTTTCTTTCTTGGGAAAGTTGCCAACTAAGACATTAATAAAACAACATTCTTGGGTTGTTTTTTAAGCCTTTTTTTTTTTATAGACATCCCTTTTTTAGAATAGCTGCTACTGGCATGGCTATTGGTCTACAAATGTGTGTAGTTGTTAGTGCTGCACAAGGCAGAGGACATACTGGAAAACTATCTAAACAATTTCAGGAAGCTGGCTAGTCTGTTTGTCATAGTGTCTTCCCCTCACCATATATAGCAAATTTTAGGCACAATCTGTCCCTGGATGGTTAAGTGGCTTTATGTTCTTCCTTATGTCACCTTGCTGTAAGGCTGGAAAACTGCCATTAATGTTCATAAAGCCATGAACACACAGCAGCTTGTTTACGGAATCTGTAGAGAAAAATGAAATCCATGATACATTGACTCTGGAAAGTATTCACAGCGCTTCACTTATTCCACACTTTGTCATGTTACATTCTTATTCTAAAATGGATTCAATTCATTTTTCACCTCAAGATTATACACCCAATACCACACAGTGGCAAAGTTAATAAGGTTTGCTTGAGATTCTTGCAAATTTATTAAAAATTAAAAAATTAAAAATATAACCTGTACATAAGTGTTTGTACATACATACAGTCTTTGCTCAGTACTGTGTTTGGCTGCAATTACAGCCTCAAGTATTTTTTTAAGTATGATGCTACAAGCTTGGCACACCTATTTTTGGGCAGTTTCTCCCATTCTTTTTTGCAGAACCTCTAAAGCTCCATCACATTGGATGGGGAGTGTCAAGCCATTTTCAGATCTCTAGAGATGTTCAATCGGGTTCAAGTCTGGGATCCGGCTGAGCCACTCAAGGATATTCATAGAGTGGTCCCTTTGTTATCTTGCCTGTGTGCTGTTGGAAGATGAACCTTTGCCTCAGTCAGAGGTCCAGAGAACTCTGGAGGAGGTTATCATGGAGGATGTCTCTTTATGTTGCTGCATCTTTTCTTCAATCCTGACTCCCAATTTCTGTTGCCAAAAAACCCACAGCACGATGCTGTCACCACCATGCTACACTGTAGGAATGATATTGGACAGGTGATGAGTGGTGCCTGGTTTCCTCAAGACATGACACTTGACATTCAGGCCAAAGAGTTCTGTGTTTCATCAGACCAGAGAGTTTTGGTAACCAAGCTGTCATGTGCTGTTTTCTCATTTTAATGCGTTTGTCTCCTTTCGCTTCTAAAGTACTTCGAATACCTTGCCTTGCCTTTTACTGAGCACTGGCATCTATCTGGCCACTCTACCATACAGGCCTGATTGCTGGAGTAGTACAGTATTGTTGTTCTTTTGGAAGGTTCTCCTCTCTGCAATGACCAACACCGGAGCTCTGTCAGACTCCCTGACTAAGACCCTTCTATCACAATGGCTCAGATTGGCCAGGCAACCACATCTAGGACGATAACCGGTGGATCCAAACTTTCCAAACTCCCATCTACAAAAGTATGTCTCTACTCTTCTCCATATCCGTACCTCGATACAATCCTGTCATGCACCTGAGCACAATTCTTATGGCAAAGGCCGTGAATTTAATTAACTTTGCAACATGACAAAATGTGGAACAACTGAAGCACTGTGAATACTTTCCAAATGCACTATATTTATCAATATAAAATATTTTGATAAACACAGAATACAATATATTTATTAAGTTTAACATTATTCTTGCAGTTTTTACACTCACATCTTTGAGTTGGACACATAGAGCAACACACTGCACACTGTAATATACAATAAAATGCAGTCAAATACAAAGACGAAGCTGATGTAAACAATAGACCAGTTGCCTCCTAATAGTAATGTATGCTTACTTAAAATGGGATAATCATTCCGAGGAGGAGAGTGAAGCTGGTGGGCTGATAAAGTCAAGAAGAATAACACTGATCTGTACTTCTAGAAAAGTGCCCTCGCAAAAAATCTCTAGACCAATAATACTCTCAAATTTCAAAGTTTACAAACCAACAGAAGCAGCAGTTCTTTAGACATGTAAAGAGAAAAATCACACAATAATCTCAAATTTTCCATCAACTACAGCACAACTGCCAGGAACAGAAAATTCCCATCCAATATAAGACTTCAAAAAATTGAAAGTCTATATGTAATAAAAATTAAATAAAGTGAATATTTCATTTAATTAACAATTTAATTAGTTCATGGCAGCAGTGTACTCAAAAATGATGGGTGTCCCTGCAGCTTTCCTTCACCAAATAAACCATCTCTACATTTACTGTAACAGATCAATCATCATTAAAGTCAAAGCTAAACACACCAAATGATTATGTGGCTAATTTGCCAGTCAAAAAATAAGTTTGCAGGACAAAATTGAAAAGGAGATAAAATTGTCACAAATCAAATTAGAATTGACAAACTGTCAGAACCTTCTTGGAAAAAAACAGAAAGGGGCAACTCCTGGAAACATCCTGCAAACATCCTGCAAATGTATAACAAAAAAAAAAAAATCAAAAACAAAACAAAAGAATAATTTGTTAGATTTTATAAGACACAAGCAAAACCATGTTGTTTTTTTTTGGAAGAAACCACTACATAACGTATGTCTCAGTCACAAAGCCCTAGACCCCCAGCAAATGTGTGCTTCCCAGCCAGTTGGTGAGTGGTTGACATAAGTTACTTGATGTCACCAGGGGAAACAGGTCACAAAGAGGATACCTTCACTGAAAACCTTGCGATGTTTCTGTGGTCACCAGTTATTGGCAAGGAAGACGCTGACTTTCGGCAAATACTTGGCATTTACTCTCCAAGCTGTAGTGAAACTTGAAAAAGTGCAACAGAAACTAACAACACAAATATTTCTGCCTTTGGAAAGGCAGAAATGGAAAGCATTCACCTTCAAAGTAAAATTTGCACTTTCTGAAAAGTGTTGGTAGCAGTGGTAAGGCACACCTTCTGGTTTGTATCACACTCAAGTTTCAGTACCACTTGGCAAGCAGTTGGCAAGTGTTTGCAGACAAGTCCATGTCTTCTATAATGACTCTAATGACTGTGGAAACCTGATAGTGAACAAAGCCATTACAAGGTTTTTGGTGCATTTATCTCTTTGTCACCAAGTTCATTCTAGTGACCACCTCTAGCAACCACTCGCCAGCAGTTCATGGAATACAAACCTTCCTCTAGTGCCTGGTAGTTACCAGGAGGGGTCACTGACTGGTCTCTAGATGTTCACTGTGACATCAAGCTACCATCAACAACCACTCACAACCGGTCAGAGAATGCACACTTTTCCCTGGCAACTGGTGGTTGTCAGATGGTCAATGACAGGTCTGTGTCACTTAAGTATTTGAGAAATTTATTGTCATATTACTGAATAACATTAACTTAATAACATTTATTTTTTAATTCATATGACTTTTAATTTTTTTCCCGTTACGATTCCAATAATGGGACCAGGGTTCATATGATTTTATGTGTCTTGAGTTCCATGATGATAATAAAATAATATTCTGATCAGTTGTGGTAAAGGTTCAGGAGTATTAATTGATCTTTGTGCTTCCTAACCATGTGGATATAATTTTTTTTACATTTTATTTTACATTGTCTCCATAACTTTGTCATGATCGCTGTCCAAGGTGCTGATCCTGGGACCACCAGGAACGTCCCCTAGTTCAGGTAAACTAAACAGGTGGCAAAAATTGCTGTCAAGAAAGCATAATTTAGTACATTTATAGAAGGCAGGGCTCCGAGAGGCTGAGGATGTATTTGGAAACAGTGTGCAGAATCCTAATTACCCGATGGTGTTATCACCCATAACTGCACTGCAGCAGGCCATGAGCGCAGAGCTGGGATTAAGCGCGACTATTTAGGGTCACAGTCACTTTGACATCACGTTGCTTCTTTTTTGGATCTCATCTTTTGGGATTAATGGTTTTAACTAGAGTAGTTTTAAAGCTTTGTGTACAGCTGCCGATTTATGGAGGTTCTTGTAGTACTCTACCCACCTCGTCAAACACCATAACATTCCCAAAACCTGTCACAATCTCTTAATCTTCCCACTTTATTTGGTCTTCTTTCCCCCTTTCACATAATTCATGCAGAGTCTGCCTTTGTTCTGTATGTACATTTGTTAAAATGTTCAATAAAAACTTGACTGCAAAGAGGAAAACCCCTAGTCCCTGTCCTCCTCTACATAAAGCTCATAAAGCCCATGTCAAGCATCCGCTCACTTCAAGGAGTCCCGAGACTGGCTCTTACACTACAGTTGTGCTGGGTAGCTCTCTGGAGAAATGGGGATAGCAGACACTTGTATCTTCTCTCAAACTATGAGACAATAACTCAATATTTACTGTACGTGGGCAACCCGGTGCAGCGATTAGTCTCTCTGTTGGGTTATATGCTGCTTATGTTTTGAAGAAGTAATCTGAAAGCAATTAAATTTTAAAAATGGCAAATTAATATAGCTTTTTTCCCAGTGTTTTTCAAATCAAAACATAGTTTTATATAAACATGTCTATGTTTATGAAGTAGCAATTTAAACTTTCATCCTGAAGCACAAGGAAATTTATTTATGGATTTTTGAGTCAAATTTTGTTGGCACAACATAAACAACATGTCCAGGATTCACAGGATTATTACGTGTATTTCAGGACAATCATATTATCATGCTACAATCTGTGTAATAAAATGATGTGAGCTGCATTGTTTCTTACCTCAAATGTTCTAGACCTTGCAAATAAAGTACATAAGGCATTGTGAGGATTTGATTTGGAGGCAGTGAGTGACAGCTGTGAAAAAAATGATTGGACACTGAAAAAAGTGGAAAGGGAGGGACCTCTACTGCGTGCATGAGTCATCACTCTCCACCCCCCACCTCACCCCCAGCCAAACTGTCTGGTTTTTTTTTTTTTTCCCTGCAGGTTGGAGATTTACTGAGCAACATTTTCTCAGCTGGTAAGATTCATTTTTACATTAAATTTATGGCAGGTCTTATGCAAATTAGTGAGAACAACATTGTGGGTCAAAACTGAACATAACAAGCTCAAGCTAGTGTTTAAAAAATTACTTCAGTAAAACAGTGCAAAATCATACATAAGGAGATGTGTTTCTATTAGTTAAGTTAACAGAAACTGTTAATTCTCTAGCCAACTACTTATTCTTCTACACACTTAGCAGAGAGGCTCCATACAAAACAGGCTTACAGTCTACACAGACTATTGCCTTACTTCGGTGCCATGTAGCTATGGGAGAGAGTGTTCATAATAATTAAATTAAAGCTTCTCACAGTCTGGCAGGTCAGTTTTGGGTTGAAAAAAAGAGGGGCAAGAGGGTTGTAATGTGTAAAACACATTGTCACAACTCAGCTGTTATCTAAATATCCAAGAGGGCTATATCTCTATATAATTACACAGTTTTATCAACAAATTTTGTTGCTATTCATTTATTTTATGAGTGTGCAAAACTCTTGAGCTACCTCTCACTTCTTTATATTTCGCTAGGAAAATATAATGTTTGTTTGAAAGTTTGAGATCTTTGGATGTCGGCTGCCCTTTGTTCCATTCTCTCTCAATTTGATCCCAAAAAGCTTCAGTAATGAGGTCCAGGCTCTGGGGAGGCTTTAGGAATGACTTGACAGCTACTCTTTTTACTTTTACAGATGGATCACTTGAAGGTCCAGCTAGGTCTTTTCCAGATTTTTTCCTGCTTTTTTTTTCCTGCTTTTTTTTTTCCAGATTTTTTCTTAAGATCATGAGTTTCAGATACTCTTCATCTGCTGTAGATAGTTTTTTAGGTCTACCACTTCTTTGTTTGTCCTCTACTTGTCCACTTTTTTCATTTTTTAAAGGACACACTGCACAACACGCTGAGATATGGCAGGTTTTCAGCTAATAGCTCTTTAGGAATCATCATGTAGGTGTAAAAATACTACATTTTAAGCCTTTCAAACTGATGTATTTGGCATTTTTCCTTGATTCAAATAAGGAAATGGGAACAAATTGGGTTTTTTCATTTGGTTTTGTTGTTCTTTGTTTTGTTTTTGAGACAGGTCACCAGCAAGAAAGTGCCTAAAGACACAAATTAAAACTGGTCTTTGCTAAGTTGTCTGTTATGCGTAGACACAACATTGATTCATCACTTGAGTTAGGCACGTTTTCTATGCTTGAATGATTCACAGGTTAGTGTTAAGTGGCTTAACAAAAAACAACAACAACAACAACAAAAAACAAAAAAAAAACACTCCTCTGAAAATGATAAAACAGAAAGAGTGAAAAGGTAGCCAACAAAAAACTCTGAAAGACCTTCAGAAATCCTGGAGATAAGTTATACCCATATCTATCTGCTGATGACGAACATTTCCCTGTGCTCATAAAAATCAGAATTTAGCATGTGTATTTACTAGGGATGCAACGATACTCATATCGATATTGAACCGTTCGATACAGTGCTTTCGGTTCGGTACGCATACAGTGGGGCAAAAAAGTATTTAGTCAGCCACCGATTGTGCAAGTTCCCCCACTTAAAATGATGACAGAGGTCAGTAATTTGCACCAGAGGTACACT
>NW_005187412.1:4348820-4351726 GCF_000239375.1 Pundamilia nyererei | reverse complement strand
AGTGTTTAAATGCTTACATATACACACAGTTACTGTCCCTCCACACATACGACTCAGTTCTGCTTCTATGCCCCATCCTTGTTTACTATTTCCCACCGAGGCTTCTAGACTTCTGATTGGCCAACATTTCTACACGGTTAGGAATATATCGCCACCTGCTGCTTTGGCATGTTCCTAGCAGCGTTTTCCTTCATTTCTGCGTTTACGTGTGGACGGGATTATTTTTTAAAACGGAAAATCTCCGTTTTCAAAATCAGGATCGCCAAATAGTAACTGTAATGGTTTTGTGCACAAAATGGAATAAATAAACCTAATCATGGTATTCATATAGAGATGGGTGAAGGCTACATCCATTTTGTGAACATTGCAATCAGACCAATCCTCTTGCAATAGCAGTTCTTGTGAATTGAGAACAGACATCCTATCATTGCATGAGCTTATAGATCCTTACCTGCATATACTAAAAATATGTAAACCAATTTCATAAAAATCAGACCAGTTTGGACTTCTCCAGTACTAAGAATCTGTGAATGAGATATACCAGCTATACCAAGTCTATATGTAAGATACTGCCATTGTGCTGCACTTTAGACAAGAAATCACAAAGCAGAGTATTGTGTACCTTTAGTATCAGCAGCAAATCTGTTATTGATACTGGAGTAAGCAAAGAATTATCGGCTATTATTAACTAAAAAGCCATGGCAATAGACAGTGCCAATGTTATGGCTAAATTTAGGTACCTACAACATCTATAAATAGGTTGTGGAAAGATAACCATGACAAGTAATATAAATCATCACTGAGTGTGGGCTGAAGAGGAGGGGCAAACCCTGGTCTAAAGTATCGACAGAAACACGCCTCCCTTTGAGTGTGCTCGCCTTGTGTGTCAGTCTATCTGTACATGTGTCACTGAGACTAAACACTGGCAGTCTGAGCTGAAAAAAAAGATGTCTTCTTTTTCTTGTCAGAATCAACTCAACTGAAAATGGAAACAGTTTTCAATCCTACTCTGACAAGCTTCTTTAGAGGTCATTCTCCTAGATTCTGGGGAATGTTGCCCATAAACACTGATTGTTAAGCAGTAAAATGTCTTCTAAGATATACAAACACACATGCACAAACATTCCGGTCAGAGGGCCCAGTGGCGCCTGTATCTGGCAGCCTCGCCTCTGTCAGTGCGCCCCAGGGCAGCTGTGGCTACAATGTAGCTTGCCATCGCCAGTGTGTGAATGTGTGTGTGAATGGGTGAATGACTGAATGTAGTGTAAAGCGCTTTGGGGTCCTATGGACTAGAAAAGCGCTTTACAAATGCAGGCCATTTACCATTCCAAACATCTTTTTCTGATTAAATTTTAATAATAGCAACGAAGCTATCTGCTAAAGCTGATATATTTACAGTATATGTGATAGGCCAGTATTGGCCCTTAATATTTGTAGACTATATATCAGTCTGATTTAAAATACAAAGAACAGACTGCTAACTTCTGCTGGATGGTAAATACAAAAAACCCTATAAAAAACAGAAACTGTAAATCTGTGTTTTGACAGGAAATGCGAAATAAGGTCAAATCTGATGCCCTGGATCTATTCAAAATGATTATGTGCTTCATTGGTGCCTGCTCTGAAAGATTTTTCTTAAGTGTGACACCACCGTCAATGCAGTGTGCTAAGGAAACAATGCAAACTGCATAAAGCCCAAGAGTAAACACGAGTGGAACTGAAAAGAGGGGGTGAAATCATCTTAACTATATTCACAAAATGTAAAGAAGCATCAGGAAAGATGGCTCTCTCTCCTGAAGGTGAATTTCCTAGCACTAAAGGAAGACAAAAGAAGAACAGGGCCAAGTCCATTAGGGAGTGCAAGGAAGAATTGAGCTAAATGAAGGCTACATGGTGGCAGGCTTGGTAATAGGGAAAAGACATCTAGAGGCGTTTATGAAAATGCTTACTGTAGTTTCAAGACTGGGTTGACAATGTATGAAATAAAAGGAACTAGGTAATAGGGTGGAGGAGGGCAGTGGAGGTAGCTTGATGGAAAGCTTTAGAAGGAAGCTTCATAGTGCAACACACAGATTTTTGATAAAGTTGCCCTGGGCCGTTCCACGACTGCTACTATAATCTGTCCACCAATGTTTGGTACCTTCCGTGATTATTAAAAAGTGACAACACATTTCAATGCATTACCCTGAAAAAGTGACAACACATGTGACTGGACAATCTGTATTAATTCATTATCAATTCACCATTATTCTGTTTGGGATGGTGCATTAAGCCTAAACGAATAAGTAGCAACAACACGCTCAACAACATGCTGGCTCATTCCGACCTTAGTCTTGTGAACTGGATGAATATGCTCAATAACATGTTGCTGTATTGATCTCATCTCCATTTCTGGTTATTCTGTGGCGATTTTTAGTGACTGTTTTACAGATTCATCCAAATCAGATATCTGAAACCACTCTATCATGGTAATAACACTTCACGCCTGACAAATTTTAATTATTTTGCTGTCTATACGGTCAAACTGTCTAAGCATATGGATATAAATGGCCAAAGTTCTGGGTGAGCTTTTGCCCTTCTGCCCCATGGGAGGTTACTGTCCTCCCTGAGCTTGCCTTATAATGCATGCATTACAGTTTGACAGGTGTACTGCTGCAGTCAAACTCCCCACCTTTCCGCAGAGCGTGATGTGCCCAGTGGGTGACACCAAAAGCTAGAAGCAGACTGGGGTTCCTGTCCCCACCTCATTGGGTTAGTGAAGAAATAACAAGGTAAAAAGAAAAGAAAGAGAAGGTAGAACAGTGGTGCAGTGGTTAGCACAGTAAGAAAGTCCTGAGTTCAAATCCACTGGCTGACTGGGGCGTGTATGGAGTAGAGATGGACCGATCCGATATTACGTATCGGTA
>NW_005187412.1:4334447-4346683 GCF_000239375.1 Pundamilia nyererei | reverse complement strand
GTTCATGCCCTATCGGCCCCCCTGGCTAAACTTTGCTAGATCCGCCCCTGCACAGTTACCAGCCGTCAGCTACGTAGAAAAGGATCCTGGTGTAGAAAGTAATATTAAATAAATTCTAACAACAGATTATCAAGGTTAAACGTGCTGCTGTTGTTCAGCCGCTGGTTTCCTCTTTCCGGCGCAAATAGGGCAATAAACAAACAAGAGAGATGGACTCGCGACAGAAAAGTCGATCAGCTGATCATTAAGCAGTTTCACGATTGAAGTAGCAGCAGGAGAGGGAGGGAGAGAGAAGAGGCAGTCGCTCCATATATCGGTTGTTAAGCTTAACGCGGGAATGCTTTACAAACATTCAGAGACGAACTTACACACTTGCTTTACTTCTCTCTGGGATAACTTCATCGGAGATGAAATGCCGGTTTGCTAGCGAGGCTACAAATACACACAGCCGCTCTATCACGTGACGCATACTGCTGCGACGTGCTACGGTTATGAGCAGAGTTACGCCATGTCGCAAGTTTTGTGAGGTGCTTTTTTGATATTTAATGGATCGGATTACATTTTTTATTTCTCTCCGATATCCGATCCAGTAATTTACGTCAGTATTGGACCGATACCGATACGTAATATCGGATCGGTCCATCTCTAATATAGGGATGCTGCGATTCACTACAACTGGCTGTGGTGCCAGTGTAAATACATTTCCTTCGGGTACACATCAGCAAAAGGTGAGGGGAAAGCATAACTGGCCTCTAAAGCATTAAATTTAGAAATTGCCCAATGTCAAGAGGACAGGGCGAGACTTGTGGGACTTGATGTTCGAACTGATGCAGTAGTCCTCAGAAATGCCTTCCTACAAATATTTGAAATGTGCTCGCTGTTGTGTTCATTAAGTAGGTATTTTTAAAACTGTGGAGGTAGATGTGGCGGGGAAGTTGTGTGAGCATAAGTGGGAAACCTCTGCTACTGGTTTAGATCTGTAGTGTCATGTAGTGTGGAGCGGACATGGTCTTCCCTGCCAAATTAGTCAGGGAACAGGGTTTGCGAGGAGTAGGAGCACTCCAGCTGAGAACAACAGCACTTCATCTGGATGCTGTGGGAATATAGATAATGTTAGTTACACAGATAAGGTCACTGCAACTGACTTTTATCAGAAAAGGCACAACAGTAGTTTAATAAAGCTCATTTAAATGCAGGAACACATGCAGAGGAAGATCAGTAAAGGAGTACACAAAGAAAGCCGATTTAAATCATCCTCAGTTTGAATAGGCCACATGACCTAGGCTAATAATACTAACAGAGGGGATTCTACAACTACTGTCTTAACTATCAGCTTTCAGGTGAAGAGTAGAATTACCCCATTTAGGGTTCAAAATAGTTTGTCCAAATTACAGGAATTATGTCTGCACATTTTGAAGCCCTTACAAAATAAAAACGACGGGAACAACTTCATTTAAGACAGATTCAAAAAAAAAAAAAATCACAGTCAACAAAGAAAAGATAAATGAGCTAACCAAAGGCAAGCTATAATAATAGATTATAGATTCATGCTGAACATATTTAAAAGAAAGACCATTCAGATAATGTACTTGGACCTCACACAAACACCATATGAAGATGTGTTGCAGGAATGAGTCATCTCAATCCAGCTGTCCACAGGGCATGTATCTGATTTGCATACCCACACTCACACACCAGGAACAAATGTAAATATTGCAATAAAACCTGCTATAATAGCTTCAATTCGACATGAAGGAGGGTTTCCAGTGTATTTTTGCCAAGTTTAACAACATTTGATTCGTGTGAGTTATAGAGTGTCAATAATTGTTATTAAAACTATATGCAAATACAACTCAGGAATTGATGTTGTAGCAGAGCACTCCCCTCCGATTTATGCTGCTGTTCTGCGATGTTACGTGTGCGTGAGTTGTTGGGAGATTTCTCTCACACACCTTCTGCCTCTCCCCTTTCCCTTCACCCACTTGTATCCACACATACATGCACACGCGCAGTTTAAATTGTCTTACCGTGGTAAAGCCAGTCAAATAATAATAAGGTCCAACAACTAGGAAAATTTTCACTTCGAAGGGAGTGTTCAAATTCAGGAGCATAGTGTGCCAAAAACTGTAAGATATGTTTTGTAAGCGATGCAGCAAAACTGGAAAAAAAAGAGCACTTAGATTTTGGAAGTTGGGAGGGGGAAGGTTTCATTAGTTAAGCTGTAACAGTGAGGCACACTAAAGAGTCTTCTTTATTTGTTTGTTTATTGTTGTTAAAGTGAACCGGCGGCTGAAGAATGTGTAAGATGAAAGGACGAAAACATGTCTACAGGACAGTGCGGTGCGGCACCCACAAAGGGGTTGTCTGCTCAGCAAGGCTGAACGATTTGGCGCTCTGTAGACTGAGGCACCCCATTTGGCTAATGAAGTCCCAGACTGTCTTCACACCACACCCCCACCCACCACTCCACTATGAAATGTTCTACTCATGAAAGTAATGAGGCAGGGAGGGAGAAAGACTCTTCTGGCCACTGATAACCTCAGACTAAACTTGCAACCTTACGAGACAAGGGCCTAATATCTGGCCGTCAATCAGCCCCAGCATCCCTGGCTGGAGTGTTTAATTACGAGGATCAATTATTTACCAGCCTCGTCTTTCACTACTCAGTGCTCCCAAAAAAGGAGTGTAAAGGAGAAAAAAAAGAAAAAAAGAACACCAGCATGACCCAGAAGACACTGTGGGAGCAAATTAAGTACAGATAAAATGGTAAGCTGACTTTGTTGTTGTTGTTTTTAAATGAATGACTAAATGGGCACAAGTGCTCGCAGATTAATACACACCCAACTATAGAAAGTGATAAGCTAAAAAAAAAAAAAAAAAAAGGACAAAACTGCAGGGATACTGATAAAATGAACTTCTGACTAAAGTCAAGCAATGTCTTGAGCTAACTACTAGTCAAAGTCTTTTATAAAATTAATGAACCTTTAATAATATGTTTTGCATGTCCCAACTGTGTTCTAAGGCTAGTTACAAAAACAGAACAAAATTAAAAAAAAAACAACATTTTCACCGTCTAACTTGTCTGACTTGGTGTACTTCATATTTATGTTGACTGCAACAGCAACTTCAATGGTTTTAACAAGATCATATTACCCCTTGCTTGTATGCTTGTGTTGACAACAGCAGTTCACCTTGACAATGGACTGGATATACTGGATATATTTAAAAAAGAGATCGAAAGAGAGATTTCATATTCGTTTTAAAGTAAACTGTACTCTCTGTACTGTGGATTTGTCCACATGGGGATTTCTCTTTTTCCCTAAGGAGGTCCAGAATTCATCTGCAAGACTTTAAACTAATTTAGCGAGACAAGATCATATTAGCCTCAACTATGCCCTTCTTTCCAAGCTGGTACACTCAGTACCTAGTAAAAAAAAAAAAAGGATTGTGATCTATCATTACCTTAAACTACAATAAAGTATATACAGATCAGCCACAGATAATTAAAAAACTACTAACAGGTGAGGTGTATTAATAGTGTTCATCATTATAAGAGTCCTTGCATTTTTGCAGATGTTTGTTTGGGCACATACAATCATGCTACTCCATGATGGGAACACCCCCTCCCCCAAGCATACCACAAAAACTGCACAGGACTTGATTTAAAGAACTCGACAAAGAACCCAGGATCCAAATTCAGATTGCGATCTGACTTAGCATCCAAGGGATGCTCTAAAACACATTCACTTAATGTGTTTTAGAGCATTCACTGCCAATGTCCCACTGCCAGACACCGCAAGATACCCCAAAGGTGCTGTGTCCATGCCCCAACAGATTGGAGGTGTTTTTGGCAGCAAGACTTGGGACATACACAGTATTAAGCAGGTAGTTATTATTCTTAAGGCTGCTCAGTGCAAATTCTAAATGCCATCTGGTTTAAAAATTATAAATTAAATTAAGTTAAATTAATGCTGTTAAATGTCATTTAACAGCTTGTTTTTAATCACACAGGGGCACGCTATATTTTTTTCTGTGTTCTGTTGTTCTTCAGGGGCGATCGTGGCCCAAGAGTTGGGAGTTCGCCTTGTAATCGGAAGGTTGCCGGTTCGAGCCCCGGCTTGGACAGTCTCAGTCGTTGTGTCCTTGGGCAAGACACTTCACCTGTTGCCTACTGGTGGTGGTCAGAGGGCCCGGTGGCGCCAGTGTCCGGCAGCCTCACCTCTGTCAGTGCGCCCCAGGGTGGCTGTGGCTACAATGTAGCTGCCATCACCAGTGTGTGAATGTGTGTGTGAATGGGTGGATGACTGGATGTGTAAAGCGCTTTGGGGTCCTTAGGGACTAGTAAAAGCACTATACAAATAAAGGCCATTTACCATTTTACCATTCATAAGAAACAGCTGGCAGTGTTTTGTGGTCACCTTTCCCAGAAAGGATTGCCTCTTCATGTGTCCGAATTCTAGCAAGCTCAATAACCCAAATAACAAAGTGAAAAACGCAGCACTCAACAAAGTCTGCAATGATTCAGCAACTTAACAGCCACAACACCTGTGGTTTGCCTGTTTTGTTGTATTTTTGTGCTACATTTCTATTGTCGTCATGAGTCTAGCCTAATCTGCGCTATTTATGGATCGCAAGCACCACATCGGTGGCCACCTGCTCTCTGCTCTTCTTTACAGTTACCCAGAATGGCTTAATGCACTTCTTTGGGACACTTAATCAAAGTTTTTTTATTGATTATTTTTACTTATTGCTGCTGCCTTGGATTTGTAAAGTTTTAGGAGTATTAGTACTACAGCCATGTTACAGCTGAACAGAAACTGTCAATAGGATGATAATTGTGTTAACCTAAACCCACCACCACCTAAATCCCAACACGTTTGATACAGTTTGATATTTGACCCTTGCTATAGATGACAAAAGAATAATGTTATGCGATTTAGAGTTATTTTGTTGTGAAATGGTGCTCAATATTTAATTGATTGCTGAAGGACTGATATTGAGGCAAGGTTAACATGGCCTCGTTAATTCCACAAGGGGGAGTGTGTTGAGGCTGACATCTAAGAGTAGGCAGCTCGTTTCTCCTCCTACAGCAGCTCAGGGTTTTTCTCCTGGACTCTCAGCTGATGGCTCATTAATCTATTCTAGAGGAGGGCCCCTACGCAAACAGATAGCCTGCGCAAGTGTACAACTCCATCCTTTTTAAACTTTTTTTAACCACGTGAAAGCACTGTAACAAAGAAAAGTTTAAAAATGAGTACATTTGTTTTAATTAAATAAAATACAACTCCATCTCTGTCTGCACACAGTGGAGTTGAGTCACTCCAGCTCTCATCGGCGTCTCATGAAAAATCTGAGCAGTTCATTCCCAACTCTTAGCTGCCAGAATCTCTATGATTGCAAATTCCCATGATAAACTCACTCAGCGCCGTCTCAGGAACAATACCGCAATCGCAGTTAGGGGTGTTCTTAGTGCCGAATTGTCGAGTCAGTTACACATTAAAAAAAAATAAACAAATCTGTGACTTTAAAGTAGGAAACACTAAGAAAACTGTACAAAAATGAAGTAAATAATTTAGCCTGTGACACCGCTACCTCTCTCTGTCTCTGTAGTCGGAAGATAACAGACTATGCCCCGCCCACTGCATCGGCAACATCAGATTGGTATACGTCCCGCGCAATAGCTTATCAGCAGAAAACAAAGCAACAGAAAAGAAACATATGCAGTAAGCTAACAGAAAAGCGTTTTGAAGGTAAAGATGCACATGACAAATATAATTCTCCATGCTGAAAGTTGCAATACTGCATTCTTATAACTTTCAGATCTTAGTAGAGGTAAGTACTCCGGAGGGTGCAGTAGGAGGAACAAGAGGAAGCTGAAGGCTAAACTTGAGCAGAAAAGCACGAGGGATGTTTCGAGTGGAAGGAAGAAAATCACTGGCCTCCACATCCCCCCCACCACTGTCAGTGATTTTGCCCTTCTTCTGGGCAGGTTAGGCATCAGCTGCAGAAAGTACATAATGGAAAAGGAGCGAAACCCGATAGTAACAGCACCTAGGTTCAGTTGACCTGTGCAGTTGTCTGTGATCCTGAGTCACATTTACAACCTGAGTCTGAAGTAGAGGAAAGTACAAGTGTTGTAAAATATTTCCTGTCTGGTTCCTGTAGTCCAAACCATCAGAACTTAATGAGCACCAATGATGATCAAGGTGCTGGAGAAACTAGTCTTAGCCCACCTGAGACCACAGGGAGACCCTCTGAAGTTAACAAATCAACATAATCTGGGAGTGGATGATGTAATCATCTATATTCTAGAGAGACTGCCCTTCCGTAGATATTAACAGCTGCACTGTGAGAATCATTGTCTTTGAATTTTCACATCCATTTAACATGATCCAGCTGCTGCTTCTCAGGGAGGAAATGGAAAAAGTCAGCAAGCAAGTGAACTTGTCCACCATCTCATGGATTACTGCCTGACAGACAGGTAGGTATGTGACACTGGACAGTGCTCTGTCTGATTTGGTGCTGTGCAGGAGCTCCATAAGGGACTGTGTTGTCTCCTACACCTCAGACTTTCAGTACAACTCCAGGTCATGTTATCTACAGAAACACTCTGATGATTCTGCAGTGGTTGGATGTATTAGTGAAGGGCAGGAGGAGTACAGAGCACTAGTGGGTGAATTTGACAGGATGTTGATGTGGTGGAGGAGTACAAGTACCTGGGCGTCCATGACAACAGGCTAAACTAGAAAACACAAATACAAATTCTGTATACAACAAGGGAATGAGCAGGCTCCAATTCAAATCAACTCAAATATGGGATAAATAAAGTACTTTATATCAGCTGACCATCGTGTCTAATTACGTCAGAAACATTATATGGGAGAAACAAAAACACTCAAAGAATATTGAACACAAATATCCCAGCCCTGCACCCCAAAGAGCCAGTTAACAGCCAAATCGGGAAACATACAGTCCCATTTTTTTGTTGCACTGAACCATGCACACACGGTGCATGGTTCAGTGCAAAGGTTTTTCTTAGCTTGCTGCATTCATAATGCAAATTAACATGGCATGGCATTGTTCAAATGTTTTGCTGGGTTGAGCCAATGATGTTGATTGGCGCCACTGGAAGTGATAAATAAAGTCAAGGAACTTGTGCGAATATAAAAACTTTTTAAAGTCAACTTTGGATAAAGTCATTAAACCTTTTAACCAGCTGTTATTAAATCTGACTGGTAGCTCCATATATGTAGTTAAAGTCATGGTCTCTATCTATTCAACTAGGTAGGGCCTTTAAAACATTGACCAAATAACTGACCAAAGCTAATACGAGCTAATAGCTAAGGCTAAGGCTATCGCTATAGCTTGCTGTCAGGCCATCTAGAGTACCCTACCTAACTTTAAATAAATACATAAAAAAAATACAACTGAAATCTTTAACCTAACAGTTAAAATGTTAACTTACGTTAACCGTTGGCTACATAGCCACAGCTTAACAATCTTGTTTTCCCTGGCCATCACATCCCTCAGATACATCACATACCATATTTCAGATTTCTCTGGTGAAAAAAAAATAAAAAAAAACAAATAACAGAATTAACATTTGTTAAAGGCCATTTTAATTTATCCTTAGTGTACACAAATAATCTACCTACTGAGATATTTCAGTCTATATCAAAGTGGAGGCCTGACACACCAATTTAAATATCCCTATAACAAAATAGTTAAAAAGGCAGAGAAAAGAAAATATCACCTTAGGTTTAGTCCTGTCCCAGCAAGCTATTTCACACAGACCTGCATTAAACCAAGGAAGAAAAGCCATCATATGGGGCTTTGAAGGCAATTCATGGTGAGATAGAGTGTTCTTCATTAAGCAAGGATACAATTTCAGACAAGAAATATGACAAACTATCAATCAAGACCCAACAAGCATGATGGCCATTTGTAAAACTGAGAAAATAGAGCGCAGGCTACCACTGCAAATTAGATACCTGCATACAGATTTACAGCCAGACGTCCTGTGTGGGAGGCAGCAGGGCACTGAAAGCCTCCATTTACACACTTCAGTTTAACTGCAGTATTTGCTCTGACACCCATCATCGTGTAAGTCCTCCATTCATACAAACTCTTCTTCAGCCAACAAGAGCAATTACATATTAGTGATTATTTTTATAAAGCCCATTTAATCTTTAATCGTTTGGACATTTGTCTGCAATTAAGGGCAGGTTTTCCTCCTCAAAGCAACTGATCTGTTACTGACAACACCACACGCCCACTACAAATTTAAGCACTTAAATGGCAGCTCTGTCAGAGCCATGTCAGAATTCACATTTGATTCCCTGACAAGTTATAGTTATATTTTTGTAGTTATGCAGTTATATTTAGCCCTGTAGATATATGAATACGAATGACTATGAGTCAGCACCACGATAAGGTTGTAACATTGCTGTAGATAAAGACCAAGTTCATTTGTAACACTATGTTCTCACATGAAAGAATACAAACATCTGCAGTGAAGGAACACTAAAGAAAGACTTCTGAAGGTAATCACACATCATTTCCACAGAACGTCACACCAAGTGAGGTCTACAGCACATACTGTACAAAAAAAATAAAATCTATCAAACTGTTTTTAATAGCATCTGATTGGCAAGCTGTCTTGGGACAGTTGGCACATGGGCGGGTAGCGGAGGAGTTTAGAGGTGCTAAAGTTCAGGCAGGAGCGATGCAGCACCCTGTGTCCTGCCAACAGACTTACAGTGGCGCAATTCCTGACTAAGTTGTTGACCCATGGCCCCCACCTGCCTTGACCATGCATTATCTGAGGGGTGGAGGGGGCCATTACTTTTGCCTCCTTTCCTGCCTGCCACGCCAGAAGGCTTTTGACTCATGCCCATCTGTCCTGGTAGTACATACATTAAGTGAAAGCCAAGATACTGCCACCCTGTCCAACTCATGAATGCCTTTATAACAACAAGTTGTTATGTAGTGTGTGAACAGAATTTTACCTTAGCAACAAACACCTTTGTGAAGAGGATGGTTAATCAGGAAACAGGTCATTTCAATCCTCAAATCACAATGAGAAGAGACCTTTTTGTAAACCTCAGTAGCCGACACAATGCACGCAACAGCCTGGCAATAACTTGCTTTCAAAAGCTCTGACACACATAAGAAAATCAAAATTTGGGGACATGAGAAACACCTCTCAGTATGAGTTTGCATGCCTATGCTATTACCACAGCAACCGAGGCAGACCGGATAACAATCCCTGAAAACACAAATATGATCTAATCACTTGCAAATATTGTCGGCAGTCAGTCTGGAGATTCAATTTAGTCCTGCGTCAGATTTGCCTACAGTCTGAGCACATTCCAGGGCCTTTTTAATATGGAAATACACCAGGTAAAAAGGTTCAATTGGAAATAATGTTAATAAACACAAGTAAAAAGTCAACCCACTGCTACCTGAATGCCCGCCTAAAGCCCTCATTTTGTCCGAATGAATATTTGACATATTTCTAAAAGAATGGTTAAACAAACAGACATGAACTTTATTAAGGACACCAAAAATTGTACCTGAGCTGGTTGAATGTCTAAGTATTGAAGCACCTCTTTCAACATGACAGGCGTGTGAGGAGGCTTTTCAGCTGAAACAGCAGACAGGTCTTCGGATCTGTCCTCGTGACCTGGACCAGAAGATGCACCAACGAAACAGGAGTTCAATCTCGGCCTTAGCCTTCTCCATGCTCTCCGCGCAGCCAGATGTGTTTTTTGCATCATTGGGTAAGAGCGGACAGTCATGTGGAAAATCATGATTGTTATAATGATCTGTGGAGAAGTAAATTAGCAAAGTTACATGATGAGAAGAAAGATGGAAGGTTAAGCTAATCAAGAGGAACTTGGTGTGTAGTACAATTTTAAAGTTGACACTCCATCATCATGAAGCTGTGCTCTGGAGAAGCTTATAGTATACTCCGGGGTTTATCCAGTTTAACAGCTGCACTGAGACCAAACAGGTGGGAACAGGAACAATACAAAACTATGAATTAAAAGCTATCTTACGTTACTTGGAAGAGGAAAACATTACAGTTCTAAATTCAAGGCAGATGCAAAAACTGTTGACTGACTAAACCTTTCCAATAACACGCTTCATTTTGAATATATTTAAAGATGTGGCCATGATTCTCAGTTCATGATTGCAGTAATATTGTGAAGCATTCTATACACGTCTATACATACTTTACAGCAGTGGTTCAGACACATGTGAATTCATGTGTGTGAAAAACCTGTATTCCATCTCACAGCAATATTTATTTTTATTGTCAATTGACGGCGCTTTTTTATCTTGTGGACCTAGGAAAACACCTATTATTGTTATTATTATTATTATTATTATTGCAATGAGCTTCATTAGCAGGCATCTAAACTACATGATGTTAGCACGAGTAAACTCCTCCAGGCAAATGACGTCCCCATTTCAGCTTCAGCCATAAGACATGAAGTTATCTCAATAGTTTCTATTTACAGTTTTTTCCTTTTTTATGTAGGTGGTAGGCCATTTGCTCTGCTGACACTTGCCTGCCGGGACTCTATTCTTCACCTCTCTTGTGCACTTTCTATTGCCTTGATTTGCTGACCCAGGTATTGAAACTCATCTATCTTCACTAACTCTGTCCCTTGCTGCTTCACTGTTACACCTGTTTCCCTCTCATTCACACACGTAATTTGTCTTGCTTCACCTGACTTTCATTCCTCTTTTCTCTAGACCATACCTCCACCTCTCCAGGCTCTCTTCCACCTGTTCCCTACTCTTACCATAGATCACAGCGTCATCTGCAAACATCATAGGCCATGGAGACTACTGCCTGACCTCATCTGTCAATCTGTCCATCACCACTGCAAACAAAAAGGGGCTTAGAGTTGATCCCTGATGTAATCCCACCCCTACCTTGAACCCATCTGTCATTCCTATCACACACCTCACTATTGTCTGTCTGTCCTCAGATGCCTGTGATTATTTTGTATTTTATAGCCTACAACTACAATAAGAGTTGTATTGTAGGGAAAGACTGATGCGGATATTATTGTGTAGTTTAATAATTAGGTCCTTTTTTCTCATGAATCCCCCCCCCACCCCCCCCCCACACACACACACACACACACACACACACACACACACCTACCTACCTCTTCTTGCTGTTTACTAAACGTTAGCTGCTATCCTTCAAGCTAGGAGTAGGAAGGTCGTACTAACTTATCTGTAGGTTGTTAGAGGTTAGCAGTTCCCTTAAACAAACATGTGCCATCGTTTATGGTGATATTTAGTAGCAACTCCCCACACAAAAACAGTATTTTGGTGTAAAGGTTAGCTATCTACCTAGCTAAAAACGCCTGAACATGTAGCAGATACAAAAAGGCATGCACGTGTTTGACGTGGCCATGACTGTAAAGCTATTATCTATTAAATTTTGAATGTTTAGCCCACCCTAATGCTCTGTAATACGTGTATACAGGCTATGATATCAGCAGAGGCTGGACATGTTACATCTAAATAAAGCGATGCAGAGGATACCGTTGCTATGCCACCATGTTGGATGACCGCGCTTCATACCTACAGAGACTGTCAATAAAATATACTGAAAAGGACCCGACGGTGTAGTCAGGTCCATTTAATCAAGTTTCACAAATGTTGAGCCAGACAACCGTGCTTATGCACAGAAAGCGGCAGTAGCTTACCGTAGCACACCACGGAGTAGCTCCACCTTCCGCAGCGTGCACTGTGCGTCACCACGGCCCGCCTAGTGACGCGCCCCTCTCGACCTATCAGATGCCACAGAGGAAGACGACAGCTTTTTTGAAAATATTGGCGGCGGTTGTGCTAGCGACAAGGTTAGCGAGTTTATTCACTTAATTCGAGCTACTTTTAAACCGAGCGTTTGATCTGAAAGTGTCGCCTTAGTAGGGATATGGACGATAGTCATTACTAACAAAAGGTAAGACCGAAGATTGCATCGGAGACGAAGTAATCAAAGCCATCTTACTGTTAGTGACTGTACTACAGCTAGCTAGATGGCAGGGGCTGGCCAGTCCTGCTGTATTTACGTTGGCAGGATTGTCATCACATTGTAACGTGTGCTCGACTTCGACTGTTTATTCCATTTAATAGTACTGAGCTAGCTGTACCTGAAAATTGCGTGTTAATACATGTTAGACAGCATTTGATTATATTATGCTGTT
>NW_005187412.1:4325169-4334251 GCF_000239375.1 Pundamilia nyererei | reverse complement strand
GGATCTGCTGGAGCCACTCGCCTAGCTTGGCAGTCACCGCACCTAGTGCTCCGATTACCACGATATATATGTATGTGTGTATATATAGATATAGATATATATCTTTATTTTATTTTAATGTCACTGAAAAATGTCCATGAGTATCAGTCCCTAACCCAAAACGTTTAAAACACAAGTGTAGGTTTTTGTTGTATTTTTTTTATTTATTTAAAGATTATTGTTATTAGTTTTGTGAAAGTTTCAGTATCCTTATGTACAGTTGTGGTCAGAGGTTTAGATAGACTCATCATGTGCATGAATGCCATGGTAATTTCACGTCATGGTAATAAATCCTAAAAACACTGTACCAACCGTCAAGCATGGTAATGGTAGCAACATGCTCTGGGGCTTTTTTCACTCATAGTGATACTGGTACATTACACAAAGTGGAGAGAATAATGAAGAACAAGGACAACCTCCAAGTTCTTTAACTTTATCTCAAATAAACAGTTAGATGGTTGAAATATGGTCACAGTTGGGTGTTCCAGCAGGACACTGAGCCCAAGCACACATAAAAACTGCTTTTGGAATGGATAAAGCACTAAACAGTAAGCTTGTGGAATTGCCTACCCAAAGCCATTTCTGCCTAGAAGATTGATCAAATATTGAGCCAAAATTATGCCAGAAGCTGGCATGGCTACCAAAATCATCTGAGGTGCAACTTACTAAGGGACATTTTACCAAATATTAGTGTGGGGGTGTATTTATATATTTGAACCTGTATGTATATGTTTGACCCTGTTTGGATTCAAATAAATCCCAAATAAATTCAAACATGTGCACCCAATTCTTGTTTTTTTTAAAGTAGGTAAAGATGTGTCCTGTACAATCATTTCACTCTAGAAAAAGAACAGTCATGATGAGTGTATGTAGATCTCTGACCACAAGCTTTGCACAGCTTTGACTTGCTCTGATTTCAAATGTTGAAACCTTGCTCTACACAGAGTGCATATTGCTTGTCTGGTAGTTAACAGACAAGAAACATTATAAATTACAGTGAGACCTGACCTTAGTCTGCACTTTGAGACGATGGAACTGGAAGTTCAAATAAGCTAAAGTGTTTCCAGTTTTTAGAACTCATTCCTGTGGCATTCTGTATGAAAACACTTTTAGGCTGTTCGCTTACCATAAAACAAGTTCAACTCTGCCTTCAAAGTCCTCAGACCATGTTTGAATTTTATCAGCATATTTTCAAGATTGTGAAATCCAGTTAACATTTTATTTGTTTGTTGTCTTGTTTTGTAATGCTTCATTCCTTGCAGGGAAACCAAGATGGCGAGTGATGTGTGCAGCCATGTAAAGGTTGTTGTTCGAGTGAGGCCGGCCAATGACAGTGAAAAGCGGGAAAACTGTCGAAATGTGGTCCAGGTCGTCGATAACCACATGCTCATATTTGACCCCAAAGAAGAGGACTTGTCGTGCTTTGGGTCACAAAGAGTACGAAACAGAAACATCAATAAGAAGGCTAACAAAGACCTGAAGTTTGTTTTTGACCTAGTCTTTGACGAGAATGCTACACAAGTCGACATTTTTGAGAACACCACTAAAGGAGTGCTGGATGGGGTGATGAATGGATTCAACTGTACAGGTGACAAATTAATGAGTACAAGCTGCAGCTACAGTCTGTCTGAATTAGTCATGATGTCTGCCAATTATAAAAAGATGTGGAGCTGATTAACTCGTTCTGTAGTGTGCTAGTTATTTATCTGTCTGCAGCGACAAATAGGGCTGGGCCATATTATACCGTTCACGGTAATACCGGTATAATGTTAGGCAACGATAGGAAAATGAAATATCGCGATAGAATGGGAGTAAAACGCGCATGCGTAGTGCCTTTGTTTTCATACGCACATGGCCGATTGTTGAGTGAAACAGATGAACCAGAATTGGTTTGTAAAAATGGTGCAACTTCCGTGATGTGGAACTGGTTTGGTGTTTGTCCGTCAGATACACAACAAAGCACATTTTTTTTGCAGAACATGCAAGCGGCCGTTGTTATTGTCATATTTGTCGGACTAAGATGCTCTTAAATCTGGGAGTAATCTGGGTCCTAAACTCCGTATGCTTCAGGTCAAACAACACTGCAGCATCACTTAAGAGTTAAAAACTGTCTAAATCCTTTCATCTTTAATAAAACGATCAGCATTGCTGCTTTATCAGGTGTAACTATAAAGTTTAACTTCCAGGCATCCATGAAAACAAAAGTTATTACATTTAACGGAGTTAGAAGTTAGCAGGAAGCTAGCGGAAGTTAGCTCGCTAGTTTCGCTAGTTATCTAAGCATGATATTGCATGTTCTGACTGAGAGATTTCTGAAAAAAATCAAACGTACAGCTCTGCTATCACTTCCAACATAAATGAAGACAGGAAACTAAACAGCAGTGACGTTTGTAGGGTTACTGAAGTTGGGCTAGCTGGTATATAATGATGTGCTATGTGATCGCTAGCGACACAGCTATGTTAGCATAACATAAACAGTGAAGCTGGAGGACGAACACTAACACTTTTCCACTTATAAAAGTTAACGTGAAGGTTCTTCATGGTTAGAGACAAATGCAATCGCATGGCAGGATGCTGTAAACGGACCAAACTTCAATCAGGAGAACAACTGAGATCCATCCACAATGCGAGGTTAGTCATTAATATACTGCAACAACATGGGAATAGAGCAGCTGCAGAGAATTCAACATTAATAAATCAATGGTACAGAAGTGGAGGAAGCAAGAAGAATGAGTTTAATAAAGTTTGATTTATCTGACTGCTTTGTTTCGCTTAATGTGCCTTATAATCCCGTGCACCCTATGGTCCGAAAAATACGTACTGCACACTGCAGTTTAATGTTGCAAAGCACCTCTTTTTAACTTCAGTGGATATTATACATGGTTATGCTCAGGATATGTCAGCCCATTTCTACTGGAACTGCCTTTTGGTTAAACTTTCAGCAAGGAATTTGCATTTGCACTGTTACATTTTTATAAAGCTTTAATGTACATAAAAACCAGCTTCTTGTTTAAGTGAAAATAAATGGAAGGTTGTCTTTTTGCGCTAGTAATGTTGTGGAGTTGTATTTTGTCTCGCATCAATTATATCGTCGGTTATATCGTTATCGCAAATTTTCAAATATATATCGTGATAAATATTTTTGGCCATATCGCCCTGCTCTAGCGACAAATTACCCTCACTGCTGTGAAGGGGATAGACCTTCAAAGATACGATTTTATTCCAGGGCTGGATAAATGGAGTGCAGAGTGTTATTCTTTACCATATATTTTGGTGCAATTGACTAAGCCCAAAAAAAAGAAAAAAGAATTGTATTTATTTCTCTAATGTGAATTTAAAGCTTGAGAAAGTATTACTTTGTATAGTTCTGTACTGTGCATAAGTCTTAAACCACCTCTCATTCCCTTGTGCTTTGCTAATATAATGGGAAATATTTGCAGTGATTTATCGAAGCATCTGTAAATATTTATAAAAAAAACAGTATACCAAGTAAAAGTGGTCTTCAGGAATAGTTCTCCAGGCTTCTCAAAACACATTCTTTAGATGTTGGTAGATCAATCCCCGTCAAGGGGATCCTACACTGCTTTAATAATGTTGAGGTCCAGACTCTGGGGAGGCCAATCCATGACTGATCGTGTTCCATTGTGTGTTTTTAGATCCAGGTATACTTTTACTGAATTGACTGTAGGCTTGAGATTATTGTCATGCTGAAAAATGAAGCTGTTGCCAATGGAATGCTTTCCAGGTGGTTTTGCATAGTAGGTTGAAATTTGATGGTACTTTTCTGCGTTCATAATTCCATCACTTTTAACAAGATCCCCGGCACCACTGGCTGAAATGCAGCCCCAAACCATGAGACAGCCTCCAATGTGTTCTACAGATGGTTGTACATGCTCAGTGTTGTCAAAATGACAAAGTGCCTAAAGATGCCATCTATAACTGTGCAAAGTTCTCTCTTATGTGTTGAGAAAACACTGTTTCATCCCTTGGGTTAGGTGCTCTTTTTATGAATGAGTCATATAATCGGTGTTAAGTGGGTTAACAACAACAACAAAAAAAACATTCCTTGGAAAATTGTCAGCTGGAAGGACTGGACCAAAAATAAACGAAAAAGCAGTGAATGTCCAGAGAAAAACTGTGTTTGCTCAAGAACATATAAAAAAAACAATTACAAAATTTCTTCCTTGGAAGAAAAATTTTAAACATTGGAGGCTGGCTTGAGACTTTTAAATAGTGTAAGTTCAGTCCTCCTTTTGGATATACTTGATACTTCCATTGCTTACATTCCAAGTTTTTCACATTACATGTTTGGTTATGCTCTTTTCTAAGCAAGCTTTATGCTGAAACTGTTTTTGTAGAGTTTTCTGTAACTCTTAATTACTTTTTCACTTGCAGTGTTTGCCTATGGTGCTACCGGAGCAGGCAAGACACATACCATGTTAGGTTCACAAAATGACCCTGGGGTCATGTACCGCACAATGAAAGAGCTCTTCAAACGCATGGATGACGCCAAGGAGGAGAAGGAGTTTGCAGTTGCATTTTCATATCTTGAAGTGAGTATTGGATTCTTTATTTTTACCTTTATTTTTGCTTTGCTTTATTCTCCTTGTTGTTTATGGAATGTTGTTTCTTACGTTGTTTGTTTGTGCAACATCACTGTGTCAAGTCTGGATAGTCAGACTTGTACAGAAGACTTTAAGTTGTAAAATGTGTTCTCAACCTACACTGCTTGTATGTAAAGGTATCGCAGCAGGTACGCATTCATGATTTCTACACCTTGCAGTATCATTGTGTCTGCAAGCTTTTACCTGACCATACATTTTTGTCTTTGTGTGGTTTCATAGTGTTTTGTTGTATTTGCACGTGTTCACAGGTTTACAATGAACAGATCAGAGATTTGTTGGCTAATGCAGGACCTCTTGCAGTCAGGGAGGACAGTTCTAAAGGAGTGGTTGTACAAGGCCTCACACTGCATAAGGTCAGTACTACCATCTATTATTAAAATAAACACACACAAAAACACTTCCATGCATGCACTTCTGTTGAAAAATGCCCGTCCTTTTAAAAACATTAAAAAACTGCATGAAAGTGAGCAATATTTGGGTAAAAGCAGGTGGTGCTAGCTCATTGTATAATAAGCATTAAACCTGTGTAGCTCATCTTGGGCAGGAGCAGGTTGGAAAAAATAATAATAATTGTCTTTTTTTCTTTTTTTTTTAATGAAATAAATATGGGAGAAAACAAATTTAAATTTGCACTTTGTGATGTCAGCAGTTGTAAAGATTAACTTCTGTTTGTTCAACTATCTTTCCATTTAACCAGAAACTTGCAAATCAGTAAAACTACTGCTTTCATTAAAATTGTTCTCCAGAATTGCTCAGTGGCGGTTCCATATAGGGAAATATATCATAGCACTTGCTCTTGTAATGTATAATTATTATATTGTGTTACACATTATATTATATACCATAATATATTTTATATATTTTTATTTGAGCAGGCTGGTTCTTTAAATAGATTCCTCTGCCAATGTGACTAACCAGAATCACTACTTCATGACTACTTGAGATGGTGCTTATCAAATGAATGAGGAATTTAACTCATGTTGCAGAAGAAGGAACTCACAGGGGATAAAGGCAGGGGAAAGCAAATCACGTAGCTAATTAAATGAATTGCCTCATTATTAAGACTGAGAAATAATGATATTGCACAGAAACACGTGGAAAAAAATGTAAATGTCTGAATAAAAGCATGTTTAGGTGTATGTTTTATTTCGTCAGGGGCAGATATGATGTATCACAGATTATCTTGCAGTATTAGACTGCGTTTCACTTAATTGTCGTATCATGATTGCTGCTGTGCGAAATGTATTTTGATGGCAGTGCACTGCAAGTTATTTTTCCCTGTGTGGCGTCCTGTGTATGTTCACGTCTTTGTTTTTGTTTTTACCGACAGCCCAAATCTGCAGAGCAGATTCTCGAGGCTTTGGATTCTGGCAATCGAAACAGGACACAGCACCCGACTGATATGAACGCCACCTCTTCTCGTTCCCATGCTGTATTTCAGGTAAGCTAAATGACCAGAAATCATCAATAAATTAAGATATAAATACTAATGTTAAATATAAATAGAAAAGTTACGTTTTTTTAAAGACTCCTTATCGCTCCAATCATGTAACAGTGTATCAGACTTTAGTTTTTGATAACCTTGAATGAACTTTGTTCTATTGTTTTCCTCCAGATATATTTGAGACAGCAGGACAAAACTGCAAGCCTCAATCATAATGTATGTGTTGCCAAAATGAGCCTGATTGACTTGGCAGGCTCAGAGAGAGCCAGTGCCACCAACGCTAAAGGGGCACGCTTACGAGAAGGCGCTAACATCAACCGTTCACTCCTCGCCCTGGGAAATGTCATCAATGCTCTTGCTGACCCAAAGGTGAGTGAAAGTGAATGTACAAGGGACTACTTTACAATCACAACTGTTTCTGAGAGCCATTTAAAACTTTTTAAAAACATTAAAAAACTTAGTAACATTAAAAAAAACAATGAGTTGATAATATTGTTTCCTAACTGGCAAATAAAAGGTTTGGATGGTTATTATAAGGCAGCACCTGATGTTTTAAAACTGTAATATTGCAGTAAACAGAACCCTTAACTATAAGTATGCTCAACTCATTGTACACGTCTCGGCTTAAGCAGCTGCCATATTGCAGAGTACAAGGGTTGAATATGTTTGTTATAAAAGGAGACATTTTTGACCTCAATTCTCAAACCCAAAAATCTATACAGGCCATAAAACAGCCTTTTAATGCCAATTATATTAGATATTAGATTTAGGATTGTTTAATTTTTATTTTTTTTAAAGAAAATAATTCCCAAATTTTAAGATAAAGTATACATTTCTTATCTTACCTTACTAGCCTTTTAGGTTATATATAGGCTCTATATATATGTTTATTAACATTACTAATAGGGCTGGGCGATATATCGAGTTTTTTAAAAATATCGATATATTTTCATACGAGATATAAGATGTGACAATATCGTTTATATCTATATATAGTTATATGTTACGTTATAATTATACTTGTGGAGCCGCAAGTTTGCCTCTCTTTCGTCCACTTTTGTCTCTACGGAACGTTACTCGGCCTCGCCTCTAGTGATGGGATTTTTTTTTAGAGAACCGGCTCTTACGGCTCCGAACCGGCTCTTCAGGTTGTTTTGTTGCTTTAATTAATTTATTATTAACAACAATATAAAATTATGCACAAAAGGAATTACTAATGTAAAAAAAGAGTGGATTTATTTAGATATGTTTATATATTAAATATATGCGGTGGCCCCAAGAGACAAAGCACGTACAAACTCCAAAACACATTTATTGCGTTAACTGAACTTCCAAAACAGAGCTACCTAGATCACTTAAATTACACAATTGAAAGCATATGTGTATTGTTTTTACGTTCTTCTGAGTTTTTATGTGTTTTGGAGTTTTTATGTGTTTTGTCTCTAGGGGCCAACGTAAATATACTTTTATTTATGCACTCCACATAAAATGTAATATTACAAAAAACAACTATTCACATTTCTATTACTATTTAAATTTTCAGCTTTTTCCTTTTAAACAAATTTAAAGTGAAATAACACAAAACACTGCAAACCACAACACAATTAAATATCATCCGCAACTGAAAATAGTTGTGGATCATCACTATACCTTTCTAATGCTGGGCAGACACTGTGCGATATTCTTTTTTTTTTTTTTTTTTTTCCCCAGTCGCGCGATTCAGCTCCTGCTCAAACTGTACGATTGACTCGCAGGGGTTTGAAGTTCGCAGGTGACGATGCAGGGTCTCACACTATACGACCCAATGCTCTGATGCGACCTGAGTGCTCACACTGTGCATCCATAAAATGAAGGTTATAACAGAAATTCTGTCGCTCGCTCTCCCTCTCTGTCTTTCACTCACACAGACACGCACACCACCACCATCAACTTTGCTAAATTGTTAATGAAAAACATTGATCAGGCAGCTGTGATTGAGCAGCAGTGTAGATCCAACTATTTTCACGGTTGTTGTGGTCGTGATAATTTTGTGAGGCCACATCGAAAAGGCTCGGATGAGGTTGCCATAGTACGGTGGCCCCTAGAGACAAAGCACGTACAAACTCCAAAACACTTACAAAATCCAAAACACTTACAAACTCCAAAACACTTACAAACTCCAAAACACATGCAAGCTCCAAAACACTTACAAAATACAAAACACGTACAAAATACAAAACACGTACAAAATACAAAACACGTGCAAAATACAAAACACGTACAAAATACAAAACACGTGCAAAATACAAAACACGTACAAAATACAAAACGCGTGCAAAATACAAAACACGTGCAAAATACAAAACACAAAGGAAGTGCTCCAGGACGCTAGGGGCAGTGTTGAGCTTTTATTACCTAGTAACTACACAAGCCAGGAAGTACCAATGACCGGATTTGGGGTCTGCAGCCTTAAAGGCCGCATTTTAAGGCCGATTACGTCACAGCGACACGACGAAGACTGTCCCAATTCAAAGGCTGCTCGAAATGCGGCCCTCAAATGCGTCCTTAATTTCCCTGAATTTTAAGGATGGGTCGGTGTAACCTTCATGGCCCAACATATCCCAGACTTCATAGCTCGGCGGTGGTGTGGATAATTAGCAGAGCGGACGAAGAGTAAACTTTCAGAAGTAAGTACTGAATATTATGTCACTTATTTATGTGCAAATGTTTTTATAATGAAGAACATTAAAACATTACTGTTGGCAACATGTCGGGAAAGTTATGTGACATTAGTGATGTTTGTACTAACTTGGTTTTAAAGCCTTTACTTCAAAATATTCGCCGTTCAATAGCTGAGCTTAATCTTACAGAGAATGTGATGATTTTATGCATAATTAAAGTCAGTCATGTCAGTCAGCTGATGGTTCACTCGTTAAGCTGAAAGAAAGATGCTTTAATCACAGGAGTCACACGTGTCCACTGTACCATCTGGGAA
>NW_005187412.1:4295723-4324327 GCF_000239375.1 Pundamilia nyererei | reverse complement strand
TATCAGAAACAGTTACAGCTTGTACATTTTCTTTTTACACATGTATGTAAGCATTGAGCCAAATTTAGTAATGCCAACATACTGAAGGAACAACATTTGTCTCTTATATATGATACACCTATATATACACTGTCAATATACATTTTGAACCAGCTGCAGATGTCAGAGTAACAACTGACTGACCCCCACATAAAGTGTGTTACAGTAGTCCACAGGGGAAGAAATAAAAGCATGGATCACAGTTTCAAAGTGCTGCCTAGAAAGAAAAGATTTCACTCTTGCCAGTCGCCTTAAATGATAAAAAATGGACTGGTCCAACTTTAAACCAAGGGCAGTAACAACAGGTTTAAAATAAACTTCCAGGGGTTCCAAATGAAAATATATTCCAAACTCTCGAATGTCCCTTTAAGCTCCATTTCCATGTCAGCATAACACTTATCTAAGTAAGTAGAAAACGTTTTTCGATCGGGCAGTGCTACTTTTTTGCCACACACAGGTATTTTGTTTAATATGCACCTAAAAGACGGAGACTCTACAGTACGCAGCGGTAGCATCTCTTCTGCAATCATTTTTTTAAGCTCACCTTCAGACACTTTTTGTGCTGCTGAAGTAAAAAAATTTGCCTGCTTAGCAGGAGTTGCCGCGGTGTTATCCATGGATGATGAACAAGAATCACTCAGAAGGGTTTGTCTGTGCTGCCGTGTCAGGTGCTTCAGTAGATTACTCGTGCTATTGACAGCGGCCGATAGTTTTTTCTCCCCAGGACATAGTTTACATATTACTGTAATGTTCTTGTCTGCTTGTTTTAGAAAAGTGAAGTGACGTGAATATTTCCATTTCATACAGTAAAACAGCCACTCGCTTCAGCCGAGTCCGACATCTTCTGCTTTAGAATACGACTATGCAGCAAACTGGCGCGAAATGACGTACAGCTGTAATACAGAGATGTTAAAGCGGCAGAGTTTACTTCTACGTTTAGAAGATAAATTATTGAAATTAAATAATGATTTTCAGCGAGTTTAATTATTTTACAATGTAACGCAAGTACATTGTAAGTAACTGTAATTAAAATACCTAAAAATGAACAGTAATCAGTTACTCTACTTTTTCAGTGGAAAATTAATTTAATTACAACGCGTTACACCCAACACTGGTTCCTGTGCTACTGCAAGTGTAACTACCGCCCCTCCCCCCTCTTCCCAGCGCAAAGCAAAAGGCTCGCGTGCGGAGTGAAGCGGAAAAAAGTGTGAGAGAGAGGGTGAGAGAAAGAAAAGAAAAGAAAAACCCATGGCTCGCGATAAGGAGCCGGCTCGCGTCATTCACGTCAAAGATCCGGCTCTAAGAGCCATTTCGTTCGTGACCGACACATCACTATTTTCCGATGAGCTGTCATTAATCACAGGCTATAATGCTGCTGCTGGTACCTTTGTTTCAATAAATTCACGCTTCAAAATAAGAAGTCTCGGTAGCACTTGTTATATTCTTATTATGATGTCACACTATTAAGCATTAGAAAGGCATTAGTACGGTATTAGCAAGTGCTTAATTCATCATTTATATATCATTACTCCTCCTTAATATTCCATTTATAAATACAGATATGTTTATCCATCTGATACTGTTGCACCATGTACAGCTATCACTGCTACTATATCACTGCTAGTAATAATCATAAGCATAGTCATAATAATATATCTGTATTTACAAATGGCATACTGAGGAGGAGTAATGCTATTTAAATGATGAATTAACGACTTGCTAATACCTTAATAATGCTTAATAGTGTGGCATTATTTTAAAGTGTAAATTTATTGAAACAAGGTACCAGCAATACTATTACATCCAGTAACACAACATAAGTCAAATGTAAGCACAAAAGTATTCTAAGTAGTGTTTTCCCTGGGAATTTGAAGCAAGTATAAAAGGACAACTTAACACTTGAGTTTAACAATAATTAGAGTAACTTAATAACCATGTAACTCTGGAGCTGAAGAATATTGTTGCATAATAAAAGAGAAAATAATTTTCTACCTGGGATGTTGTCTCCAGGGTTGAGCTTTTTAACCAGCTGCTTAACGCCCTGCTTTTCCCACCATATAACTGCATTAGTAATTTCCATCCACTGTTTGCTCTTCCCGTTATATGCACTACAGCTAACGAGTCCTCGGGTGCAGTCATTTGTTTACATCTGGGTAGCACATCCCTACCTCTGAGTATCTCCTCTTTCAGAACCTGGTTGTACTGGACAGTGTTTTTGTCTCAAGTGGTGAAACAAGTTTGCTGTTTCCACCTTTAGCAAGTATTGTGCTGCTTTGGAGGCTGTTGTAAAGGCATGGTGTTGCCATAGCAATGATATTGAGATATGGCATTTTTATATCGCATAAAAGTTTATACTGGTATTACTGTGGACAATATAATATGCCACAGCCCATGGTGTAAGTATAAAGCTGTATGGGCCACATTGAATCCTAACTTTATTTGTTACAAATCAGTTTAATAGCAGCTTATTCTGACACTAAACAAAGAAATTAATACCGCCTAACAAATGGTGCATGTGGCGCAGGACACAGGATTGAGACCTTTGAGCTTGGGAAAGAGAGGAACTACTGAACAATTTTCAACTTAAGTGAGCTATACCAGCATTAACAATTATGCTTATGATAGCATGCAAGCTAATGTTTTTTATTTGTTTGTTTTTACAGGCTTTTTTGTTATTTATAGTTTATGGGTGCTAAGTTGCCCTCTTCACTATAACAAAGTTAAGCATTATGTGTTCAGAGGCACAAAAAGTTGAAATGTTCACAAAACGACGTAGTTGGTGCAACAGTCACAGACAAACGTAACTAATGTTAAATGCTGTTTTAATTTACAGATAACACTAACCCATTGAAGTGTGTACAACTAAGTATATCGTGTACAAAATGAAGGTGTGCTAATAGACTTCTCTAAACTAGAACCACTAAGAGTATTTCATTAGTTTTGTAACAAATTAAAAATGTACAATTTGTGAAACTGATATCTGGCAACTTTTTTTTTTTTTTTAAATAGAAATTTTGTGCAAGCATTACATTTAACACTGGATCTCCATCTCTTTGGTTTAGCATTTCAGAGGAATATACTGAGAAAACACATACTTTTTTTATGACTTACCACCTTTAGCGAGTATTGTGCCAGGTATAAAAAAAACTGGTATAAAAAAGTTACATTAAGGAGTATTTATAAAAATGTCTTCATTTGGAAACCATAAATACAAATAAATAATACAATACAATTCAGTATTTTAAACAATACTATAATAACTAGCAAGACTAAAAGAAAATGCAGTTTATGTCATGTATAGTTTACTTCAACAGTTTTACATTCTGAGTTGGCTCTATTGACTTCACTTACGTAATCATCAACAACAGACTCTACAACAGTGTTAACAGGTATATTTATTTATAATGTTTATTTATAAGGCTTATATGTAGATGTCTCCATAAATAGAAACGGATACAGTGAACATAAAATATATTTCAGAAGGTCAAACTTTTAACCTTATTATTCCTTTGCTTTTCTTTATTTATAAGTGAAAAAAATAATGTTATGATTTTTGTGGTTGTAGGTACATAAAGTTAACCAATAGTCTCTATATGAAACAGAGTGCCTGTGAAGTACAGAGTCAACTGAGTATTTGGGTATTATTTCATTCCAGTTGCATACATTAACCTGTCAAGCAGTGTTCTCGTTTTACACACAGTCTCAAGGGACGAGGCGTAAGCAGGCCACATGCATTTAGGAAGCGCTGTGCAGATCTACCACAGCCATATTGAAATGTGATCCAACTTCAACAGGTTACTTCATACTTGAGTTAAAGCAGTGTTCTTTCATGGGCGCTGTCCAGTTAGAGTCATACCATCCCACCGTTTTTGAGTGTTGCAGTCATGCCTACAATGCCCAGCATTCGTTTCACATCCTGTCGCCATGGATATTGGTGTTTCACTGTCTGCTGCTGGCAGATCAAGAATTCATGTTGTGGCCATTGTTTACAGGAAAGAATGTCCTCACTTGTGTCTGGGATGACATGCCATTTGTTTGAGTGAGAAGAATGTGTGTACTTGCATTTGGGCTGCTCAGTGTGTCATCTTCATGCTATGTTGCACAGAGGTTTTTGTTGTAAGTTGTTTGCCCTAGGCAATGTCCGAAGTAATTCAGATACATTTTACGATGCACCCTACTCTCCAGCTTGGCCTTCTATCTACACAAGGCCACTGTTTCGTGGTCATGAAAAGGGGACTTTCTGAAACTGTTGTAGAATATGGATATATTTGAAAGTTCATTTCTCGTAGAAGGGCAAAGCTAGGCTTTATGAAAGTGTTGACATGAGACAGTTAGGGTATGTTGTAGCGGGGTACCTTACTATCAACCCTAGCTTTTTTATTTTTATTTTTTTGAAATTTGTGTTTGTTTTTGCTTTGGTTTTTTATTTTTATTACAGAGAAGGTGCATCCTTTGTCAATTTTTAGCTTTTAGATATAAGGATATAATCCAATATGATCTAGTAGGGTTGGGCCATATCATACCGTTCACGGTAATGCCCGTATAATGTTAGGCAATGATAAGAAAATGAAATATTGCAATAGAATATGGGTAAAACGCAGATGCGCAGTGCCTTTGTTTTGATATGCACATGGTGGAAAAAGCATGGCGGCGACAGAGAATGAGAAGGGCGAAAGCGGATTGATGAATGAAGCAGATGAACCAGAATTGGTTTGTAAGAATGCTGCAACTTCAGTGGTGTGGAACTGGTTCGGCTTTCGTCCGTCAGATACACAACTGGCCATTAAGGTGTCGCAGTTAAATACAACAAAATAAAACCAGTACTGGTACCATAACAAAGAAGATTTATTCATAACACACGCGAAAAGACCCAGGGAAATCAAGTTAACGATAAAAAAAAAAAAAACGCTAAAAACCCTGAAAACCATCAATTTCACACCCGAGCCTCAACTCTCACGGCCCGGTACCAAACAATTCCGGTCCGGGGGTTGGGGATTGCTGATGTAAAGCACGCCGCCACTGGACTCTATAGTGGTACAAATTTGATCTCTAGACTGATAGATAAGTAAATTACCAAATGTAAAGTTGGTAAAGTTGACAAGGGATTATGCTGTCGGACAGGAACTGGGCTACGTCATTTCGTTGTAATGAAAGGAACTCGTAATGCTTCAGCACATCAAGACATTTTGGATAATTTCTTGCTCGCAACTTTATGGGAACTTTTTGGGGATGGTCCCTGTCTGTTTCAACGTGACTGTGCACCAGTGTACAAAGCAAGGTCAATAAAGACATGGATGACTGACTTTGGTGTCGAAGAACTTGACTGCACAGACTCCTGACCTCAACCTGCTAGAACACCTTTGGGATTAATAAGAGCGGAGGCATGCAACATCACTATCTCCCCTCACAGACGTACTTCTTGAAGAATAGTCCCGTAAATTCCCAATAAAAACATTTCTAAACCTTGTGGAAAACCTTCCCAGAAGAGTTGAAGCTGTAGCTGCAAAGATTAAGCCGACATATCATATTAAACCTTATGGATTAGGAATAGGATGTTACTCAAGTTCATATGCATGTAAAGGCAGACGAGGGAATACTTTTGGCAGTATAGTGTAGTTTAGCTTCTGCGACTCAGAGACACCTGTAGCAGCAATTGCTTGAAGTACTTGTTTTCTATATAAATTTATCGGTCTCACGTTATTTTGGAGGAATTTCGGTCCACTTGGCTTTTACGATGTCGCTTCAGTTTATTGAGGTTTGCAGACATTAATTTGTGCGCAACTCTCATAAGGTCAGTTTGGGCCAAGCTGTAGCTATTGGACAGGTGGCCTCACATTCGATTCAGGAATACTTTAGTTTATAGAAGTGTTCATGTTCGACTCAATGACTGCAGAGCGCCCAGGTCTTGTGGCTACAAAACAATGCTGCACAGTTGGTATGAAATGTTTGTGCTGATATGCCATGACTCTGTGTATTATGGCCAAACATTTCCACTTTAGCATAGTCTATTCAAAGCACATTGTTGCAGATGTCTTGCGCTGTGATCAGATGGGACTTTGCAAGCCTAATTGTGCTGCCACATTCTTTTTAGAGAGAAGATTCTTTCTCTTGGGAACTTTTCCAAATAAGCATTATTTTATTGTCTTTTTCAAATTGTACTGTCATGAATTTTAACATTTAACATGCATGTCAGGTCTCTGACCAGAGTTAGCATGTCAAATGTGTGATTGGGAAATATCTTGAGTGTTTTCAGTGGAATGTTCGGAAATTCCCAGTTTGATTGGCAGCAACAGTTGCTTCTTTAATGTCATTATTGATTTTTTCCTCCTTGGCATTGTGTTAAGAAACACCTCACCTGCTAAGAAGATGTAAAACGTTTGCTTTTAGAGAGGTGCTCACATTTGCTGATGATCATTTAATCAAATGCATTGACTGGCAGCACCCAGCTGCTACTTACTGTTTTAATTCATACGGAAGCTGTAAGGGTGGACTGTTTTTCGCGCACTGCTGCTGCATGGTGAAGTGAATAATATGTCATGTGTTCTTGTTCATGTGAGGTTGTTATTAGCTAGTTTTAAGCCCTAGCAAGAACCACATGATTTTTATTTAATTATGTGGCTGTACTTTTGTTGAACAATGACTATAATACCATTTTACCGTTTTGTAGCACACCCAAGTGTAGTGGATGGGTAGCTCTCTATCAGAAGTGCAAAAAGTAACAGCTGCCCCCAGCTTTCTCTCCCAGCTCATGTCATTATTATGCACACATTACACTTTGCTTTGATACAACCTTTTTAACAGACCTCCACATATGGGATATGGATCGTCTCCACGTATCCCATGTAAGCAAACTTTTTCTTCAACTGTGTTTGTATGTGTTAAAGAAAAGAGATGGATCAATAGAGTGACTGGACCATGACTTTTTCTGAAGGATATTGTATTTTTAACAAGAGGAGCCTCGGCTAACTTTCCTGTTGTTTTGATATGTAAAAGGTGTTGGCTTGTTTCCAATCCTGCGAATGTGAATTTGGTGTTATTTCGTAGCTACTTGCAATGTTTAGATGAGTTCAGATTCTTATATTCACCTATAAGTTGTGGTGATCATTTTGCACAGACTTAATAATAATGAAATAATGAAATTAAAACAAACGGTTGGAGTTTGGCTGACATATTCCCTTCTAGATACTGACTTTGGAACAACTTTGAACTCCTGATCTTATTAAAACTGTGATTTTGTTTCCCCCCCAAAAGGCACGGTTATCCTGAAACTCCCAAGACCTGACATGAACAATGGCTGAATCCAGATGTTGTCTTTTTTTTTTTTCTTCCCAAAGAGAAGTGGAGGCACAGATGTGGTCCCTAAAAGAGACCATTTTACACTCCTCTTGCTAACTCGTCTTTAATGTGACTTTCTGCAGTCCCAATGCTCACGAGACTCTGACTCACCTAAGCAGCTGTAGTTTATCTGCTGCCATTATTAAGACTTGAGCTATGTTCACAGACCAGCTGAGAAAGATTTCAAATCTAAAATGAACACTCCGTGCTGAATTTTGTTCCCTTTTAGGTTTATTGGTCCCCACCAGACAGTGAAATGTCAATAAGATTTTCTTGTGGCGGGTGTCCAGATGGAGATGCATCCTAGGGCAATTCCCATGAAGGGTTATTACTCTGCATAAAGTATAAATAAGGTTCAATCAGGTTTATTTTTTGTGTTGATTTGTGTGTTGTTTTGTCTAATTAGTAAAAATCTCAATTCTGAGTTTGTTCCTTTTCTTTTTTTATTATCATTTTTTTAAGTAAGCACAAGCTTGGAGAGTTTCCTGTGTTTTCTGGATACTTGTCTATCTACATTATAAAGAAACCTAACCCTTTTTGTGCCAACCCTGATTTTTCTCATGTGTTTCAGAGTAAAAAGGCTCATATACCGTACAGAGACAGCAAGCTGACGCGGATACTTAAAGACTCCTTGGGAGGCAACTGCAGGACGGTTATGATTGCCAATGTTAGCCCCTCTTCCAAATCATATGATGACACCCATAATACCCTAAAGTATGCCAACAGGGCTAAGGAGATCAAGTCCTCGGTTAGTGTTCAAGTCATATTGTGTTATGGTCACCAGTTGTAATCCTAGCTGTGATTCTTGGACCATGAATATACAAAATGACATTATATTAGCCATCCGTTTTTCTCTCTACCTTTACCTTGACAGCTGAAGAGCAATGTTGTCAGCTTGGACAGTCACATTGGCCAGTATGCTGTGGTCTGTGAGAAGCAGCGGCAAGAGGTAAGACAAAATAACAAACAGGACAACTAATTACTTTGTATTTGGACAATCGGACATGGACATGATAAGTCCTGACTGATATCACTGAGATTTGAATTTGAATGTTAATCAATAAAATCAATAAATCAATCAAAATATCAATGTTCTATTTAATCCCTAAAGATCATGCAGTTGAAGCAGAAACTAAAAGAATATGAGACGAAGAGCACGGGGGCTGGGGCTTTTAGCACAATCTCTTCCCAGAAGCAAGAAGAGTTCAAAAGGTAAGCAAGTCCATGAGCGTGACTCAGAGTGTAACTTGTTACTTTATGTGTCATAACCACTTTTATTGTAAAGCGTGTAACTGGAATGAAGACAATGATTCAGGCAGAGAGCTTGTGGCCTGCATTTGCTAATGTATCGGACAATAATGACGCATTATGTGGTTTTGTAAATGGTTCTGGCAGCTGTAGATCCATTAGATTCTATAAAGAAGTGGAACAGGGAACGTAAGGTGTAATTGGGTGTAGTGGGTCAGGTTGTATAATCAAGAATGATATCCCAATTTACAGCATTTTTAATGTGGCCCTTTGTCTTTGTTCATTGGCATTTGTGGTAGATTAAATATTATGAAATTAGCTTTTAGCAATGAGCCTTTTATTAAATCTGCTCAGCAGCTTGAGAATATATTGAGCTGCTTGATTCGAGATTTATACTAAAACCATCATTTGATGGAATAAAATGAGGTCAGTGGCATAAATATGCTGTCTTGAATTGGTATGCATCGTACAAAGCCTTTATATGAGTTGCTAGATCTGCGTTATTTAATGTTTACATTCACTCAACTTTTAATCAGCGTTGGCTCCAAACTTATTGACAGCCTGTCAAAGAAGTCTCCAAGGAGGCATTCTGAAAACTTTGCAGACAGCACCCCACAATTCAAGAACCAACATGGCGTGTTATTTAAAAACAGCATGAGGATGTTCCAGTTTTTGTGTTTAACGAGTCTGGCTTTGAGTGTGGGCATATTTCAGTATCTTTGATCTAATGGCCAAATATAATAGCAGGCATGTTCAGCCATAACCCTGATGCCTTTGGCCTCTTTGAGTAGCTATGAAGTCTCCTCTGTGTTCAAAATGAAACCATTATTATAGACTTGTGAAATTTATTGCTCAGGACATGAGACTCATCACTGTTATTCTCCTATAGGGTGCAGTTCTAGTTTAAGAAGTCTTCTAGAAATGATGGTGCATGCTCGTTGTTATTTTACAATTTAATAAATAATAATAACATATTTTGTTTATTAGGCTATTAGGGTGGGCAGGTGTAGTGTACTCAGGTGGGTTTAGCTAATCTAGAGCTTTAAAAACAAAGCAAACCACCAAAAAACAACTTTAAATAGCACGCAGCATTGTTCAAAGATGAGGTATGAGTTAAGGTGACTACATCCCTACTAAATAGGCTATTAAATGACATGTAACGAGGATGGTCATTTCCACCTCCATGTGGGGGTTTTTTCCCTTGGACTCTACTAGAGTAGTTTTGCATCACCTACAGGCCTCCCTTTAAGCTCACTGTCTTCTGATTGGCTACTCCTGTCAAACAGAAGATTTTAACAATAGATAGGTATTCAGGTGCTCATAGTCAGGTAGGTGGGATGACCGTATGAAGGAAGCTCTTTTTGATGTCAGAAATATCCAGGAGTAGAAAAAATGTGAAACAAGTATTAGTCTGAAGCCTGAGCTTTTTATTAACGCAGGGATTGCTTGCACATGCACTGACTTTGGCCATCCACCATTAGCTCCACTTTAAAGACAGCCACTTTACAAAAGGTACCTTTGAACACCAGACCTCGGAATCACAGTTCTGCATGAACAGTCGAGCAGTTTTTATGTAGCTGTTGTCTTGCGGCCTGTTTTGCTCTGTGTATTTTCTGATAATTAATCTGGGGTTTTGTAGCCGATTAAGAAAAGTGGTGTTTAGTTGCAAGACATCACTGTCACCTTTCTCCAGTACTTCCGGAGGGTTTCTCAAGGCATTCCCAGTCCAAACAAGATTATCTAGAATTCCTAAAGCTTTGTTTGGGTTTGCCTTTGGATTTAATCGGCGACCCTAACAACCTCCACAGGCCCCTTTTTTAAGGAAAAGTGGCTGGTATTTAACTGCAGATGCATTCTGAATGTCTCCACCCCTCATCTCGTTCTTAAAGGAAGAACCATGTGACGAAAACTCCTTCTGGCGCTTTGCATCTGTAATATCATTCATAGTGTCAGCACGTGGAGCTCCTGACAGTCAATTGCAAGACTCGTGTTACTTTATCTAACATACCAGTCTACCTGCCAGTCTCCCAAGCAAAATTCACCTCAGTGATAAACAAGAAGTAAAGATATTTGATTTCCTTCTTTTGGAGAGAAGCAAGTAGTTCCTAAATAAATCTGTGCTGTCTATCTTTTCCTAGCAGAGTGTAGAGGAACACACCCGAACTACTGTGAATGAAGCTAGTAAAATCCACATTTTAATTGTCTTTCAACGGTCACCAGTGACAATTTGTGAAATGATACAGGATGGATTTGTGACGGCAGAAAGTCTATGAAGAGCTTGTCCTCAAGTTTTTCCTAAACATTATCCCAAAGCTTAAATGCACTCTTAAACCAGGAGTGGCACTTTTCATGTATCGCACATGAAAATTGTTGCTAAAATAGGAGCAAAGTGACTTTGTTTGGCCCAAGGCAATCCTACACGCTTTGTATGCCGACATAATGTTGGTGTGCAGTGGCAAACACCAGCTGCTGTTTATTTATTTGTATGTGCCTCCATGCGTATATAATCACACTTAGGCCTTTAACAGAGTTTTTGAAAGCTGACCTGTCCACAATGTACTGAAAACAAAGTGTGTGAGCCAATGATAGCAGTCCTGCTAAATTCCTAATGAAATGAGTCCAGCCCACCTTGTTTCCCTGATCATTTTTACTTTTAAGCAGCTTGTTTTTGTTACTCCCATGAAATGCTGTCCCTTGAAATCTGCGCTTAGGCCTCCTGGAAAACTGTTACTTCCTGGAAAACAGCGCGTCTTCAGTGATGACCTCATGCTGCACTAGTGGGTATAACAAGTCCCATTAAAAAAACATTCCACTCAAATAGCCTTTTTTCCCTCCTCTTTACTGATATACCACTGGTTTAATTGTTGGGATTAAATGTGTAATGTATAGTGTAGGAAATGCATCAGAAAAAGACACAAATACACTTTCTCACAGCATTTAGAGAGAGTTCTTTATTTATTTTTATGGGCTTTTCCCCCCTTTGGATTAAATCTGCAATATTGTACTAGCAGATACAAGCAAATTTAACATCTGCAACATTTCCTCGTGATTATTTACCTTTACTCATCCCTGAGCTACACTCAGTGCAAAGGATATGCATTTTAATAATAATAATAATAATAGTGATCGACAGTGTGACAGCAATTAACTGAACTTTCAAAAGAAAGCAGAATAAGTAAAGGGCCCACTTGGCTCTACATTTAAAGTAACTAACTAAATATTTGTTATTATGTGAATTATGATTATTTCTATGCAGACATTTTATCTGTCGGGATTTGAAACTTTTGGCACTGGACAGTTTTGTATTCTGAAACATGGATAAAATTACACAAATATGCAGTTAGTTGGTGTCTCCTGGGACCAAGTTATGCTAGCGCTGATTAAAATTGCTATAATCCACATTAGATAGATTTCTTCTTTAATCTTGAGTCTCGAATGACAGCCGTGCCTCCAAAGCCTTTTTTTTAAAAATGAAATTAAATATGCACATTTATTTATTTTAATTTGGGGAAAAAAAATTTCACATCATCACCATCATTGCATCTAGTAATCTTTCAGGCATTAAGCGGCATCTGTTGGGGTACTTGAGTTAGGGGTAGGGAGGGGGGCAAGGAAAAGCTGAATGAGTCTCCCTCCCACACATTTCATTCACTGGCATCAGAATTCACAACTCGCACAGTGAGAGGCTCTGAATAGAGGCTGCACGCTTCTCACACTATTAAAAATTCAGCAGTCTAGCAAGGCCACGATGTCTCCTACGTCACTGGAGTTGCATTGAAGAGTGCAGTCACATTTCAGCGACAGCTCTCCAGCCTTATTTACCTGCATACCTCTGCTATCTCTCCTCCTGAACTAGACAGCCCTTTGAATCCAACCTGGACATCCCCTCAGCTCTAGTCCAGGAAGAAGCTAAGAAGATCTTACGGTCGCAGTGCAAACAGAAGTGGCATGTTGTGAAAGTTAATGATTCGTGTTAACATTATAAGAGATGGCTGTCATCAGATCATATACTTTCATTTATTAGCTGTATTATTGCATTTGCTAATGTATCGGACAATAATGACGCAGATTAGATGTGTTGTGAAAATATTACATATCTCGTGGCCTTTTAAGGAGCTATTAGAAACTTTTAAGATCTTTTGGCACTGCAATATATTGATAGATTGATAGATTTGCCCCTTTACATGTTGCACACACAGCAGCTATTAATCACATTTGGCTCCAAACCGTGTGGTGGTGTTGTTTTATTGCACTGGATTATACTAAGAAGTGTTTCTAATATTTTGCCCCCAGTCATCTATGTGAATCGGAGGGAACCAAAGCAACTTGCAGTGTAATATTTTCCCAAAGCTGCAGCGCCACGGCCTCAAAAATCACGAGCGTCTCTTTGACATTACCAGCAAAACTGAAACCTTTTAGCTTCACACTTGCATTGCAAGCTGTTATCACTCCTGTTATTGATTTTTTTTTTTCTTTTAAAGGGCAAATCCACATTTGCCCATTAAAAGTATACATTACAAAGTATACACCTGCTCTGACTTTATGTAATTACACACCAAGTGGGTCAATTCATATTGCTTTTTAAAAAAAAAAAGTTTGGCATTTTAAGCTGAAGCTTCTAATGAAAAAGTCTCTGTCTCCAGGGTGTCAGAAACGCTGCGGCGAATCTTCTCGAGCCGAGCCCAAATCAGGCAAGAACAGCTGGATTTGGAGAGACAGCTGAAGGAGAATGAGCTGCGCCAGCGCTACAGTGAGGAGGACAACCTGCAGGTCCAATACCTCTGTGCCAAGGAAAAGACTGAGAAGGTAGCTGATGCTTACTCTGCTATCCACAGTTTTCATCATCCCTGCAGAAAAACAGCTGCTGACTCATCGTTTCACTTCTCCGCTCCCTGTAGTTGTCTCAGTCTCTCATTTACGCCACTACGGGAAAGGGTCACTGCTCATCAGTGCCTGGCTCTTTTCTGTCATGTGTGTGTGTGTACCAGTGTTATTCTCAGCTGTGATAGCATTTAAAATAGAAAAGAGAATTCTTAAGAAGTGTTTAGTACCACACCTGTGTACTTGACTATGTGCGTATGTTTTTAGTCTTTTATTTTATTCAAATTGTTGACCCAACTTGTTTCCGACATTGGCTCAAAACCAGAAAACCCCAAAAAAACAGCTTGTTCGCAGCTATAATTATTCAGACCACGAACACAGTTAATGGTGTGTAATTCTAATACGAGCACAACACAATCCATGTTACCGTTTGATGTGTTTTTCAACAGGCCACTTGTAAGCACGAGCGGAAGATTGCCAGCTTACGGACTCAACAGCAACACATTTGCAAGCGTTTGAAGGAGGCAGAAACGCGTTTCCTGGAAAACGACGGCTGGCTTCACCGCGTCGAGAACGAGATTAGGTTGTTGAAGTCGAACGATCAAACCACAGAGGTGAGTTGAACTCGTTGGCCCGTTCAGTTTTTTTGGGTTTTTGTTTTTTGTTTTGTTTTTTTTGGGGGGGGGGGGGTGTTTTTTAACTGGCGGTACGAAAAGAGCAATTTACTGGCAAACATGAATCAACTTCTATCATCCTTTAATTTGTTTATTTATTAAGTATTTCTGATCATTTTACGCAATCAAGGTTGTTAATACTTGTCAGTCTTTGATCAGTAGAGCCAAATAGTAAGTAACACTACCTAATTACATAACTTGGAAGACAAGTGAGCACGATTATATGAAGAGAAAAACTTTACAATGTGGGTTACATCCGTCAAAACTCACTGCTTGGTGTTTTTTTGTTTGTTTATTTTGGAAGGTGGGCTGTGTCTCTACTGGTGTCGTGACTGTCTTTGTTTTCTTCCCATCTGTTCTCCCAGTAATTAGAACCGTGCTCATTTTATTTCTCTAGCTCACTCGTGGATCACTGAAGAGAATAAATCAATACCCTTTACTCATCCCTCACACAGCAGCCAGTTACCTAAAACCATGTCCATGTTATTTTTTTCTGCTTTATCCTTTCTTCCAGGAACTGACCCAGAACTATGACGCATCCACCCGGTCAAATGTTCTCTCTGCTGTTGTTTCGTAGTTTCTTTACGTCAGAGTTCCCTTTTTTTTCTTTTTCTTTTTTTATTCCCCATCTTTTTCCCCTCCCGTTCCTTACCCCGAGTTGACAGCTTTTCTGGTGAAACATGGATGAACTTTGTGTCTTTTCCCTAGTATCCTAACCCCTCTGCCATCTTTTTTTTTTCTTGGTTCTTCTTCTTTTTTCTTCTTCTAATTCTGCCCTCCAGAGTACTTATGTTAGAATGGCTTTTGACTTGTCACTTCTGCTGTCTGACCTCAATTCTCCCCTTGGTTTAGGTGTTAGAGAAGAAGCTACACTGCCACAGATTTGAGCTGCAGGTAAATGATCTCAAACAACACATCAAGCAGATGGTCAAGCTCACCAATCTGCAGGATCAGGAAAACAAGCGCATGCAAAAGTAGGTTGGGCCAGAGGGAATTCACTCTGAATTAAGTGAACTCTTACTGCGGCACACCCGGAGAAGTTTGAAAGATCGTTTTCCCGCTTCTTTTCAGAATGGTGAACATCTTGCTGCCAGCTTATAGTCGGCATTATTCTGCGCTGCGTGGAGCCGGGCTGACCACAGAAGCTGACGAGACGGACAACCAAGAACTCGAACACCTTGTGCTGAGGGAGAGGGGCGTGGTCTGGGCTGACCAGGAAGGGGCGGGGCCGCAGCAGAAAGGTGGAGGGATTTGTGTGGAGTCACAGGAGACAAATGAGGCAGGAAAAATTGGACTCCGCAGCGAGCTGGCACCTGTCCTCTCTTTCACACATCTGCAATACCACCAGAATAGCCCCTGCAGTAAGTCATCACACTTTTACCACCCTATTCACTCTTTGGCTACTAGGTTGCATACGTGAAGAGGAGGGCAAGTAATGCTAATGAACGTTAAATATGTTTGTTTTTAGTTCACCGGGGAATACAGAAATTATGAACAGCACAAAATCCAGTTGGAGAAATAAGGGGAGATACATTTACCCAGTTCTTCAGGTGTATTTGACAATCTCACTTCTACCAGAAGCAATCAAAGAGAGCAAGAGAGAAATAAAGAGAAGGGTTTTGATGCTAACTGTGTCAGTCATTTATGGGAGGAAAAGTTTTGTGTTATGAAAAGGAAGCTTCTAGGTTTTTTCATCCACATCTTGTTTGTAATTACCACAGCACCCCTTCAGTAAATCCATACAGGAGTTTTTTTTTTTATGCCAGAAGAGTGTTGGGGTGTCTCAAGCTGGATTTACACTAATCAATCAAATAGCCAGTATCAGTTTATTGACTTAAGATACTAAGGTAAGTGCGGACATGTAACATCTGTGTGAAAGGTTTCCAGTTCAGTGTGCATCATTATATGAATACTAACCTTTAAAGAATTCAGTATATTGTGATTTTTAACGTAACATTGTCATTATTTAGTGTAACACATTTTGAAAAGGGGATGTAAGGTTCACATATGTTAATGCTTATCCCGTACCTCCCCAGTTTGTCTTACAATTGAGCGTATCCAGTGTTCGGATCACAAGTTCTTCTGACACCAAGTCTACATGTGTGACACCTAGAAGCAAGTTTTTATTACAGCATCAAATATAAAAATTCAGTTGTGCTATAAGGTAGTTTGGTAAGGGGGAGTGTTTATGGCATTAGTCCAGGTCTATTGTGTGTGGCGGGACCCACGAGACGGCACAGTTCATTTTTAACTGTCATCTCTGCATGACCTAGCAGCACTGGGCCCTCGTGACATATAAGCCATGACAGACAGTGGAGCATGAACTGAAGCCGGCCAACAATATTCACTTACTTTGATGGTTGTCTGTTGTTTGTCATGCAGTAAATTTTGACTTGGCTGTCTGCGCCGCTGCTTGCATGTTCAGTATCGTATTACTTTTCGTTTTTGGTGACTTTTAATGAAATACGTCGACAGTAAAAGGAGGAATCCGATCACTCGTGAATAGCGGCGTTGCAGCCTCTCTTGGGTTATAGTTTCGGTTGTAAATGATTATTAGGTGTTTTTGTACACACGCCAAAACACTTGAAGTTGTTCTTTGGGGAATTCATTATGAATAAAAGTTGGAGGTTTATGCCGCTATTGTTTTCCTGACTTCACATCTCTGCCACATTCGTGCATCATGCATTGGCTTTGACAAAGTTGTTTTTTAAAATGTTGTTTGTCCTGCACATTTTACGTTAGCCAGATTGCCTTTTTTTTTTTTCCATGATAGAATCACGATTTGTTACTGACTGAACATCTGCGCTGCCTTCACAGAGAAAATTGGATAAGAAGCGCTCACAAATGTTTCACCTTCGTATTCTTCTTTGTCACGAATGCATTCAGTGAATCATCTCACTCAATTTTAAAATATATATCCATGTGATTTTACCAAAAAACTTGTGAAAATGTTACATTGTATGAAAGAAAATCTAAGAAAATTGATCCTGTAGTGTTTTAATGACACAAGTTTTATTCACAGGTTCAGAGAGGCACGCGAAAAGATTGTGCAATCCTTCTCCATCACCAAAAGGTAAGTCAGCTCTGCTCTCTGGTTAGTAATTACTCTAAAGTCCCTGCGTACTTGTTAATCCTACTCACTTTTAGTCATTCACCTATTTGTGCTCCCCCTCATCACCTTTTTACCATCAATTACTCAAACACAAATTAACAGACAGTTTTATGTATAACGGAAGCAGAAACCAGTTGGTAAAGTGTTTGTTTTTTTTTTGTTTTTTTTGTTGGTTTTTTTTTTTTATTAATTACCATTTAAACTGGAAATTGATGTGTTCACCTTCATTTCTACCTTGCTGTGTTTAGCTGTGAAGAACTTGTTCAGAGCCATAAAGTACACAATAAAAATCAGACACGTAATATAATGTGATTTATAGTTGCGCCGCTGACCCTCTGTCCCGGCCAAAAGTTGAATAATGAAATGAGCTGAATGCTCGCAAGCTGTTTTCTAGAGGGAACTCTGTACATGCAGAGCCTTTAGGGGAAAGTCACACAAAAATCTTTGTGAAATATGGCTGTTCAAATTGCCTGTAATGATATTTACTGCAGGTGGTCTACATTTCATTGAAACTTATTGTGGGAAATGTTACGTCTGAAGAAAATACTTCTGCCAGATGACCAGAGTTTCTTGAATGGAAATGAAATATGGAGGCATCAGGGAGTTTGTCACCACCTCTATTAAATTTCCCTGCAATATATTGTAATAAGCGAGCTCTGATAGTGCACCGACTTGTTTTTCTGATATAAAAAGCTCCACTCTCTGCTTGGTCTGTCTGACCATGACTAGTCTTTATACTTTGCTGGTCAAACAAGGTTTTATTGTTCTTTTTTCCATTTGCTCTTATTAGTTCCACATAGCAGCACCTTTTCCTGTCTGCACACATGCTGCATTTGTTTGACTTAAATGGACAACCTTTGCCTTTTAATGCTTTGTTAGACACAACCAGAAAACTGTGGGTACATCTAATGGAAAAACTCCAATGGATACAGTTATCTTTCTTAATTGAGTATATAACGATGCACATAGCAATGAACAAAAAACAGGAATTTTAGGTACATTAAAGTATCTCGAACCACTAAAGTCACTAATCCGTCAGTGCATACTCGCCAGATCCTTTGGGGCGTGGCTTGTTCTGGTGCATTACACAAACGGCCGATGGGATCAGGGTTTCGGGAGTCCCAGAGAATACTTGGACACTGTGTTGCATGTCTTCGGCTTTTCCTGATGTGGCAGGCTGTATTATTTTCCAGTACGCAGCGGTCATCTGGGAGCGTCGCTGCAAAGGGAGGGGATTGAGCTGGGCCTGCGGCAGTGTTTGGTTTGGTCCACTAAGTAGTAACCTCTGAGGCAGAAAATGTGAACAAGAACACAATCATAGTAACAGATACAGGAAGTTTTTAGACTTAACCTCGAGTACTGCAAGTTAGTAAAGTGGACGTCACTGCTGTGTTTGTGTCTTTCTGAAGAATTTTAGTAGTATCCAAGTAATGTTATGGCTTACATCCATCCACTAAAAGCAGCATCAACCCCAAAACCCAGGTTTCTCAGCAGGACATTGCTTTGCGAAGAGATGATCATTGGGCTCCACGTCACCTGCCAGTGGATTTAATGTTCCGACTGACAAGTAGAGGTGTGCATGCAAGCCTTTTTGAGACTAACCAACAGCTTGATTGGCACCACTCACATGACACATCATATGAGTGGTGTAATTTGGGTGCTTAGTAACTGTATCACTATTTTTCTTTCATTTGTATCATGTACAGTTTGCAATTTCATCTCAGTTCACTTGCACTCACTGACGCACACTTGCATCCTTCAAAAACAACTCTGCCCATCTTGGATTCAGTCCAGAGGCAATAGTCGTACATGCATGTCATATATGCACGCAGCACTCGTGTTATATACACACGAGTGCTGCGGTGTTAATCAGCTGAGATGAAATGGCACAGGTTTTTAAGTTAAGGTGGCTTATTTTTAGCATTCAGACAAAGTGCTCTGATCTTCTCATGGTGCTGTTTGTCAGTCCCTCACTGCTTCCTCGGCTCTTAATGGAAGTCACTGCAGCATGTTAAGAAAAATAGCTCCACCCTGCAGCTCGCAAAGCCAATCAAATTTCATCGGTTTTAGAGAGGGTTGTGGTTTCAAAGGAGCGTTAACTCTTTGTGGAGTGCTTTATAGCAGCAATTTACACAAACGTGATCACAGTAAAAGAGACTTTCAGCCTTTTACTGTTAATAATTATAAGACCACAGATGCATTTATTAATAGTTCTGTGATTTTTCATTCAGCTATCTCCCACTGCCTCCCACAGGCTGTTCTTTTTATATCTTTCTGTTCGATCTTGTTTCTAAATTCTCCCATCTACTCTTTTTTTTTTTTTTTTTTTTACCCCACCCGTTAGATCCTTTTTTCTTCAAACATCTTTCAGTGTGCCCCCTCCCTCCATTCTACCTTTCTTTCCCTCCTACCCTCAAATGTTTTCTGTGTCTGTCTAGCATCTAACCCTCCCAATCCCTCTTGAGCTTCATTCATGAAAATGCAGATCCACAGCAGGGCAGGAAAAAACGTCAACAGACGTAAACTCCCCTGCTCCACCAACCAGAAAAGGCGCACTATAAAAAACAGGCAGCAGCAACCAGGCGACCCTAATTCAGTGCAGCCTCCACCAGAAATAGCAACTCATGCATGTATTAATCCCCTACAAGCCAAAAATATGTGATTGAAGGAACTCTGCTGCCATTTATTGCTGGGGACAACTTCAGCCACAGGAAAGGTCTATTTATCACCGTTTCCTCACTCTGTGTGGTGTCTGAAGTCTGACTCACATTTGCTAAATATTGCATTTGATATTTAGGGGAATGTATAAATCAGTCATTCACCTTTGCATTTAGTGTTCTCGCTTCCTTTATGTGCTGGCTTCTTTCCCTTTTAGCCTCCTCCCTCACCCCTACCACACTGCTACAGGAAATGCCATGAGTGTAACTACTGCTAATGGGATGCAGACACCTTGATTTAACCTCATTCTGCGATGGAGCCTGTAAAAGTTTTTGTTCTTGCTGCTGTGTTTAAATGCACCACTGCGACATGGATATACATCAATGTGACAAAAACGTGCTTCAGAAAATATCATCTGTATAAACATACTTGATATAAAATAATATACAACCGGGGGGGGGTGACCATATTTGGATAAAAAGGTGGACATATGTTAATATTTAGTCGAATTCACATCAGCGTTCATTTCAAGGTTGATTTTCACAGTGAATGAAATACTACACAATAATAGTTATTATAACAGCAAGTAACCCCCTGCAACAACTCACTAACTGGTCAGGGAATGCACTTTTTTCCTCTCTAAACAGTCTCTAGGCCCGTATTGACTAAGGTTTTCGGAGTCACTCTTCCAGCGAACACCATCAGCCATCCTGGGAGGGCTAATTTCTGGTTGACATCTGGTCTCTAAACCCAATTGACCAGAATCTGACACATTTAACCCTTCTTATTAACTAAGCATCATACAGGCCGCTTCAACTGTTCACCCAAATTGTGTTTCAGTTGAGGTCATTGTCATACTTTCTGACAAGAATCGGTACTCCTCTTAGAGCATTGGTCAGGTTCTCTCACAAAATACTACACGTTTTCTCAGAATGTAACTTTAAATCAATTTGTTAAAAACAAAGCAGAACAACACCAGCAGTTGTAGCTACTGTTATGTGTTTAAGCTCCACGTTTTTAATAACAATGCACGCCTCAGTTTTGACTTTGTAGAGTTAATGTTTACAGGTTGGGAACTGTGCATAATGGCTCCAACACCAGTGATCACATTTTTAGTGTAACTTAAGGGAACGGTCTAATTTCTCTGTTGTGACATTATTTAAATTGCACTCTTTAGCTCAGGGCTTACTCTTAAGCGCGTATAACTGATAGAGTATTGGGGACTGCATCATTTGGGAAGAAATGTGTTTACCGTTAAAGTGGTTTAATTTGCTTTCACTTCCAAGGCCCGCAGTTGTGAGGAACACATTGATAAGAAAGGTCGAAATAATGTCAGCTTATTAGTTGTTGCCAATCATTTCTCAAGGACCAAATGTGGGGCAGGCCACAGGCTTGAATTATTGTCTAAGAAGTGATACAAAGGTCTATTGACAAAATAGTCAACAAACACAGTAATCGTCAAAGGTACACTCAGTTGCTAAGTGTCGATCAAGTCCATACGGGGGGATAACCTTTCCGTGCGCTTCCACGTGTGGAAAATGGTCGAATGACGCTGCAAAATGTTCAGTTCTAAAATATAAATAACCTATTGCAGAGGTGGTTTTAATACTGTTAGCAAACATTGTAGTCACGGAATAAAATGGGGACATTGCTGACATACATCCTCTTCCATCATGTGACCTGCTGAAAACACATACGGCATCTGGAGCAATAAACTCTGGATACACAGTGTGTGCATAGGAAATGAATTCAGGAAGCAGTATACAGGGGCATTCCACTTTAATTTTTTCCACTTTCTCAGTCCAGGTTTGACCATCTGTGACTGTTCAAATATTAGTTTTTTTGATAAGAATCCGTATATGAAATGGGTTGGTCCTAACAGTCATTGAAATGTGTTGGTCTCAACAATTTTGAGAAATGCTTTGTACAAAATTTGACCAAATAAGCAACAAAGTTAAAGTTTATTTTAATTATATTCATTAAGAGTTCCAACAGTTTAAGAAAAAAAAAATCAATCTGCTTTCAAAGGGCTGTGTGGGTGTGTTTTGATTAGCACTGACAGTGCCATGCATAAGCAACCAACCCGCAGTTTTCATCAGAATCTGATCAGATATTTGCTGAGTTTGTTTTCTTTACTGAGTCTGGGCGCTTTTAAAGCTATCAAAAAAGATAGCAGTAAAACAGAAAAAACAAATATATAAATAATTAGATTTGTTTTAAGAAAATGTTAGGCCCCTGATAAAAATGAGAGCAGCCATTATCTTTCCTGTTGGTGGGAATAATGTTGTTTATTATTGTGTCTTCTGATTTGGACTGATTTTACTGCTGCTGTTTGGTTTTCCAGGCAAAGGAAATCAAACAGATGTGGCACAGGAATCACTTCCCAGAATGCCCATCAGGAGAAATTTATCTGCGTTACTTCCACCGCAAAGCCCCCGCACAGTTGCTGCTAGCCAAGAATTTGAGGAGGACATGTTTCCTCTCCAGTGCACGCCAGAACCGTGTCAAAAAAACACCCAGGCCCAGCTGCCAAGCTCCTCCAGTGCCATGGATCCAAACATGACCTTTGAAGTTATAGACAATGAAGACCAAGCTGCAAGTAACGCAACCATCATAATAAGCAGCAGTAGTCCGTGTCACGCATCAACGTCCACAGACGTCTCAGGTCAACCTAACAAAGCCATGGAGGGGAATCAGATGACCACCAAACGGTAAAATAAAAAAACAAAAAAAATTAATTTTAACGGCAAATGTTTGTTTCAGCTGTTATCTATGCTTTCAGTGAGTGTATCTTACAGTGGAGCTTAATTTTTTATTGTATAAGACAGCAAAACAACTTCAGCATTCGTGCTACGGCAACTCCCTGGTGCAACATTCAGGCACATTTCCACATTAGGTTTTTGCACAGTTTGCACACGATTTCTCTTGCTAGTCTTGAGTGAGAGCTGAAAAAATACTTGATCTATAACCCCTTTATTCATCCACCAAACAGGTTTTCTCAACACGAGCTGGTAATGTTACAAAAACAGAAGCAGAAGCACAGTGGGTTAAACTGTATGAGTCAGACTCTTAACAGAATTAGTTAAACAAATTACATTTTTAAAAGCTGGTTTACAAGTACTAATGCAGCCTTTTAATTCTTTCCACAAGATCTTTAAAATCATCCCCTAAATGTTTCAAAGCACACGGTAACTAAACCACCCACAACTGGTAAATCCTTCAGACTTTAATCAAAACAAGATGGAGAATATAGTTATTCTCACCAGCACCAAGTCTTCAGAGTGGAACATTGGGCAAAGAGGCTTAAGTCAACTGAGCTGAGCAGTGACCTTGTGTCTTCGGCTGGAAGTGCCAAACAAAATGAGAATCGTTCTTACTTGTTGGATAAATTTGTTCCTGACCAACCTCAAAAGCAAAACGCATCACCTCAAACAATGAAATGACTCCACAAACAATCTGCCTGGTTTCAAAACATCTTCACTACAGCACAAATACACTGCATCATGACAAGCTGTTTTTTCCTCAAATAATAAATATCATTGCTAATCCAGCCTTTAAGAGAGCACTTGCCCTCCAGCTGCTGCTAGATGGAGGAAAAAAGACCAGAGCTTTACGTATGGTTAATGCAACATCCACAATTAATTTGCCATATATGAACACCTTAATAAAAACAGCGCATTCTGGTATGCATTAACACAACATCACAATCTTCCCCGCTGCAGACCTCGTTGTAAATTCACCCCAACGTCAGACTGTGCAGTGTTTAGTAAAATTGCTACATGTCAGACTCCACAGGCCTCAGTTAGCATGTTATATGTTAAAGATCATAACAGTACAATTAGAAAAAGACTGAACAAATATTACTTGTTTGACCAGAACAAACCACAAGGCTTGTGGAACAATGTCCTTAGAACAGCTGAGACCAAAGTGGCGAACTTTGACCATTATGCAGAAAGCTATATTTGGTGAAAAACTAACACAGCATATTGGCACAGACACCTCGTACCAGCTGGCAAGCACGGAGGGGCGATGATTTGGGTTTGTTTTAAAGCCACACGACCTGTTCACCTTGCAGTCACTGAGTCAACCATGAACTTCGAAGTATTCTTGAGTCAAATGTAAGGACATCTATCTGTCAGCTAAAGCTTGGCCTAAACTGGATTAAGCAACAATGATCAATGATCCCAAGCACAACAGCAAATCTCCAGCAGAATGACTGAAAAGGAAAAATCACGGTGTCGCAACGGCCCAGTCAAAGTCCAGACCTCAACCTGAAATGATGCAGAAAGACCTTAAGAGAGCTGTGCATAAATGAAAATCTGCAAACCTCAATGAACTGAAGTGATGTCGTAAAGAAAAAGAAAGATCAGTTCGCCACAAGATTACAGAGTCCTGTTTAAAAAAAAAAAAAAATGAGCCACACCCAACCAAAAATCATTGATTTAATGTTGAAAATGAGGTAGGATGCTCATTTTGCATAAGCCAACTTTTTGACAGCAAAGTTGGTATATCCAAATTCTGATTGCATGCACACCAGATATCAAGCTGAGAAATACACAACAAAAATTAAGATAGGTGAGGTGGATTTGAAGGGAAATGTGCCAAACAGCAGACTTGTCATGTAACATGAACCTTTGCTCTACAGACAACAGATCGCACCGCTCCAAGAAGCGAGACGCACCAACCCGACCTACATGAGTATGACGTCTGCTGCACAAGGGAAGCGAAAGTTTAACTGGTAATATCCCTCTCTGTGTTTTTGGTCAATTAAGCTCTTAAAGCTGTTTAAAATGGCCACAAAAGTGACAACAGACATTTCTTACAGGACAGTGCTGAGTTTCTGGCCCTGATTATGTTTTCTGTTTTTCTTTTGTATTTTTGTTTTTTTGTGCTGTAGCAGCTTCAGAGAAGAGTTAACACATGCAGCAAAGCGCGTAAAGAAAGACTCCTTGGTGGCCCAGAGGCCACTCAGAGTGCATCGTTTTGTTGGTAAGTGTCAAAACAGGACATCCACAAACACACACTGTAAAGCCAGAACATTGAATGCCTGACCCAGCAAACGGTCACAGTGTATATTGACACCAGATATTGCTTTGAAAGACCAAACGCATTTATTGACTTGTGCATCTCTCTCATAACTCCAGAATTAATTCTGCTCTACATGTGAACCAGAAGGATGCTTTGATTTCATCACATTACATATGAATTTAGCGATCAGTAACCGAATGCTACTGAGATCCATCGGGAATAGAGGAGTACAGTTTTATTTATTCTTGACCATATCCTCTGTTTGGTGTTTCTTCCTCAGGTTCAGAGAACAAGCCTCGGAGAGTTGTGAGGAGCGCTTCTGAAGGATATCTTAACCTCATTGAACCGCAGAAACCCAAGTCCATTTTCTATAAAACATCTCAGCAGCTGAAACGAGTGGCTAAACGCATGTGAGGCAGCACTGAGCTCAAGTCATATCGCCTTTAAAAACACTTTCGACCCTGCACCTTTTCCATCCTCATTGGTGTTTTTAGAAGATCTTTTTTTTTCTCCAAAGCTTAGAAGAAAGTGCTCAATCGTGCAGAAATGCTAAATGTAATTGGATAAAAGTTCTACTGAGTCGCGTTTTATTTCCTTTCAGCCTTGCACTGAAGTGAACTTTCACTTGTACATAAGCATTGTATGGGCAGTTGTAGAATATTTAGATTATTCTTGATTTGTATTAGTTTGGAGCCTTTCTTTGTATTTTAACCTGTATTATTAAAGTTATGTTCACACTAACAGCAAAAAGGGAAAAAAATGGATAAATCACTGTGTGTCTTGCAGATATTTTTGTACATTATGTACTTTGATCTATTTTCAAATGGTGATCAGCTTTTAGGTGACCACATTAACCAGGGCAGCTAATAACATCGAAACTGCTCGACTCTGAGCTGTTTGTGTTTCTTATTTTTATCCTGTACAGGTAATAACATGGGTTTATAGATATTTCATAATAAAAGTGCTTGTAAGAGAATCTGTGGTTTTTCAATAAAAAGATCCTTTTCATCAAAAAAAAGTAAAAAAGAAAGTAATATCTGCTTTTTGTGCCATTGATGCTGCGCGTGAATGTGGTTCTCAATGACGTTTCAGTTACAAGATGTTCCAACACTAAGTAAGTGACATCAGACGGCCTCAGAGAAGGTGAAAAATACAATGGCAGGCAAAATTGAACTGAGCTAGGAGTGAGTCACACATAACTCTTATTGTCTTCCTATAACATTCATATGCTTTTAGGAAAGAGATCGTGATTCCAGCGATGCTATCTTTACAGATGAAAGTACTTTGGTGTTGTGTTTGGGTGTTTTTTGCTCTGTTTGTTTTTTTTGTTTTTGTTTTGTTTTTTTGTTCAATTGCCAAAAATATGTTTAAAAAGAACACATGGAAAAGGTGGAGACTGCCAGACCATTTACAATTGTCCTTCAAAGCGTAACACAATTGTCACATTGTTACTGTTTGGAATTATTGGCTGTAAGGAGGAACAATGCACAAAGTTAGGCTGCACTCCAACACCAATGTAGGCAACTTAATTCAGGCTTCATACAAGTAAGGCAAATATGTCAAAGTGGCTCTCATATGGGGTTTAAGGACCACTCGCAGCAAGATAAGGCATTCAACCATATGCACAGACAGCACAGAACGGCCCTAGCATGTATTTGAACAAGGGACCTTTGTGCTGTTAGGGTTAAATCACAGGATCAGAGAATTAAGTTTCCTTACCAAAGAGGTCTCTCTGGAGCATTTATAAATAAATAAATCTAACAGCTGCAAATAGGCATGTAAAGCAAAGCTGTCTGTAAATGTTGATATATGACTACTTTTTTCTTTCATATTTGGGCCATCAAGTTTTCTGCTTATGTCAATATAGCTGCTGATTTCCTTTATACTGAGCAAAAGATCCCCAGGTGGAGATGCAAATCACTTTGGTGTTGCCTCATACATAAAAAAAAAAAAAGTATTTTTCTTATACAGAAGGTATGTTAGAGTGATAGTGGTCAATAAAGGAATCGTGGTGGACTGCATTGAAAAGAAAACTACTTATCAGTTTACTGTCATGCACTAATTCATTGTAGGCCTCTCTTGTGAAACCAGCTCTCAGTTTGAATTCAGCATAGACACCCTCTCTACTTTTAGGATAAGACTTAAAACTACTTTTTTGATAATGCTAATTGATAAGGTGACCCTGAATTCTCCCTTAGTTACACTGTAATTGAAAATGCAATAGGTTTCTTCTTGACTCACTATGTTAGTGCTATCAGCATTAATCTCGTTAAAATGACGTTAACGCCATAACCGCATTAACATGGCAGATTTTCGTTAGCGAGTTAACGCGGATTGCCTCGTGTGTGGGGCTGCACGGCGTCAATGCGTTAGCGCTGTGCAGCGCCAATGCACTGTAGGCTATTTTCAACTTGGTTCTGTACTTGGTTATTTTCTCACTTTTTAAAATGATGCACATGTTTTGTGAAACCTGTGAAATCGTTTCCTAAATTGCTTGTGTTTTCTTTATTTGTGTCGAGCTCTCTGGGGCACAGCTCTTTTAAACAGCTACAACTAATGAATAAATTGTTTAGCTAAGAATAACAGATAAATAAGCTTAAATTCATAAAAAAAACAAATGGCTGAAATAGATATGTAACAGAGAGACTCAGGATTAAAGTAAAAACGAAATAAGTATCCAACGTTTGCCACACCAGTTTTTTTAAGCTAAATACAGCATAGATATATATAGATATATATGTATATATATCTTCTTCTTTTTTTTTTAATTAAGAGACATACATTATAATATACTTGAGCATGGTCTTATAAGAAGCTACTTTTTTTTTTTTTTCCTTTTTGGAAAGTACTGTTAAACGCCACTTTAAAGTTGTGCCTTGAAGATATTTTGGGCTTCCCTGTGTTACATTTTTAGACTGATGAAATGTGGTGAATCACTGGGAACAGGCTTCTGTTTGAAATCTATACTAAAAACCAAAGACAAAAAAAACTGCTGGATCTATTATGAGGGTGGGACCTCATTGCTCTGTCTGGAGAGAACTAGACTTGTCACTTTGAATTCAGTCTTGCAACTTCCAGTGGCACAGCATTCGGTGTGATCTTTATTTTTAGCTCAGGAGCTCAATGCATATATCAGCACTGTACTGCGCAAGCACTGACACCCTCTCATGCTCTCATTCACAAGAATCTCTTCATTGTGTGTGTGTGTGTGTGTGTGTGTGTGAGAGAGAGAGAGAGAGAGAGAGAGAGAGTGTGTGCGCACACAGGGAGGCAGGTTCTGGCTAAAGTTTATTAACTTTCTCTTAGCCAATGGGACGCCTTGTGCGTTTTTCCTGCTGACCAATGGGACAGATTGAGAGGTTGGAGGTGGGTGTTGCTTAGCAACTGCAGGTAGAATCTCAGATCATGTCGGACCCATTGTTTTATCTCGCCTCCCTGAGAGACATTACATGCTATGTGTTGTCATTTGTTAGTAAAAGACACCCCTGTGCAAATGCGTCACAAAGTTGTTAACTCTATTTTTGTTACTGTTAAACGAAGATGGCAGGGACTTTAATAGCATTTTGCCCCCGAGAAGGAGTGCTTTCGTTTCTTTTCTTTCTTTCTTTCTTTCTTTCTTTCTTTCTTTCTTTCTTTCTTTCTTTCTTTCTTTCTTTCTTTCTTTCTTTCTTTCTTTCTTTCTTTCTTTC
>NW_005187412.1:4286131-4295426 GCF_000239375.1 Pundamilia nyererei | reverse complement strand
CACACACACACACACACACACACACCATCTCACACACACAAATCACAGATGCATTTAATATGATCCTTAATACATTTTTGATTGGAAACCTTCTGTTTTGTTTGGCTGCCATTATATGAGCAGCAGAGAGAGAGATGCAGACCGCTCAGTATAAAAGCAAACCGTATGATCTCTCCTGCAATGTTCCTGACTCCCACAAGGCCGCACGTCACAGCTGTGAACTTTTCGCCCCCTGTCTAATTAGATGACCTGATATCTTAAAGCAATATGTCAGAGTGGAGCGCTGACCACCAGTACTGTCTGTCCTTTTTTGTTTTGTTTTTGTTTTGTTTTGTTTTTTTGTTGGTTTTTTTACCACTAATCTTTTTTTTTGGCTTTTGTTTTTCCTCTGTTGGCCTTGAATCACATGGCTATGACATCTGGGGGGGGGGGCACAAGAAAAATCTGTGACCTCTTAGTTATATATAGCATAAAAGAAACTTTCATTCATTCAATTGTTTTCATTTCTTTTATTGAGACAAAAACATAGCATAAGAAAAGCACCAAAGGTTTGCGTTTGCTCGTTGGCCCGTCCCGTGATGCCTAATGCAAATATTTAAATGGGGCTTATGGAAATTCCTGGGATGCACCCAGGTTTGGCATGTAAAACAGGGATGTGAACATGGTTGTTTACACCGTGCACATTTGTGTCCAGTAAATCCCACTGTGGGAAGCAAAGGAACAGAGATTTCACAACACAATAAACTCGCCTGTATTGTTTGTTGAAGTGTAGCACATTTGGAGACGTGCTTCGGTTTAAAAGGTGGTTTGGTGTAGTACTCTAGACAAGGTAAGAGTTTATAAATGTATTCATCAGGTGCTCTGAAAATTGTGAGTTTGATCATTTGTTTAGGTTGTTTATCCAAGACTGCACTCTGGCTACTCCAGTGTGAGCATTTAGTGCTCTTCTTTCTTTCATTTGAATGGGTCCTCTTGGTTTAATTGTAGGCACTATTGCACTATTTTAAAACATTTAAGGGACTAAGAAAGTTCATAAACGGAACATTGCGCTGGACACATTACAAAGTGCTGGGGTTTGAGAGCTGCTGATTTTGTTAACTTTGTAAAGCCTGTCGATTGATCATGTTGGAGCACAGAGAGGATGATGGTGATGGTTATAAGTGCAGCAGAGATTTATCTGATTTTATTTATATATGGTTATGTGTTTGTCATCCTCGCTGATCACCCAGCAGTTGCAGAACTGTTTCATTTCTGACTGCAGTTGATTCAGCCAGCATATTTTGCGAGGAAAAGAGAGAGAAAAAAGATGTGACAGCAAATATCTGGCTCTCTTTATCAATACACATCTGACTGTTGACAGGACCTTGTGCGGTGGTAATCGTGAGGGAAGGGGAGGGGAAGGATGGGTGAGATTTACAGTTTCCTTTACCAGGTAATGTCTCCTGTTGTGAAACAATGTGACAGAAAATCAGTACATCTGTGATGGCTCAGCAGTGTTCTTTGCCCCTCTACATTCTCCTCCAGGAGCTTATCCAAAGCTCACCTCAAATGTACTGTATGTAGCCTGTGGATGACTCATCCTCGGGAGAATGAGCTGCAAGGTGCAGGTAGCCTTGCAAATAAACATTTCACGATTTGCAGCGTCTTCTGAAGTACTTTGCTGACTTAAAGTCTGATCCTGCAGACTGCAAATACAAACTCTGACAAACCAATTCTGCTTCATTCTGTCTGTGAGGCACACCGTGTAAAATGTCCTGTGGTGTTGATGTGCCCCTTCAGTGTAACACATGTGACGTGTGCATCAGTGAAATCCTGACACACACACGCACAGAGTTGTGGATTTTTTTTTCTTTTTTTTTTGCCATTTTGTTTATTGAAACAGAAAATTTGTCATCATTGCAGCAATTGCCATGGAGACAGGGTTTAAATCCCAAACCTAGTGGTTTTATACACTGCATGAGTGTATGCTCGTTACCGTTTACCGCAACTTCCAGGAAGACTGCACGCTGGGTGGATGGGTGACTCCGCCTCTTGTGGATGGTTGTGAAACATGCGTCCATTCAAATCATCTTCGATTCCCGGCAGCCTTTCACACACGCACTGTTCCCCTAAAACATGTAAAATTCTCCCTTGTTTATCGTTTACTTTGCAGCATCCTGTTTTTCTGTCATATTAGCGGATACGGTTCGTACCATAAAGTTTATCACTGATGACCAAGCAACGGAAGCCACTTTGCTGTGATTTAATTGTACTTTATAATTCACCTATGGTGAAATTGGATTGAAGTGGTTAGGGGGAAAGTTCTGGGTTCACCTGGAGTCTTTCTGTGTGCTTCTGTGGGTTTTTCCACCTCCCTGCTACAGGTCAACCATTCAGGTTAGATTAATTGGTGATGCTAAACTGGCTGTAGTTTTGCTTGTGTGTGTGTATTTTTTCCTGTGATAAGCTGGCACGCTATCCAAAGAGTACGCTGCTTTTCCCCCAGTGTTAGCTGGGATAGCTCCCAGTCAAGAAAATGGATGGCACGTGGCCTCTTCTTGGGGGTAAAATGAGAAGAACTGTGTTTTCTAACATTCTTGTTCAACTAAATTGACACTATATCCACTTTACGATGTTTGTCACCAAATGAGTACTGTTATGGCGCGGCCAGACCACAACATAAAGGGTGATCCATCCCCGTCCAACCCCAAGCAGCACGTCACACACTTAATATTTCGTGACAGTGATTTATTTACAACGAGTGCAGTTAAACAAAGGAAGGGAGCATACCATAACTTCAGGGTGAACCCAAGGCCAAAACAACAAACAAAAGGTAGCCTATCTCAGGAAAAAACACAACTTACCTACTCAAAAGAACTAAACCAAACGACAATCACTTTCCTCCCTGCCTAACAAAAACAGGAGAGAACTGATCAAACAAAAAGGTGGTCCACCCCTACATGGTCTTACATTAACCAACATAGTAACATAGTGACACGGTGAACGGTCTGCCGTTTGGGTTGGGTCGAGGATGAATGACATGGCAGTCCCTGGCGGTCTCTTCTTATTCGCTGCCTCCCGGTCCTCAGCCAATCGGTGTGAGTCATCCACCCTGGATGCACCAACCACGGAGGAGCACCTGCGCACTCAAATTTACATATGATTGCGATCACAGTCGTAACAAGTACGTAAAGGGGTTATAACCTGGGCAAAGGGCATTAAAACATCGTTGACTGCTTTAGGCTTCATCCAGATTAGGTACAATTAATATTAGGCTGCGCCGTCAAAGAGTAAGAATGTGCCACCCAACAGCTAGACAGCATTCACTTTTAATGTTTTGGACCTGTCATGTTTATGAGCATGTTTGAAATGTTGATTCTAAAGCCAAGACCAGGTTTGCCATGTCTGATGGCAATAAAACAGAACAATAAGATGGAGTTAGTCTGCTATCAGTTTCCAGTTGACTGGGATCAAATTGTCTGTTTGTGATAATATTAGCTGTAAGAAATCAGTGAAAAGGTGTTGCCATCTGTTGTCATCTACATACGTATATAGAGTCTAGCCAGGACTTTATATTCCTCCAGAAATACTGATGTAGTTGCTGCAGGACAGCAATTTAACCGCAAATTGTCGCAGGAGCTCAGAAACCTGGTTTATATAGGAATATAACCAGGACAAAACCAGTTTGCAACCGAATTGACTTCCCTGCTGCAAAGAGACGCATTGCAGACAATTTGTGCTCATTCGCGGAGACTGACTGTAACGTGTTGACAATCTGTTTGTATTTTTAAATCTGACTGCAATTATTTCCAAAAATTCACCCATCTGTCATGATTGTGTGACTAGGAATGACCCACGCAATCAAAATGGGATCAAAAGTGCTCACCAAATGTGAAAAAATTGAAAGCAATCATAGGACAGCCACCAATTTTTCTAAGCAGGCTGCCATCTTATTTTCACTCTAGTGTGACTGAGCTAATATTTACTGCATCTAGTACACACAATGTGGGCCTGACACTTTTATATTCTCATAAATTATCCTGTAAATTACAATGTAAAGTAAATATTTGAAGAAAAAGTCCTGCTAGCCATTTTTAATGCACTCCCAACCTGGAGCTGGGAAAGCCTGTATAGACCAGACAACTTTAATCCTAACCGAGAATCCCCCGTCTGAGTATCACCAGTAAACACTCAACAGCCACACTGCCCATTTAGTAAAAAATGTATGTGCTCACACAGGCTGGTTAAAACAAGCTTGTGTTAAGATTACACTGGCCTTCCCCCTGCAGGTAGTTCTTGCAGGGGGAAAGCCAGTAGCCTATAGTCTCAACACAACACCACGGGCCATTTACACTTCCTGACATCCTTTTTATCGAACAACGGAGCAACTTTTTATTTGGGTTTAATTGGTTTTGTTTCAAATAAAGTTAGAGCCACATCCATGTTACACCCACACAGGTGTTTTTACTTTCTTTGCCTGATTAGAACTCCTCTCAGGACTGTGTGGGTGTGTACAAACTGCTCGATTCACATTCGTATCACTCTACTGTTGGTTTCTTTGCACTTGTTATGTTAGTACAACTTAAAGCCTTTAACATCCTTATTACTCTCACACTTGTTTCTCCTTCAGTATTAGGGTGCACATGATTGTTGCAATGTTTTAATTATATTTCATCTGCAGTTCCTAGAAATACGGGACACATTATTGTTGGGAACATAATATCTCACCAGTCCAATCCCAAACGACAATCTGATTGTTATTTGGAGTAAACTGATGAAGGTTTTGTCAGGTTTATCTTTGGCTGGAGGGCTGCAACAAAATCATAGGCGCTTCCTTATTGAAATTTAAAGTTGTTATGTAAACAGCTAATAACAAATCTATAAATATATGTTTTAAAACAGTACCTCCTGCTGATGATTCCTATCTTCCTGAGGTCTTCATGCGAGAAACAAGATCAATATTGGTTTTGAAGCTTCAGTGCAAGCTTTTTCATGTTTTGTGTATTTTCTAAAGCCATAAGTTACCATGTTTGGATGAGAAGGTGGATTGCTAAGTGATCAGCTAACTAGCTGGCTTGGTTGGCAGCTGCTTGCATACACTGCACAGATGTGATCCACCTGCTAATTGGTGCTCAGGTAACAGGTTTGTAAAATAGAGGAACTTTGACTCACCACAAATGAAGCACAGATTTCTTGGAGGTCTGTACCACATAGAAAGCGATAATATAAGTTAGGCAAATCTTTAAAGTGAACCAAAAGCACATTCACATACATGAGGTATAAAATAATTTAATCCACTCTGAGTTTTTATGAGATAGGGGCTGCCATTTTCATTGATTGTTTTTGTTGTTTTTTTTTGTGCAAAATGTAAAATTTCTGTAAAATATGCTTTTTAATCCCGTTAGGTTGGGCATTTGAACACGTTAGTCCTCTTAGAACCAGCCTAGTGGGAGGTAGAGGAACAGCGGTTTTGGGGACTTTTGGTTTCATTTTTGGGGTCTGAAGGTAACTTCTTGATCAATCTTTGTCAGTCCCCATAGACTGTTATGTTACAGAGTTAAATGTTAAATTAATTCAGAGACCTGTTTGTCTGTGTACACCTGTCCAGGCTGCACTCTCTTAAGGTTCAGAGAGTAGAATGATATGTGGTCATTTATACCAATGCTAGCTAATATTTTTAATATTACAGTGTGATGTGGTGTTGGTGTTGCATTGTGGAGATTTTGTGTTGTCAGAGGCTCCAAAATTTTCAAATTGTTTCTCCCTTTGTTTGTTTACATAGCATTACTTTAACACAAAGTCTGGGAACTGATCCAGAATATTGCCACACAATACACATGTAACCCAAAACCTATTGAACCTGTTAAGCAAACTATATTAATCCAAGCAAATGTGCACTTACTGAGTGGCTTTTACTAACCTGTTCTCACTACTAAACCTTGATCATGCTTTGGCAAGAACCATCACATTTTAACCCCATTTGGGTAAATGGAAGACTGTTGTGGTTAACAATGAAAAAAATGTTCAATTTAACCAATATCATGACCTCTTCGTAAACCTAACCAAAATGTTTTATTGCATAAACTTAACCAAGCAAGCATAAATGACAACAATGACAGACCAGCATTCTGGAAATCAGTGAAAGCTTATAAGACCATGCTGTTTATACTTTTATTTATTTGGAAGCATGAGTTTATTGTGAAGAAAAGTAAAAATTTAACAATCAGATTTTTCTTTACAGTTGCCTGCAGATCACAAAAACCTTAGTCCTCACCTCCTGCATTAAACTTTTCTAACGGCGGTTATGGCAGTGGATGAAAAAAATGAACTGCTCATCAGAAACTACCCTCCTCTTCTAAATGAAAATAATATATAAATGCACCGGTTGTGCATAAAATGGGACTTCAGCAAAAATTTCAGAAGTTTATGACAGGAGTTATTGTGTACCATAACTTACCGCCTTTGCATACCTTATTACTGCTATGGTTGCTCCAAGTGGATCAGCTTTACCCTGTTCACCTTAATGGTGGTGTGATGTGGTATTTATGTATATGGAAATGTTGTTGTCCGCTTGCTTTAGTTAGCTATTTTCCAGATATTTGAAGGCTGTGTTGCTTTGGGGTGGTTGTGGTGTTTCTCAAGCTCTGTCTAGATTGTTTTTGTAATTGTTACATGTGGACATGGCCACATGAATGCCAAGACCTGAAGCTTCCCAGAGTAATAGTTAATTGTACTGAATTGATCAGCACTATTTAGTACATCAGACCCTAGATTTAATAGCACAATGGGTGAAGTGTCACTCATGTTTTATAGGCTTCTTCACTGTCAAAAACTGTTCTCCAACTGACCCAAAGTTTTAGAAAAATGTTGTCGTTGGACTTAGCATTTAGCCAATTAAGGCTGCATTTCTGAATTAAATGGCACTAGCAGCAATCATAAAGTTAAATTCATGATCAGGTTTCCATGAAAGTGTAATGCCAGCCTTATCCACACCCTTTCAAATGAAGTGTTACCATGGATATAATTCTAGCTGTATGTGGGCTGGATTTCTGCAGACAGAGGTTAATTAAATTTTCTCCTGTCTACCTTCGCCTTTAATTTAAAAAAAAAATTGCATCTGCTTTGTAGAGATGAAAAATTCTTACTTAAAACCACCCCGCCATATCTCCTCCCACTTTCTGCACGTGTGCATGTGAGGTCTGAGAGGCGTACTTCACTACTGACACACACAGGGCTTCTCTGTCAGTTGACAGGAAGCTGCACTTCCAGGCCAAAGCGCCTGTTTGATAAATAACACGCGTGTCTCCGGGCGCACAATGTATCTCAAAGACTCTAAATGTGGCCCTCAGTCTTTGTCTCTCTGACACACATATTGCACAAAGCCACACACACACTCGTGCTTCTGCACTCTTTCATGCATACTGTGCACAAAAACACTAGGTCTCTCTTTCTTACCCTTTCTTTCTCTCTCTTTGCTGATTAGAAAACAATATCCAGCTTATAACTGCAAGTTAGGCAGACACCCACACTCATTTGCAGTGAAAGGCAAATGACCCTGATGATGAGTCATTGCATTCACTCAGATTTTTTTTTTATTCAACACACTGAAGTGAAATCTCTTAAGGCAGAGTTAAACACTGGTCCTTGCCATTATTTTTCCGAGTGAACTCAGCTGTACTTTTGTGTTTTTCTCAAATATATTTACATGAGTAAAGGTCAACTAGAAATAGTACATAAAATCTTTAAATTTCAGTCCACTTTTTCCACCCATACACACACACACACACACACACACACACGCACGCACACACACATCTTATCTTTGTAAAATCATTAATCAGTGTTCCTCTAAAATGATTTTCCTGTCTTTGTACTGAAAGGAATCAGGAATTAGTTCGTTTCATGCATGTACAATAAAAAGAAAACTGCAAAGGCTTTGCTAGGAACTCTCGATAATTAAAGCAAATGTACTATTAGATTCAATTAAAGATTTAAAAATCAATTTTTTTTAGTAAATACAGTTTTGTGCAAAGATCTCAAGTCACTCCTCATTTCTTTATGTTTTCCTAGGAAAATTGGAAATAGTTGGAGTGAAAATGTACAAATGCACATGACAATACTGGATAATACGTGTAATTCTAACAAGCTTTAAAGTCAATATTTGGTATGACCACCTTTATTCTTCAACCCAACCTGAATTCTCTCTCTCAAACATTCAAATCTTTTCTTTGGATGTTGGCTGCATTTTGTTCTGTATATCAAGATGATCCCACACAGTTTCAATAATGTTGTAATCTCTGCACTGAGGAGGCCAATCCACGACTGGTAGTGCTCCATTGTGTGCTCTTCAAATCTATCTATCTAGCTTCTACTGCATTGGCAGTCTGTTTGGGATCACTGTCATGCTGAAAAATTCCAGATCTTGTGTGGCCTTTTCTCCCGGTTTCCCTTCCTCAAGAATGGCTTCTTGACAGCCACCCTTCCACTGAGACCATTTCTGATGAGGCTTCAGTAAACAGCATCAGGATCAACTGAAGGGCCTGATGAATCTCTCATGCCATAGATAGATTTTTTTTTCAGATACTGTTCATCAGCTGTAGATAGTAGTTTTTAGGCTTGCCACCTCTTCTTTAAACCTCCATTTGTCCAGTTTTCTAATGACAAATGGCTCTTTGGGAATCATCTTGTTGGGCAAAAATACTATATTGTGACTGTCAAACTGTGCTATCTTTTGCATTTTTTATGGATTCAGCTGAAGAAAATGGAATAAAATATGTGTTTTGTGATAGACTGAATGTAACAAAGTGCCTAAAGATATCATTTAAAATTGGTTCTTTGCTAAGTCTCTTATGTGTATACACAATGCTGGTTCATCCCTTGAGTTAGGTGTCTTTTTATGGTTGAATGATTTATAGGTCAGTGTTAACAAAGCAACAAACAAAAAACACACAAAATAAATTCTTCTTAAAATGGCCAGGTACAAGAACTGGACTGAAAATGAGTGAAAAAGCAACCAGTCCAAAGAAGACCTTGAGAAAGCCTGAAGAACTAGTGCAAAAACATTGGAAAAATGAATTAGTATAAAGAAATAAGGGGTGACTCAAAACTTTTGCACAGTACTGTAAATCTTTGTTGTTAGATCTTAAAATAAAGCAACGTTTTTTAGGTTCAATCAAGATATATCAGTAACATTTCTACCAAAAAGTGATTTTTCCCTTTACTCTTTTTGTTTGTTTGTTTGTTTGTTTGTTTGTTTGTTTGTTTGTTTGTTTGTTTGTTTGTTTGTTTGTTTGTTTGTTTGTTTGTTTGTTTGTTT
>NW_005187412.1:4271346-4286111 GCF_000239375.1 Pundamilia nyererei | reverse complement strand
TTTGTTTGTTTGTTTGTTTGTTTGTTTGTTTGTTTGTTTGTTTGTTTGTTTGTTTGTTTGTTTGTTTGTTTGTTTGTTTGTTTGTTTGTTTGTGTTCTTTTTAAACTATCTTCAAGGCAGGAAGAGGCAACACTCATTTGATCAGTATTTTGAAATACAAAGGTTACATACAAAGGTTTTATAAACATAACTTTAGGTTAACAGTGCAGCTTCTTCTGCCCAGTTAATTATCTGGATTACCTGGATGATACAGGGTGGTGTAAGACGTGGGTTTTAATTGAAGCACTGTAAGGAAAAAATAACATTTAGTTCATGAAAGACTGATGAAAGCAAGAAAGCAAGTTATAAATGATACACACGCACTCATCTCACTTCCTTCTTCTTATTTGTTAATAGCATGGAAATATTTTGTGAGCGATAAGAATTTATTCTGCAGGACTTTAATATCTGGCAGATGTTAGAAGAAATCAAACAAAGATTTGACGTGGCCATGCAGTCTGACCATAGTTTGTAAAAAAAAAAAAAAAAAAAGCCAGAATGAACCTGAGACTCATTTTTGGACATGAGGCCTGAGGGCTGCAAGTGTTATCTGGCTGCATCAAGTTTACTTTGTTTAAGGAAAGAAAGAATAGTGGAGTGTATGGGGGAGGGAGTGTAACGAGAGTAAAAGGGACTGAAAGGATTTTGATCCAGTGATATTATATATCTGTCCTGGTCAAGGGCACACAAAAGCACACAGCAAACCACCAGAGAGCAAAGCATGTCATCTGAATAGTATGTCTTCTTTGCGGTGTTGTACATCCAAAGGCTTTGTGCGCCTGAATTTGGTTGGTAGAAGACACAAAGGAGGCAGTTTGTTCGCCCCTGACAAGTGTGCTTTTATTTGTGTCGGCCCTTTGATGTATAGAGAAACTTTGGCTGGGATATCCCTCTCAGACAAATGCACAAGAAATCCCACTCCTTTGTATTATCCTTAACAATCCCCTCACCAGTCACTGCAAGGCTTTTATTCCCTTTAAGACCATTATTTTAAACTTTGTGCCTACTGTCTGTCTGTCAACTGTAATGGGGTATCTTGTCTGGCTTTGGGGGATGGATGGTGGGGAGTGGGACTTTGGGCATATATGCTTAGTTGCTGTGCTGTCAGGTCAGGGCGTCAGTTTAGCTTAGTAAAACAAACTGGAGCAGGTTGGTGCTATTTTGTCCGCTTTGTCACCATTTTAAACTTTACAAATATAATATGATGTTGTGCTTATTGCAGACACCGCACGTTAAAAACAAATAAAATCTCTAGATATTCAGTATTCTTCATAAACATAGACAGCCATTTACTCAGTATAAGCCTATTCTGGCAAGTCATCCAAGTACTAAGAAAGCAAACAACAGGCAAGATCTTTAATTGCATGACAAGTAGACAGATCCACTGATGAAGAGATATCACGGAAAGCTCCAGATCAGGTAGTGTATGGGCTTTGTGGAGCAAAAGGTGTTGTGCTCAAGGGTGAGCTATAAATCTCAAATGTTCTGAGGCTCTACCTTTAGAATAACAACCTGTTTAAGTTGCTGCTGCACATGTTGCTTGATGCTTAATCAGCGAGCCATTGGCCTTAATTTGAGCTTGATTCAAATCTGAAAATGAGTCCAGACAAGGTGAAGAGAAAGCTCACGCGCTCACATCTGCAGCCGCAGCTTTTACACTGTTGTTACCAAACAGCTGGGACTTAAGTAACTCCACGCAGCCGCCCTTTGACGAGTCACTTTTGAAGCAGAGTGCAGCGTTGCTTTCCTACACAGCTTTTGTCAGTCAGTCCGGGGATTTGAACTGCCAGCCGTCCAAGTCACGAGCATCCACCTCCTCTGCAGGCTGCTGCTGTCTTTTATAGCAGACGACCAGTAAAAGAGCTAAAAACTCTTGACCCTTCCATTCCTGGGGGCGCCCACAAGTGCTTAAGCAGATAAAGATTATATTCATCGCATAGACATTTTAGTACAGGGGTCAGAAAAGGGCTTTTACATAAAAACAGATTGTTTTACAGAACGAATAATGCCGATGTGAGTTTAGACTGGTGGTACTGCTTATGTTGGCTTACGCTCAACTGTACTGTAAGGAACTGGTGGCTATACTGGAAACCTAAACAATGAAAAAAAAAAGGTTTTCTTTTCTTGCAAATAGAAGAGGATGCCTGTGAACTCAAAGTCGGACTCAGAAATCCATTACAAGGTCAACAGCCTGTGCTGCTTCAGTCCACCTCACCGGTGTCACACAAAGTGAATATCTGAGAAGACAATCTACCTCCTACTTCCTGAGTATGTGTGCAATATTACTGTGGAACGACTTCTGTACATCTGTAACCTATAAAAATAACCACACACTTGATATTTTTATTTTATTCCTTTTTTTTTTGTCACTACCATCGTTTCCTTCCTTTTTTGTTACATTCCAGCATGTCTGACTACATATCGGCCATCAGGGTTAAATATTAATGACCGAACCTGCCAAATCCGCCTGAACATTCACAATACTTTTAATGCAGCTGCACTTATTTTACTGTGTCTCCTTTTTCTCATAGAGTTCAGAAGAGGAACCGAAGAAGCCAAGGCAGTCATGAAATGTGAACATCTGTGTCGACAAGTGTTACATGTATGCGCTGCATTGAAGGTCAGTGGCTCATACTTCCACTGTGCAATATCTGGCTGATCATAAAGGGGCTACCATTTGCAAGGTTGCCTTGCATGCAAAATTTCAGGTCACGACCACTGGGAGCCAATAATGCCTTTGGCTAAGCAACAAGATGCAAATATAGCTATTCAAATTCGCACCACTCCATACACATTCAGGGCTTACACAAACACAGACACACACACACACAATCTCATCTCAGTGCAACGAGCCCTCGTTTGATCCGTGAATAAGTCACAGTCCTGGGGCAATATTTGATCTGAGACGACTTCAGATCCATATTTCTGTGTTCACTTTTCTTGTTGACCAAGAAAGGAGACTGAGCTTACACCTTCTAGATTATTTTAGTCATTTTCATTGTGCTCGCTGTAGTTCAGCAGCCTCTTAGTCCAGTGGCAGGCCCGGATTACACGTCTCACCCAGGGCAGGAATAAAGATAACAGCAGACAGGCAGCACCCTCCACTCCAGGCTGTTGAGCAGACGGAAGTTAGTCAGAGTTAAGACATCAGTGTACTTCTATGTCACACTCGGTGCTCCAGATTCCCCCTCCGCCTCCGCCTCCCCGAAGCCCTAAAGGCAGAGTTTACACAGTCACCTGGTGTTTAACTGGTCACAAGAAGATGGATGACAGTGTAGGCAGCAAAGCTAGATAGAAACCCCCTCAATGTCACAGCAGCTCATTCGGTTCAATTTCGGCCCCTGCTTAGCCACTGGGGCAACCCAGATATCATTCATTCTAACACTGTCCATCACACTATACATAGACCAGCGAAATTAGCACAAACGCAATGCTCGCTATCAGTGTGAAGTATGGTGGCAGTAGGGGCGATTATTTACGGGCTGCATTACTTTCTGAAGACCTGAGCTCTGAGTCATCAACCGAGCCTGATAATTAATTCCACGCGCTACAGAAATATTATGAAGCTGCACTACAGAATGACAGATGTACAGCATGAAGCACATTGTCAACAGGGTGACTGTATTAAGCTATTTTGACTGCTTCGTTATGAGATTGTGCGTTCCTGTAAAACAAATCCGTAGTTTTCATTTTTAATACTTGGCACTTTATTTTCCACAAGTTGTATTTTGTTTTCGGTAAACAGAGGAGACAGGAGATCCGGCGGTTTGATGTACTCATGTGTAATCAGACTATTTGTTGTTTTCTGTCTGCTCTTTGTTTGTCCCAGAGCTCAACTTCCTGTAGATACAAGAGGTAGAGATACACTGGGATCTGACAGTAAGAGATAACCTGCCATCAGCGAGCCGTCTATTTTTAACAGCAGGTACTAGTAACGCATGACGTGGGGCTCTTGTTATCAATATTTATGGAACAAAGATTAAGACAGAGTAATGATACACACAGCCCTGACTGGATCCATCCTCGCTTAATAGTTGTCATTACGGCGAGGGGGAGGAGGAAAGTGCTTATAGACTCAAAATTTTTAGGCTGGCACTCTGCATTTTAGTAATGATTCCAGAGACCACAATGGGCCCCAAATGTGATTAGCAGATGTCAACAGGGGTGCATGATGACTGCAGTGTTAAAATGGCTTTAACAATACTCCCCCCCCCTTTCTTTTTTTTTGGTGATTAATTTTTCTACAGTTGTCATTTGAGGAGGTGGAGCTGAGAGTCATTTTCAGGCATTCACGGGCAGATTGTTGGAAGCTCCTTGGGAAAAAGGTTGGACAAAATCTTACACACAGTTACATCTTAAAAGCTGCGTGCAGCTCAGGAGGTTAAAAGACAGGTTTACAAAAATACAGAGCAACAATGACAACAACAAGTGGTAATGAGCCAATCACAAAAGAGATACCACGACTGCTTCTGCTATAATTGTGACATCCTACATCTTCTTTGCTGCATTGCCTGTATCCGATTAACACCAACACCTGTACCTCCTAACAGACCTCGAAAAGGCCGGAACAGTGCACATTCTTCCCCCGTGTTTATCCCGAGGTGCAGCCCGTTGGCCACACATTTTAATAACACTCCCTGTGCCAAAATATATTTCACTCAAACTCTTATAAGTTCCAAGAGTAAGCTCAAAAGAGGTGAAGTATCTTGGCAGACCATAGAGCAAAATGCCATGCAGTCATATGCAGCCCAGGGGATGAAGTGATTGATCTATGACCTCGGACTCGGATAAGATATTGTGCTGAAGAGTGCGGGGGAGGACACGGATAGTGGAAAAGGGACGAGCATGAGTCAGTAACAGAGTCTGCGAAAAGCTGTGGGAGCAGAGGAAGTGTTAACAACATCACAAGTAGGAGCAAGTCAAGTTACCACGTCAGGAAGCAAAAAGGCCTGAGAGTAGGATGATGGTAGGAGCCTGCGAGGTGATGGGGACACATACATCCTAATCATTTAATCATGTAAGGTGAAAAAGAAAAGAGGGGGAATTGTTCGTGCTGTCTTCACCCGGGCTGATATGTGTTACCTCTCTCTTCATGTCACTGCCTTTTATTAGTCGCCTGTAATGAGTAGCCCCCTGTGTGAAAAGCCTGCGAGGACCGAGTTCAAGGATAATAAGCTATGTGTGGCTCTTAAGTCCAGCACTGCTTGCCTGTTTGGTACACGGAGAACCACATCTTTCTTGCCCAGTAATAATTATGATTAAACACACATATATGTTTTTTATTTTTATCTAATTATGCCATCTTGTGTCTTTGAGGCAGAAATGTATTGACACAAACCACAAAAAAACTTCTCTTTTTTGTTTTGTTTTGTTTGTTTGTTTTTGGCCACTGCCTCTACAAGCAGGCTGACACAGTAGCTACATGCGTAGTCAGACCAGATTAGAATCAGCTCCGCTCGCCAAGAAAAGACTTTTTGAATGTGTCAGAAGTTTTGGTACAATATTGACAAGTGCCACTGACAACAGAGAAATGTGACTTCAGGTTCAATATTAAAATCAGTGCGTATTTTGGCACATGTACTCCCCTTCGTGAAGGCGAACAGCAGTATCAGAGCAGCAGGTGTGGGTGGGATGGCATCCAGGTACCTGAAACACTTTGATGAGCAGCTTTTTTTTGGGGGGGGGGGGATTTAATGCTTTTGTTGTTTGTTTCCAGAGAAAAGTCCAAAGATTTGTTAGATTGGTGCTATTGTCTCTTTTTTTTTCTTTTTTTTCTTTTGAAGAAGCACGCCTACAGGTTCCAATAGCGCGCCACCCATGCAGCGTTATTTCCATAAGCTATGACCAAAAAAAAAAAAGACGAAAAAAAAGATCATAGCACAGAATGACACTTTTCTTACACACGCACTCAAAAAGTTTGGGATGCTGGCAAAGAGTCAGGCATCACCTATTACTCATGTTACTTAGTACATTTGGGGCTTCACTTGCAAGTACGGCGCTTCGTCACTGCATAACAATCAGATGGCTGAGTGTTGGCAGTGTAACTGATGGAATTTTACTGAAAACAGATTTCGCCTTTGAACTTCCAGATATTCCTGATCGAAAAGTATCATCCGTGACTTCACGCACTGTGGTCGCTTCTCTCGGTGTAATAACGCTTCCGGAGGACGTGGATTAACTTTTTTCACATTTATTTCTGTCCTGAAGGGGGGAAACGCAGCACTTCAGCAGAGTTTGACAGTGTAAGTATATATGTGTATATATATGTAAATATATATATGAGAGAGACGGAGTGTGGTCCAGCAGAAAAGGGGGAAGAAAGAAGGAAAGGGAGGAAGAAAAGGGCGGAGGGGGGTTTCGTTTTGAGCAGCAACAAGTTCCTCTAGAACTTGACAAGCAGACACCGGGGCGCTGTAAATGTCTATTTGTTTTGTGAGGGGAAAAAAGAAAGAAAGACAAAAAGCCCGCTGCGCATCGCCCGTAAGAACAATCTAAATGACCAGTTGTGCGTATGCGTAATAGGCCCATGGCCCTTCGCCAAAGAGGGAGTTAACAGTCTATTACACAAACACGTGAATCGAGAAATGTCTCAGAAGTTTTTATGTCTCTTTCGTTGTTCCTCGATGCGGATTTAAAGATTTGAGGCGGTGAACGAGGCGATCAGTCAGGAGCGAGTGCCCCCCATAAACTTGTATTGCCGTCGCTTATTTCAATCACGTAAGACCCCCTAATGGCGTTGTCCTGGCGAGGGTGTTACGTATATCTGTACAAGCTTTTCTGACAAGCCAGCCTTGTTGATATTTGTCTTTACTGTAGAGCCACCAAGGTGTTGCCTAACAGAGTTTAAGCACGCCGATATTGCAAAGGGTTATTAGATTCATAAGTCAGCGAAGTGGTGGGCGATCTACTGAGCACAGCAGAAGTTCTCATATGATGACTTCAAACAAGACACATTACCTACCAGCATCTGTTGGAGTGAGTGGATATTAAGACACTTCTATCTCCAGGACAGCGTAGGGGAAAATGGTAAGTAGCAATGGAAACACACAGCATATAAGGGATGATTACCAGCAAATAGTCGTGCTTGCTGTTTAGTCTGGCAACGCATTGCTGGAAGGGTTGGACTCTACTTGAGAAACTCAGTATCGAGACCCATGTCTGATGAGGCTGATGTTGACAAAGCCTGTGTGAGAAAGGATTGTGTGGCATTTCTCTGCTCAGGATATGCCGGTACAGTGAGAGGGGTAAGGAAATATTACATTGTGTCTGCGCGCTGTGTGTGGATGTGATGTGGGCTGTACAGGCTGCCTTGGAGGGCTGAGTGCTGGCAGAGAAGGGTTTATATTTTATGCATGCATTTATGTTGCCTTTTGCGAGCGGTGGCCATGCTTGTTTAAATAACATAAGCAACATGTGCCACTTGGCTGTCACACTTGTCATAAGCATGACATTAAGAACAATGGGGCACAGTATCAGCGCTGCCGGTTACAATTTGGCGTAAGAGTGTAGCCTTTCTGTGGCGAGCGAACTGAGCCGGCGTTTGTGGTGTATAGGTGCTGTTTATCTGGGAGGAAATGTCCGACCAAAATGTGATCAAATATTAAGAGGACTGGTTTGGCAAGGGGTGGGAAAATACACGTGACAAGACGCGAGGAAGCAAGCTGAGTAGGGGGGTGAAAAAGAGCTGTTTAAAGTGGGCACTCAAAAAAAAAAGTATATAGCTATTTTCTTGGCCCCTCATAGTTACCCTGGCTGTGTTATGCTTTCAGCACGTTGGACAGAGGCACCGGAGTCGTGCATGGACTAAAACGCCGAGTGGACGCCAACTCTCTTTCTCTCTTTTCCCAGCCCCCCTTTGCCAAACCTGGGATTGTTTTTTCAACTTTTGGTAAGCTTATTCTGAAGGAGCCTGTGGTCTGTAAACGGAAAATAAACCGGATTCTAAAAAGAAAGAGAGGGAGAGAGCAAGAGAGAGAGAGAAAACATTTTAAAAAAGGGGGTAAAAGAAAAGCGCTTGCCATTAAAAGAGCTCGTGCTTCAGATGTGTTTTTTTTTCTTTTTTTCCCCTTTTTTTTGTAGAGCACTGTGAAAGTTGAAATGTTAGGGCGTCTGGTCTTTTGCACATCACATTCTCGGTACCTATAAGCCCCCCCACACTGCGTTAAACTTTGGGACATGCAAGTCTTGGTCGCGGAGATCTAACCACGCACATAGTGGTTGTCAGCCCTTATAAAGGTAAGAGCACAATCCATTGTTTTTTGTGTGAATCCTTTCTTCCTGTCGGCTTTTTTCACGAGGCTTCGGCTGGCTTTTTTCCGAAATGAACTTAAAACTACAGCATGCAGCCCTTCGTCTTTTGCAGTGTGTTCATTGTGGACATGAATAACCGAAATAAGTCCGAAATGAAGCACGATCCAGGTGACCAAGACCCGGCGGAGCATATCCTTCTTTCTTTCTTTCTTTCTTAAAAAACAATCCTGAACTTATTGTTATTTTTAAGCTTTTTTTCTTTTTTTAAATAAAATATAGGTGCGTGCACGTTCATGCGGGGAGCTTTGTGAAGCGTTTTTTGGAGTTTCCGAACACTGCTGCAACACAATTTGCGTAATCGTTGCGTTGTGCCTAATCATGCTCCCAATATGGGACTTAAGACGCTGCAGTGATACTTTCAGCACGAACTGGAATACTGATGCTCGTGCACATCATAAAATATCTACCTATCTGTCTATCTGTGCTTATTTTTCTTGTTTGGTCTGCTGCATTCATGTTTTGTCTTGATGTCAAACCCTCCGGATTTTGTTATCGACCAAAAATAGCCCTACTCCCCCCCCCTCCCGCGCCAGCACCCCCCCTTTTCCCTCCATAGCCCCCCCTCCCGTCATCGCCATCAAATCACTTGTGTTTTTACTACGACCGCTCCACGGTTTCATTCATAAGGTGCTTTTCACTTCACCTGCTACCCTACCCCCCTCCTCCTCCCCTCCTCCTCCTCTTTGTCCGTACACGGCTCTGTGTCGACCTGTCAGACTGCAGGCTACGAATGAATAAAAATATTAGTGATAATAAAAGATAAATAAAGCCTTAACTGTAAGAAAAAAGCGAAGGGCGGTGGGGGTAGAATAAATAATTCCTCGCCCCTTTTAGATTCGTGTGATTTGCTGCCAAAGCGAGGCTCATTTACTGTGTACAAATTGTTCGCTTTATTCTTGTGTGAAATTACAATAAAGATGGGCGTGGTCAAAGTCCATCCTCTGACAGATGTTATGGCTGAACGTTATGGTGAGAGATAAAATGGCTTGAGAGGAAATTGCTCGGGAAGCATCGCTTCTTTCTTTCGTTCTTTCTTTCTCGCTTGCTTTCTTTTCTTCTTCTTCTTCTTTTTGTGTAATTTAAAATTAAAGCAATCAGCATCACTCATCTCGCCTATTTGATTTACATGATCATCACCCAAAACTGCCCTGAGATTTTATTTCTGTGCCCTCCTGAAGGACTTGTAGCCTTAAAAAATTCGTCTCGCACCAATGCAGAAGCAGTGGATATTGTCTACCCCCCCCCCCCCGGCTCTCTCACTCACACCCCCTTTGGTCAAAGATTTAAGATTTCTGATCCAAGTCGAAGCAATTGCATGGCAAAACAACAGCATGGGAAGAGAAAAGCCCCAACGCCCACTGGCAGTCCTGTTTTAATCAAGACTTCTCGTGCAGGGGGCTGCGATTTCAAATAAATACTTCCAATATGAAAGTATCCAGTAAATCCCTAATTACATTTGAATTATGGGACACCCCCCTCCTTTTTTTCTTCTTCTTCTTCTGCTGGCGTTTTCCGTAATTTTAACCCAGCAATGTAATGCGCCCAGATCGGTTTCCGCATATTATGACCTATTACTCCTCATTTTATGAGACGCTGAAACCCAAATAGATCACATTACTTATTAGGCTAACCCGACATTCATAAAAATGCTCCTTTAATAAAGGCAGCGACGCGACTTTAATAGCCACATTCCAGGCATCAGTGCCACAAAACCCGCTGATTGCACAAATTACGACCAATCATTAATTTGCCGAACGAAACGAAAGGAAGGGTTCATTGGATGACAGATCGGGGGAATTGTGACAGTTTAAAGAAATTTTTGGCCTTATGTTTTTTTTTAATTCACAGATGCTATCATTGTCTCACCTTTTTTCTTTTCTTTTCTTTTCTACTGCACCATCTTTTTTCCCCTCCGACTGCACTGTTTATAAACGTAAGCATTTTTTTTCTATTTCTATTTTCTGGCCGTGGCTTTATTTTTATTTTCTAATTTATTTATGTTTTGTTTTTTTTTTCCATCGAGACGTGGGATTAGATGGTGTGGGCGTGGGCGTGTTGGGTGGAGGAGGAGGGATGAGCGGAGGCGGGTTAGGAGGGGTCTGTGGGGTGGCACGACACACTTTGTATGTATGAAGGTTTTTTTATAGCACTTTTCTGCAATGTACGTCAGCGGATCAGTCCATAAATGGGGCTGCGCGTGTTTGTGTGCGGGCGTGCGCCTGCGTGCGCTCGCGCCTGTGTGCGTGCGTCTCCGCGTGTGTTATCTTTACCGAGAATCTCCCCTCTCTCTCTGCACTCTCAGCTCTGCAGAGTTGGGGTGGGCGTCAAAAACAAACCTGATGGTAGGTTTCTTTGCAAAAAAAAAAATCCGATGAAATTCTTTCGGATGGGCCTTTTTTAAATTAAACGGGGAAAAAAGAAAAAGAAACGCCCTGGGTGGAAATAAAGACAGCATTATTAACGTGTTAGATTGTCTCGTGCAGCTACTATTTTTTTCTCCATCATGTAATTGTTGGTCTTTGTGTGTCGGTTTTTTTCTCCTTTTTTTCTTTTTCTTTCTTGTTTTACCCCGACGCCATTAATTCTGCACTTTGTGGAAAAATCCGGATTTAAATGCCATTTTCCCTATATAGACATGGGCGACGTTTGTCCCCCAGTAAAACTCGGATTTCGGATTTTTTTTCCACCCCCCCCGCTTTCATTCATGAAATGCAATCGCTTGATGTCTGATATAAATTACAAATAGGTTATTGATTATTATTTTTCTTTTATTGGGGGCAGGGGTGTATAGATCTCGAAAATCTGGGCTCCGCAGAGAGGCGTACGTCACGATATATTTAGATTGAAAATTAATCATCTTAATCATTATGAAAATGTAGGCTACATCGCCCGCCGCCACCGTCGCTGTCCCCGCTGCTGCTCCTGCTTTAGTCACCACATCATCGTCATCTTCATCACTGGCACCTTCATCCAATTAAGAGGCTTGTTTAAACAAGTTCTGGCAGGAGGCGAAGCCTTGAACCTTTATTCCGAACATTTAATTACCAGTTATTCGTCATTCAGCAGCGTGACTGTGGTTTCGCAGCGATGAAGCCCACGATGAGTTATTAATACATAGTTGGAATATTCTTACTGTAAAGACATCTTATATGACGGACCACTGCGGGACAACAAGGATGCATGACGCGGCGTGACAGGAAATGCTCGACGATTCCGGCAAACCATTCACGTGTGTCTCCCAGCAGTATGTGAACATGCAGCACATCAGTGATTTCAGACAGCTTCCAGAAGCCATCAAAACAGCTTTTTTTAATGCTGTTTCCTGAGTGCCAGTTAGACGGAAAGTGAGCCGGCTTTGGCCCGTAAGGTTGATTTAAAGTATCTAATTTCAGGCCTTTATTCTGAAAATTGCGTTTTTGCTTCCATATGGTGGCAGGAAATCGCTCTATAGCAAATCAAGGCAGGGTTTTAATTTTGTGCATCCTCTCTTGCTTAGCATTTTTTAAAATTCTGCTTTCTTTTTTAAAATAGAAAATATTTTATTATAAGCAGTGAAGCAAACATTAGTGATGGGGGAGTGTGGTGTTGGGGGGGCAGAAGGCAAGAAAACAGACAGAGGCTTCACAGGCTATGGAGTGACTTGCAGTCTGCCACTATAGAAATAATGTATCAGCTGAATGAGGGTGTGGGAAGGAGGAGTCTATAGGCCATATATGATCCTTAGAAACCCAGTCTGCTGTCTGCTTCATGATCACATTAAAGGTTATTGTCATCACAGGAGGGATGACATTAACTCCTCACACCAGCATCTGATTATTTCTTTTTCAAAAAAGGCCCTGCACTGACTTTATCAATTTAGAGTTTTCACTCAGCTCACTCCTCGTCTCCTTTGACGTCACACAACCTCCATCCAAAGAAATGTTTTCTCAGTTGCCTCCTTGAGGAGCAATGCAATTTCCCTTTGATCAAAATACCCTCATCGCCTTGCTTTATCCCCGGTGAAAATGACATTTCGCAAAAGTCATTTCGCCTGTGTTACATGGTCCCCTTCTCTCATGCAAGGAGGCATAATTCTACTTGTTAAGTGAAGCTTTCGGCAGTGTGGACCTGTCAGCATTCGTGTTGCATTTGGCGAGAGAAGCTTTGAAAGGTTATACAAGTGGGTCGTGTTGTCAGGTCTTGTGGTTGTTTCTTCTTCTTCTTCTTCTTCCTGCAGCCCAAACAGCAAAAAGGGTCGTGAGCTGGGAAGATATAAGGAGAGAACTACCCAACTGCTACTTCAAATTACATGTGTTCGCCTGTCATTCTGATCACTAAAGCATATGAAAAGTTGCCATACGACATCAAAAGAAGATTTCATCTTCAGAGATCTCAAACCTCAACAAGATCCAATGATGGTTTAGTGGTTTTCAAATCGACCTCATGGGTGACTTGTATTAGGTCAACAATGTCATGCTTCAGTCTGGTCCTCAACTGGAGGAGTCAAAGGGCTTCTAATACTCCCCACTACCCCTTATTTCCTTGCAGATATTAGGCATTGTGTGGATTTCATTCAGAAATCCAGCCTCAAACACGTGCAAGCCATACAACTTCTCTTGATAAACCACCTTCAGTTGTGCTGTATTTGCAGAAATGAGAGAGACCATGTTGTTGTTTTTTGCTCCTCTAATGAGATGCCAGGTGATGTATTTATGAATTACTTGTTTGGAACAGCCCCCTTGTGCAGTGTGCATTTTTTTTATCCTCTTTGGAGTCATGTCGCTCAGTGATTGCTGATGCAACTCTTTGTCATCTAGAGTTTGCCCTCACCTCCTGTGAGCCTTCGGGGAGGGCTATATCTATCTTGGCATTTCCCTGGGTGTTGGAGGTGGGAGTGACTCATTAAGCAGGTGTGAGCATCCACTCCCATACAGCTACATGCCAAACATGAGCTCTCCAGTTCATAAGCTTGTGCAGGGAAGAATCATTATGGCAATATAGCCAACACATCACAATAAATCTTTGCACTGGACCGAGGCCAAGTCACAAGGATAATGAGCTTCTGTTTCTCCATTATGCTCGCTCTCGTATTCATCAGAGGTGGAATTTCCAAACGTTCATCACCCATTGAAAGGTTGTGCCTCGGCTGACATCTTCACTTGAATTCTGCCTCATTAAAGAAAGTGAACCAAGGGGAGAAACAATATCAAAATCAGCCTTGCGGTCCAAGATTTCCCTGTAAATATGATGTGGTTTGCTTAGGTTAACATTTTGGGAATAATAACCCATGAAAGCTGGTTACTACACTGCAGAGCACCTTGCAGGGGAGCCATCCATCTGTTGTAGAGATGGCTCACTTTAAAAGCAAGGAGGAGAACTGCTTTCAATAAGTTCTCATCTTTACCTCCCTCCTGTGCCTGTTAGCATCCAACACTGCCATTTTACAGCAGCTAAATTATAAGATGATAATCCTATACTGGATTTGGGTTTATTCTGTGTATATAGCATCAGAATTACAACCAAAATCTAGTTTATATAAGAAAATGAGAGGGTTCTTCATATGTTATATCAGGGATACTAACACAAGATGGATTAAATGATGTGAAAGGGGCACGCAAATGGCTCCTTCACACAAATACTTAAGCTTTCTTTGATATAACTTACCCAGTCTCGACACTATTTCGAGACCCGTAACAGAAAATGCTTATTTTTAATTTTTCCGATGTCTAATTTTACACAAATAGGCCATCTGTAAATGGCACGCAGTGTATCACGACTTGGTGGAGACGCGCTGTTACGCAAAACCTTCTAAAAAAAATGCCACCTCTTTTAGGCTGAGTACAAAAAGAATACGGAAGAAGGAGGCTTCCTTTGCAGGCTACGGCTTATGCAGATAAACAATAATAATACATAATGCACACTGAACGCGCATTAATAGTTCCGCCTCGGGGCTTTTTAAACAGGAGTTTGGATGCGACCAGGCAGTCAGCCAGCGGCAGGTCACATGTTGCAGCGTCATTCTGTAGTAAAGTTACTGTAGTTGCAAAGAGGCTCCTCATTTCAGCTCCAGAGGTCTCTCATCTCCGTGGTGGTGCTGCGGCGGCGGCGTCTCGGCATGCGACAACTTCAGTTTCAGGCGATCTCCAAAGGAGCCGTGCAGCCATGGGAGTGCATTACCTCAGCCATGCAATTTCCACTATCAATAATTTAATCTATTTGCTCCAAAGCTGAAGAGATATCCTGAAGCTTGTCGGGAGAGAGGAGTGTTTTTTTGGGGGGGAAGGGGGGTCAGAAATACCGCTTAAGTAAATTACTCGGGGAGTTGTCCAAAACATCCCAGATGACACTACCGTCCTGTTGAATGGTCTGTTTTACGACTGGGCACTAAAAGGTATGTGTCTGCTTCTTTCTGATAACTTGTTTTAAGCACTTTCGCC
>NW_005187412.1:4228764-4271242 GCF_000239375.1 Pundamilia nyererei | reverse complement strand
GGGGGGGGGTCTAAAAGTAGCTCGATCAAGCCCGGTTATCCTGCGAACAGACAGCGCAGCAGCCCGAGAGGGGATATGTGTAACCTTATCCTCGTGTTCATTAATAAAAAACGGAGTTATTATGTTGATTGGGTTTCCAGTGGGGAGCACGAGCTCAGCAGATGTAATCTCGAGAAGAAGAAGAAGAAGAAGAAGAAGAAGAAGAAGAAGAAGAAGGGGGGGAAAAGGTCTGTGGTTACATTATTGGAGCAGCCAGTGGTACATATAGGTAGGCATTTCTCCATAGCTAGCAAAGTGGAAGCCGTCCAGTGTGCATCTGTGTGGCTGTTTTTAAGGAAACTTTACGCACATAAATTGCTCAATAAACTCTCTCCTCCGGCTGTTTGTCTGCATTTGTTCGTCCAAGCTTGGACCCTCCTCCTTCTCCACCTCCTCCTCTGTGAGAAAAGAGACAGAAACACTCCAGACAGTTTTTGTTGTATTGTTGTTTTGTTGGAGGGAAAAAACTTTGATGAACTCATTAAGACTTTATAGGAAACCCGAGACCTAAACGCCTAGCTCGGTCGGCCAACACACACTGTTGGGTTTTTTGTTTTTTTTTTGGCGGTGTGTGCTCGTGTTGAAAAAACCCAAAAGCTCACAATAATTATGGATTCAAACAAAGTGGGAGGAAACTGGCTCATTTGCGATGTGAAAATATGTGGTTCAAGAAGTAATCTCAGATTAATAGATGGTTTAATGACGTTTTTTTTTTTTGATGAACCATTCTTGTAACTAAACAACATCCAACTTAACTTTATAGATGTCTTGTATGACTATGCCCTGGAAAAGACAATGTCTGTCCTATTTATCTATCTATCTATCTATCTATCTATCTATCTATCTATCTATCTATCTATCTATCTATCTATCTATCTATCATGGGGAGGAAGGAAAAACAGGAGAGAAAGGTGGAGAAAGGGTGGAAGAAAACGAGCTCAGACTATTTGACGGTCTCATATGCCATCTAGTGTACAAAGCTGGGCACAGCAGCGCTGTCAGTGTGCAGCCGCAGGTCTGTTGGTCATTCATGGGTTAAAATGAGGATTTCTTCGCTAAGCTTACAAGAACCTAAGCACATCAGTAAGGATTTCACCATGCTGTATGTTGCTGTTGTATCCTCTAAAGTGCCCACTGCTGCACGCAGTGTGGGAGGGAGTTAACAGCTCTTTTGGGTAGCATAAATCACTCAGCAGGTATTTGAATGCTGGGCTTTCTGTGGCAGTGGCTGGGGTTGGCCTGGCGGCCAGGTATAATCCTCAGTGATGCTCATGTATTAGTAAAACGTACTCTGATGCTGCATCAGATTGAAAACAGATCTCAGTTAGCAAGCTTCCACATGTGTCAGCCATTACTGCAGACAACACAATTAAGTCTAAATGCCTGTTTGTTTTTTTCTTTAAGTGCTGCATTGTAGTGCACAAGGGGTCCTAGGGTAGCCATTTTGATAATATTTGCTGTACTTTTCCTGCTCTCAAACGGAACATTTGGCTTTGTGTGTTATACTTATTGAGCGTGATAAAACATGTTGCCAGGTAAACCGTATTCTTGAGGAATTTAACAAAGATGGGTGCCTATGAGGGAGCAGAGACAGAGGCAGAGAACAAATGTTGCCATGGGGTCGCACATTTCCATTCAAATGTGGTAACCACACTTCAGATCTCCTCTCTTGATGTGTTTTTTTTCCCGATGCAGTGGTATATAAGATATCACGCCTGCCGTTAGTAAAGATGAACCCATAAAGTGTGCAGACATGTGCGTGGAGGCTGGGAACGTTACTGTAGTGTGTAATAACACTAGCCACGCTAGTCCTTTCATGCTTTAGGGAAACTTTTCAGCGTCTGTCAGAGGAGGCATTTATCACTTTAATCCCCACCTGGCACAAAGAATAACTGCAAGGGTAAGTTACATATCCCTGCCATACAGCCGTGCTCTCAAAGCAGATGAACAGGTGGTCATCTGGAGCTAAACAGAAGACAGAGTCCATACACTCACCTGCTGCTATTGTTCGGGGTGTTTCACGCTCTAGGCGTGCTGTCATGAATAAAGGCATGTTTGAGCAGCAGTTATTGTGGGCTTTATTTTCCCTCGTTCATGTTATTAGCTCAGTTCTCCGCATGTCATGTTTAGATGGCTGTGCATTCTTTAAACAGTCAGCTCAGAGGAAACTGCACCTTTCTCAAGCACAAGTTGCCACAAAGCTGAGAACTAGAAGCTCCAAAGGAGTGTGTGTGTGTGTGTGTGGGGGGGGGGTCTTATTCTTCCATATGTAATCCATCCCTTGCTTTATTATTCATTGCTCATCCTGTTAATGCTCGGGCTGCTTTTTTATTAACTGTGAAATCCGCATAAAATCTTCAGACACTGGATGTTGTCACATTTAGCCTCTCACAGATATAAGCCAGAGATCCTCCGCCGGTCCCACAGCAATTAAATGATTCATTGGCTTTATCGCATTTTAACAGGATGTTGATTGAGAGCATAAGCCATATTGATTGTACTGATGGAAACAGGAAATCAGCGAGATAGAAATAAAATCATCTGTTGTTCCCGGTGTGACGATACACGGGGGAATGGCTCTGCAATTGCACACTGTTGAGTGGCATTACCCCCAGCAACCTCTCCCCCCCTCTCCTCCACCCCACCCCTTCTCTCCATTCTCTCCCCTATGGAGACCTGGAAGAGACGTCATCTGTGGTTGTTATGCTGCGAAATGACGCTGGCACTCTCTCCACCCCCTGCTACTGCAATATTACCCCTGTGGTCTGTTACGGAAGATGCAGCACTCTTCGTCTGCACCATTTCCAGCATGAAGTTTGACGCCTAACAGTAATCAGCCCTCTGCCTTCATTTCCCTCTTGTGGAAGTGGAACCATTTGAGCGCGATGCTGATAATAATATCAGCCTAAATGCATCCTACACATAAAGCTCGTGACTGGCCTCGATCCCGTAAAAACCTACACGATTCTCAGTGCTGGGAAGCCTCGCAGATATCATTTCAGATATCATTTCAGATATCATTAACCACAACCTTCACAAAACTGAAGGGTTAATGAGCCATAAATGGAATTTTGTTAACAATATCCGAGTTGACAATTAGCTCTTTATTCTTGGCTTTGTCCCCATTGTAGTTGGTAAGAGGAAAAATACCCACCCCACCACCAGCACCACCATCACCACCTCACTGCAAAACACATACAAGCCAGCCCCTCCCCATGCCCTCCCTCTAACACGCACACTCACACACTCCGGAGGAGCACGTCACTGAGCTCAGGGAATGAGTGGCTCATTAAGAAGAAGGATGTGATATTCTGAATAGAGACTGTGAGACTCCCAGCACGTCTATTTTTAGACGAGATATCTCTATGGCAGTCACCGTGGTGTCGGTTAATTGCAGCCACAGCCCCAGATACCAATTAAGAATGAAACAAATGCTTTTAAGGTGGGGTTTTGCTCCTCCTTATACTGTAAAGGTCCTTGTGTCCATTCTGTGAGTGGAGGCTGGAGCAGGGGCTCGCTCTCGCCGTGTTTTCCTGTGTCAGGCTCGGACATGCAGAGTGCAGTCAAAGCCTCGGCCGGGCTATTTTTAAATTAGCCCCTGTGGTAAGCAAGATCTAGATTTTTTTTTCTTTTTTTAAAAAATTATGGGTGTTTTAAGATCTATGTCCTTTGGATGCATTGATTTGCTGTGAATCTTAGAGCTTCTCAGAGGTAAGGGACGCACACATGCTCAGGTAATTTTACAATATATATGTACAGTGTTTCAGTTTGGTTTTGCGTGTGCTTTGAGTTGTTCTCCAGAGCCTCGATAGCAGTGCTTTGCACGGCAGGATGTCAAATCATTCTGTCATTCAATTTCCTGTTAATTCATCCTGCAGTGCTCTCGCCTTCCACCTGCCGAAAACAAACAGTGTCCCTCAACAAACCCATAGTTCCCATTCATGACTACAAGGTGTAGTACTGACCAGTTTTTTTTTTGTTTTCTCTTTTTAATAAAGTAATACTGGAGCATCAGTGTTTGCCAGCGCTGACACAAACACACTGACTCTGTTAGGTAGTGCTGTCCACACCGGAGGTTCCTGAAGTGTTAATACCGGTGATTTGTTTGTACGGTAACGTCACGGTCGCGTATTCGTAACGCGGGTTGGGGGGGCGGGCATAAATCCATCCACAAGAATTCAACAACTACAGGATGAAGTGCAAGAATGAAAATCCTCAATTTCCTTACCCAAAAGCAGGGGGCACCTGTGAGCTTTTAGTACAGCCAAATAAAAAGAAAGAAAGAAAAAGAGCCAATTATTCCAACAGAAAGCCATGATTGGACTTTTAACAGACCAGTCAAAAAGCTGTTAGGATGTTTCCACATCTATTTGTGTAATCTTATCTTTTGTAATAAGCAGCCGCTTTGATGCTCAGCACAGCTTTTGTGCATTGCTGCCAACAAATAGAGATCTAAGCCAGACCTCACATAGGAACAGAATGATTACAGTTTGCAAACAATTTGAAAACACCGATGACACAGTGCCAATATCAGTTTAATAAAAACATGTTGTGATTATTCCGAAGCTACTGGCTCCAGTTTTTTGGCTTGCAAAACAAAGAGTGGAGGGTGGAAATAGGAGGAGAGGCTTACATGGTGCATTATGGATCAAAAATAAGCTAACTTTGTTGAAGATGCTCTTTGACTGACCATCTCGTTCTCTCGCCCTCCCCCAACCCTCCTCTCTCCTCTTGTTTTCTTTCTGTGTCTCTCTCACGTCCCTCCAGTTCCACCAGGTTAGAAGAGTGATGACCATCCTGTTCCTTACTATGGTTATTTCATACTTCAGTTGCATGAGAGCTGCGCCCCTGAGAGATGCCCCGGGCATGCGGGGCCATCGGACGGAAGGCTACTTGGGCGCTGCTGCAACGGCCGAAAGAGGCCACGGGACTCCCCAGAGCGGTGGAGGCCCAGGCCAGCGTGGGGAACTGCCCTCGCTCACAGACACGTTTGAGCAAGTGATAGAGGAGTTGCTGGAGGTGGAGGGCGAGGTGGCGCAGCTGGGACAGGGGGCCGATAAGAGCCAGGGAGGTGGTGGCCCATCCTCTGTGGTCACCACGGAGGCCAAGGATGTCGATCTGTACAACTCACGGGTGATGATCAGCAACCAAGTGCCTTTGGAGCCGCCGTTGCTCTTTCTCCTGGAGGAATACAAAAACTATCTGGATGCCGCTAATATGTCCATGAGGGTGCGGCGACACTCCGATCCCTCACGACGTGGAGAGCTCAGTGTGTGTGACAGTATTAGCCAGTGGGTGACAGCTGTGGATAAAAAGACTGCAATAGACATGTCCGGGCAGCAAGTTACCGTCATGGAAAAGGTCCCTGTCCCCAATGGCCAACTGAAGCAATACTTTTATGAGACCAAATGCAACCCCATGGGGTACACAAAGGAGGGCTGCAGAGGAATAGACAAGCGGCATTATAATTCCCAATGCAGGACAACCCAGTCCTATGTGCGAGCGCTTACCATGGATAGCAAAAAGAAGATTGGCTGGCGGTTTATAAGGATAGACACTTCATGTGTATGCACATTGACCATTAAAAGAGGGAGATAGTGTATAAAATGTATAGATTTTATTGAAGAGTTTAAAAAAGAGAATAAAGAGAAAATATCTATTTGTATATATACATAACAGGGTAAATTATTCCGTCAAATGAAAATTTTATGGACTGCATGTAAAAAAAGATGAAGTTTATACAGTAAAAGTGATACTACAGTCTATTTATTGAACATATTCATGACCTTGTAAACAATTAAAAAAAATCTGATCAGTCATTTGCGCCCAGTTTAAATTACTATATCACATTCCTCAAGACATTGTGATTTGTTTACGTTGCCAAGAATTAGAAAAGGAAGGAAAAAAAATTAACAGGCAAGAAATGAGCGACAAAGAGGGAGACAAAGAGGGAGACAAAGAGGGAGACAGAGAGGGAGACAAAGAGGGAGACAGAGAGAGAGCGAGGACAGTTCCATCTTCAAAAGCTTGCATGCTGCTTCAATTGTAAATCGATAAATTCTCCACTTACAGAAAAAAAAGGATATGATGCTGACCAAAAAAAATTATTAAAAAAAACATTCCGTTTACATATTCAGCAGAAAACAATTTCCTCTCAAGTAATTTATCTGTTTACTGTTCTAAACTTCTCAAGGTAATGTTGGAATTACATACTATGTCAAGGTGCTGTTGTCAAAGCTTTGCTGTTTATTTTTTTATCCCCACCAGAGGACAAGATATATATATAAAAAATTATATAAATATATATATATATATATAAAATTTATTCATTGACATGTTTCTGGGTTAATATTATTCATTTTGTATGTTGTGAAGTTGTTTGCAATATTAAACTGAAATATTTGAAGAAATAAAAATGACTATAGGCAACTGAAAAACAAAATCAATGTCGATAAAGTTTCAACGGTGCATTTTTAGGCAGAGTAAACTTTATTATACGGACAGTCTGCAGGCAAGGAGGGAGGAGGCACATATGCACACATGCATGCGCACAAACCGCCACACGTCCGAAGCATGAAAGAGCAGAAATTCAAATCCTGAGCAACAAGAAGTGATGTTTTAAGAGAAGAAAACGAGACCTTGCTTTGGGTCACTCAAAGATAACGAGTGTTAGAGTACAGAAAGCAGCTCCTGGTGTCATTCAGCTACTTCAGGAAGGAAAAGAAACTGGAGAAGGAGAGAGGAGGTGCCCCTAAACCGCTTCCTGCTCTCCACCAGCACATTTTTTCAAAACACGTTTATGTGCTTTGGATCTTTAGTGTTCATACACAGGTGTTCAGAGCTTTTGCTCCAGCGGCATGTGTGATGTCGCACAATTACGAGACCCTATTAACACAAGAAAAGCGCCTACACGTTCAAGTGCAGACTAGTACAAGTGGGTACACTGCCTGAGCTTGACAGTGATGGATTCAACCACCCATACATTTGTGTACATTAAAAACGTACACCCAGTGTTTTGTTATTAGTGTGCTGTAATCCCAGCTTTAACTCCTCCACAATAGGACAATCACCACTGATTTTTTCTAGCTCTAAAGTCACTGTGATCAGAAGGAGAAGCCGATCTCCATAACTGGTTTGGCACCTGGGTTAAAAGAATCAACTTTCTCCCTCAGGCAGCTAATAACTCATTGCAATGCATGCCTGCCAAGTCTGGATTCCATAGCTTAAGGTTTTAGTGGGAATACAATAAAATATGTTCAGCGTCTCATCTTCGTTACATGAAACATTTCTAGAACATACTGCAAAAAGATTAAAAACAACAAGAAAATGAATATACAAAATTTCTTCAAAACACCAGCGATCCCTTATGAATGAACACAATCACCTCATTTTACCACGCCTCCATCAGCCTGAAGGTAAGTGCGAAGACAGCCAGATCTGAAGATGTTGAAGGAAGGATGGGCCAGCTTCTTCACTGCCCTGCTTGGACCCTTCACAGAAGGCTGATGATGATGCTGTGAGTTAATATCATAAATTTAAAAAAAGATACAGAGGCTTCTGCAACACAAACAGTGGGAAGACGAACAATATCATAAATATAATCTGGTCTTCCAGAAAAATCCACCTGAATGACACTATCCCGTCCTCAGCACATAGGACAATGAATCAGCCATTCAACATTTTAGATAAGATGATAAGGATGTGTTTTGTTTATCATGAGCATGAGCCTTAGGCTATTATTTTTTACAAAGATCAAAAAAGTAATCTGCCAATTAAACATTTAATAAAAGAGTGCATAAAGGGAGGCAGGGTGAAGCCCATGGTGTTTTTCGGTGTGACCATAAATCAGGCATATGAGTGAATCCTACAGTATAATGTGGTATTACTTTGCTGTTTCTGAGGAAATAAAAACAAGAAGAAAAAATATTTTAGGAAAACAATGGGTCTACTGTGTTAAGAAAAGAACAAAAGCTGCTGCTCACCAAGTCTTTCCGTGTGTCTGCTTTATGCCACGCCCACATTTGTGATGTCACGTTAGGTATTTTTCATCACCTGTCAAAAGATTTGCGTTCATCGCCCACTGGGGTGTGGTCAGGAGTGAATCATGCTCGAAACTTTCAGGATACAGAGAAGCAGTGCAGCTGCAGTTTTCTGCATTTATGGAGGCTCAAAATGTGATGCAGCTCACCAGTAGGGGGTGGCAGAGAGAGCGCTCATATCAGACGTCAACAAAAAGCCAAATAAAGTTTCCTCTGGCTGGCCCTTGTTATGACAGTACATATTAATGTAATCGTCCTTTGAGCTATGTCTGTGGAGGCTGAGAGAAGCTGTTAAATGGAGAGTTCTCCGCCCCTCAGGTTGGTAAATGGTGATATGGAATCTAGGTTTGGATTCTAGCCAACGAGACCTTCAGTGGGCTATATGCATGGCACAAAAATATGCCTACTCTCATTGTCAGCATCAGCAGTAAACATAATAAAATCAAACCTCTGTGCTTAAAACTAAATATGGCATTACTAATATACAACATTTGAAGCTGCTATCTAAGGTGTACGTTTGGACGAATTAAAGAAAGGACATTTGTACACTAAAGCGAGGTGGAATATTGGTAAAGCTATGTGTCTTATGTATGTATGAGATATCATAGTTTTACACGAGTAGTCGTCTAGTAAAAGGATAGGGTAACAAATACACACGCAGTGACTTTAGAATGTGACTGAACATTCCGAGTTCACAGTTTTACGAGGTTTCCCTGAATGCATCACGACACTGGCAGCTAGCCTAGCCGGCTAACTTGGCTAATCTGATTTATCGTCTCAGTTAAGCGCACATAACGCCAGCCAGGATTACCAAATTTAGTTTTCAGTATTTTTCCTTTTAGCTAACTATCTCCCTAACGCCAAACATCCTCCTATTTCAATAATGGCATCGCTTGGGGAGCCCGTGCGATTGGAAAGAGGTGAAGTTAATTAGCTAGCTAGCTTTAGCTTAAAAATATTTGTTGTGATATGCGGGCGACATAAGCCTAGCCTAGCTAGCATTAGCTCATTAAAGCAAGCGGTTTATTTTTTTGTCTGTGTACTCTGTTTTATGGTGGGATAACGATAGAATAGACATCTTGCGGTTAATTCTTGTGTGATTATGTATATATAGTCACCCAGCTAAAGCAGCCACAGCTATTACGGCAACATTTTTGTACTTAGTACATTAGCCACCTAGCTAATATTAATGACAACAGACAGTGATTATCTGGCTGGTTTGTTCACTGTATCTTACCATAAAAGAAAGAAGATTTTACAGTTACGCTGGTTGTATCATTATATTCATTTTTGTGACCTGTCTGTAAATAACAAGTTCTGGGTGTGTGTTGCTGAAATGTGCAGAGGAAGCCCAGATTTGTGTGATAGTTTAAACTTACGGGTTACACAAATACACACGTAAAACTTCACGATTAGAAATATTTAATAAACTTACAAATGCTTATGAATTCGTTGCTATTAAAGCAAGCTGTACATTCACAAAAACAAAATAAACAAAACAAAAACGTGATGCCTGGTGCCTTGAATTTACTTCATGTTACTCTGAGAGTTGCTTTATTATTGCATTATAGCGATTTGTACTAATTGTAGTATGTTCTGGTGACCGTGGGAGTCAAGCTTGTCCGGAGCATATCTATAATCAGAACAAATGTAGTGCAAGTAAATGTGCTCTGACACTGATGTGGGAAACTCTCACTGCCAATGCTAAAATCTACATTTGCAGGCCTCAGTAATGGTTATGTACATGTTCTTGTTGACAGATATCAACCGTGCTATTGAATTGCTTGATAAACTCCAGAGGACAGGGGAAGTGCCTCCCCAGAAGCTGCAGGCACTGCAGAGGGTCCTACAGAGTGAATTCTGTAATGCTGTCAGAGAAGTGAGTCTCTTTCGTCTTGTATCATTCACTTATCAAACACTTAATTAAGAGACATTAGTTCACAGTTTGGAGCTTAACCCTCTGCATCCCAATAGGATTCCCAATAGAATGCTCCAGAATTAAGAAAGAGAGTGGAAGTCTGGTAAAAAAGTTAGTTTAAATTTAATGTCCAGCTATATATGACCATTTAAGATTTGTACATTTATGTTTTCAACATCTCTTTATCATTACTTCTTTGTCCTCCTCTTCTTCATCTGGCACATCCACCCCTCCTCTCTGCTCCCTAACCTCCAACTCATTCTCGTTTTCCTCACCTCACGCCTCATCCCCGCAACTGAAATTGAGACTCTAACATAATAAAACATGCATAAACATACTTATTCGTTCCCGATAATATAACTAACTAAATGACTAAAAGTGTACTGCCACTTTGGGACAGCTTATAGCCAGACGGCTATAAGAACAAAAGCTAGTGTATACCAGATAACATTAAGCTAGAGAGTCTGAACAATCACATTTCCCTTTGATAAACATTTTCACATCATATAAGTCCCCTTTTACAAAGTTTTGCAGCCTCCTCGAAATTGATGTGATCGAATGCTGTAAATAGTGGACTGACAACCGACACTGTTTACAGATGTACGTCAGCCATAGTGTGAAATAAAATGTAAAATATTGCAAAATACTTAAATTGCACAGCCATTTCTTTTTTCCCCCAGATTTATTCAAATTTTTAAAGTATACTGTGTCCAAAAGTGTTTGTGACAGTAGTAGAAATATGCTGGCTGCCCACAGCTTTTATGGGTTATAGAAGGTTAACCCTTTGGTTTGGTTTGAATTCTTTGTGTTCGCCGGTTGAAATACTGTCCACTAATATCTCCTCAGGTCTATGAGCATGTGTATGAAACGGTGGACATCAACAGCAGCCCCGAGGTCAGGGCCAATGCCACAGCAAAGGTAGACAGTTGTCAGTTACTGTCTGAATACAAGATTTGGTCTTTTTGTAATCTTAATTTCAGACATTTAATTTCTTAAAATGGGTAATTTTGTGCTTTGACTGCAGTACATACAGACGAGATATCTAAACACCACTTTCCTATTTGTAGGCTACAGTGGCAGCTTTTGCAGCAAGTGAGGGACACTCACATCCACGAGTTGTGGAACTGCCCAAGACAGAAGAAGGGTTGGGTTTCAATATAATGGGCGGAAAGGAGCAAAACTCACCAATTTACATCTCACGGATCATCCCAGGAGGCATCGCTGACCGACATGGAGGCCTGAAAAGAGGGGACCAGCTTCTTTCAGTGAATGGAGTGGTGTGTGTGTAATTCACAGCATGGTTTACATTTTAGACTGAGCCTGAGCAAATTCTCTATTTCAGATTTTTTTTTTTTTAAACAGACAGATATTAGAAATAATACATTCTTCAAAAAAAACGAATGCACAGCTACATTTTGTTTCAGGATTTTAAAAAAAAGGAACTGCAATCACCGTGCAAAAATCTGGGTCCCATCTACTTGTAAAATCGTTGTTTATTAACTTGTTACACCATAATTTATTAATGAGAACTTGTAAGGCAGGTCAACAACTCTCCCGCTCGTTAAACTCTTCTAGTAGTGCCTTAAAATTAAGCTTATTAAAGCCTAATAAACAGGGGAGTGCTATAAGAAGATATCAGCTTGTAGCTTGGAGTTGTTGGCAACAGTTTGTCCATCATAGGGACTGACAGGATTCAATCAGTGGAATTTGGATCAACAAAGAAAACCAAAAAAAATTAATAAAATCCCCTTTGCTCACCTGTGCTTTTTTATTTTCAGACTATCATCATCATGTTGGTTCATTGTTAGCCATAGAGTCTGACAATGATGGCCATTTACCAGCTAAACCTTCTTCAGTAATCCATATTACCAGTGAGCTGTCAGAAAAAAACCTCAGAAACCCTGTGGAGTCTTTGGTGTCTTCTTGCCGCAATGGAAAAGCATTTCCTTATGTCAGTGACAGGAAGCTGTCAATTGTGTATGTTTAGAAATAATACTAATACTAATAATGATGGTAGTAATAGTACATTGATGTAAATAATGAAGGTGTCAGGTTCCTCTTGTGAAGCTCTGGAAATCTTAATGTGTTCAACATGTTTATTATGGCTTAAAGATGGACACAGTGAGTACTGATGGAACACTGAATGTAAACGTGCCATGCTATTGTCTGGAAGTGTAAATCTCAAAGTTCAGCCAATAGCAATCATCCAGTTGACTTTGTTTATTGCTCAGCTTGTTCCCTCATTAAAATTTCCAAATTGCAGGCTGTTTTATGTGAACAGCTGCTAGAGCTTATGTTGGAACTACATTCACTCCAGTACATATAAAACTCTTGTTTACTCCAAAAGTGGCCACATACCTCGTTGCTCTTGTGTTTAATAATTGGACCCAGTAGGTTAATCTGTAGAGATCATGGACTTTTATCTGTTCCTGGTGAAATCGTAAACTCAATTTTTGTTTCTTTTGCCTTCAGAGTGTGGAAGGAGAGCACCATGAGAAAGCTGTGGAACTCCTCAAAGCAGCTCAGGGCACAGTGAAGCTGGTAGTAAGGTACACCCCCAAAGTCCTAGAGGAAATGGAGTCACGCTTTGAGAAAATGAGGTCGGCGAAGCGCCGGCAACAGAACAACTTTCCCAAGTAGGATTTTCCCATGTTGATGCCCAGCTCCCGTGTCTCTCCTTCTTTAGCCTTCTGGCCATCTGTTCTGATCCCTTTCTCATCTCCCCGCCCCTGAAAAAAGAACAAAAAAAGAACACGCTCATGTTTAGTTTTAGCTCATACATACTGTATATTGCGCTTCTGCCCTTTTCTTTAGCATTTTGATATTCAGCATCGTGTACTAGACACTACAACTCTAGACGAACACTAGGAAGATCACGATTGTCAGTGTGTGTCACACCATGTGCATTATTTTTGAACTGACAATTTGAATGCAACTTCTGAGACAAACTATACAACTGCTTTGACTGAAAAGGTAGTGTTTTTCAGTGATTTATCAGAGCCACTACCAAGTGCCTCAGGGCAAACACATTTATCTTATGTACTGTTTTTTCGTTTCTCTTCTTTCTTTTGCCGTTTAAATTTCTGGAAATTAAACTATTGTGGCAGGAATTAATTCATGCTTTTCACCTGTTTTCTCAGAGACCGTAGCTTTAGAGGTGCTGACGACAGTCTAAATTAGTTAAAAAGTGATAAGTTGTTAGATTGGTATTATGGCTACCCTACAAAAAGTGGCAAAAGTGCTGGATTATGTTTGAGCGTTCTCTCTAGGCTTACCCTGCAAGACTTTAACATCATGCCACGCTATAAAAAGCTCCAGTAAGTGATGTAATGGGGTCTCAGCAACTTGTGAACTAAATAGCTGACACCACAAAGACTCGCACATTTATCAAAAAAAATAAACCCTCGAAACTCTGGAGTCAGTATGACATGAGATGAAAGTCAGTTATTTTGTTTTGACATAAATGAGGAATGTACTGTGTCACATTTTTACTCTGCCAGTGACAGAACTTGATAAGAAGTCAGTTATCCAGTGACCATCAGAATAAAATAAAATTAGGAATTTGTAAAATTCAGCTAGTCAGATGCCTACAGTCTCTGTAAGGCCCTGGTCATGCAAGCCTAGAAACCAAGCTGTGACCCCCTGGCAACCACCGATCATTAGGGAAAAATGTATATTATCCAGCCGATTGGAGAGTGTTTGCTGGAGATTGCTGGCTATCTGTGAAATCGACTGCTACAGCCTCAGTCACAAAGGCTCAGAGGCTTGTTTGCAAATCCCTGGAAACCTCTGGTTGCCAGGGAAAATAAGTGTGCTCCCCAACCGGCTGGCAAGTAGTTGCTGCCAGCGACTATGTGAAATGATTAACAAAGAGGTTTGGTTGCTAGCTTATTGCTGTGGTTACTTACAGTTTGCATGGATAATACCAACTTAGCTCCAAATACTCACCAACTGTTCACTGAGTGAAATTTCAAAAACTGTGACACAAACCAGAAGCTGATCCATTTGCGCCTTTTAAAACATGTTGACAGCAATAGTAAGACACAACTTTTACTTTGAAGGTGAAAGTTCTCCAAACTTGCACTCCCTCAAGTTTCACTATCGCTCAGCGAGTAATTGGCGAGTGTCTGAGATTTTTGGTGCAGCGCCCTCTTCGGAGCTCATTTCCCCCTGCTTGCAAGCAATCACCAACTAGTCAAGGAATACACGTTTTCCCCCTAGCAACCAGAGGACACCAAGGGGTTGCCAACCAGCCTCTAAGCCCATGTGACCAAAACTTCAGTCACATTAATGCAGCATGTGAGTTTTGATCACTTGTTCAATGAATGAAATGTTAGTACACATACTGTATATAACCTCTACAGTGTTTGGTGTATTATGCTGTAAATGTGCTGCAGTGACATATATCTATTTGTAATCTTTCATCAGTTTTTTTTATTACATTTTGTAACTTAACATCTAGCAAGGGAGTCGTAAATCAAACATTCGCTTAACCTGACGTTTTTTTATTCACATATCGCATTCATGTTAAAGGACAAAAGACGATACAGGTGCTTGGGTAAGATCTATCGACAGCTACTTTAAAAAAAAACATTTTTTGATGCTTGTAAAATGTTAATAAAATGTTAGTAAAGCCCATATTTCAATAATTTACAGCAATAATTTCAAACTTGGTCTTGCCTGCATGTTATTACCAATTCATTTTCCATTCATCTTTGCGCAAATAAGTTTTTTTCTTTTTTCTTTTTTAGGTGGGTTGGGCACAAATGTACTCATATATAATATACAAAATGCATATCATAAAAATGAGAAACACTTTATTACCAAATACTGCCAAACAATCAAGTTTGTTCTGATGTGAATTGTTAAGCAGGCAAATCACAAAACAGTCTTAATTGTCTACTGTATATTTTAATGTGTAGGCTGCCACAGTTACACTTATTCATGTTCCACATTTTATAGTTATGAAGTGGCTGCATGTTTAGCTACTGTGTTGATAGTCATCATAGGGAAATCTTCATTCAGCATCTCAGTCAAACAAGTCCACAAGTCTTGGTTTTCTCTTAAAAATAAAATGTATTGTTTAAATTAAAAAATCAACTCACTAGATGTCTAATCATCCACCTTTTTTGGCAAAATGTCTACAGGACAGATTTAACTTCAAAGATTTATTCCTAGAGGTTTTTTGTTTGCAGGGTAGTTCTAATAATATGTGTACAGAATTATGGAAACCAGGCTTTTGCTGACTAAGCCATACTATTGTCCAGTCTCAGGATCAACACCTGGCATTATTGAGACAGGAAGGTAGTAACGTAACGGTAGTGATTCCTATCGGTGTAGATTAACCATCCGATGCCAAACTGTTCTTCAGAAGTGAACCGTTTTATCGAGAGGGAGTCTTATGAGCATGCCGCTGATTGGCGTGTGCGGGCACGATAGATGTGTGCTGTCTGGTTCTTGCGACCATGTCATCTGAAATGAGGTCACTTTGAGTTTCCGTTTGCCTGGTTAGCTGCTCCACAGCTGTTTGTATTTCCATCTGTTTCTTTTATTACTTTATCCACCGTCTCCTGGCGTACTCTGATGTTCCCCAAGTTACTAACAAATCGTAAATGGGATGTTCAGAGGTCCATCGGTACTGTTTTTTGGAGGATAAAATCTAAAATCCAGCTTCTGAGCTTTTGGTAATCGATCCTTTAAGTTTTAAAAGACTCGTAAAAAGATTACTGTAGATTAAATCCGTTGAAATGAATCACTGGTTAAAAAGCAGTACCTTTTATTAGTTGAAAGTGGCGTGCTAGTGTTGATGATTTGAATGTCTCTGCACGTTTCCCTCACATCAACTTGCTCAGCCGTTGCTTTGATTAGCAGGTTTTTGTAAGTCAGTGAAAGGGGTCATCGACTCTCATCTGATCGTATGGTACTTAAATAATGCTTTAAATATCACAAGAAATGATGACACATGACGAGTACAGGTAAAATTTGGTGGGTGAATCCCCTGTAATCCATTTATCTTTATGAAGACAGCTGAGTTGAAGGTCAAAGTCTCAAGTAAAACGCGCTGCAAATATGGAATGCACATCAATTATCTATGCAAGGTCTTTAAAGAAAACCTTTATTGGTGCAAAATAGTTGTCATTTTCCTCCAGAATGTTATTAAACTTACAACAATAAGGCTGTGTAGACGAATGTCTAATGAAATATGACATTCAGCAGGATTTTGAGAAGAGTTGCATGTAGTTGGATGATCCTATGAGATGTTTACAAATTTTGGGAGGTTTTTTTTTTTTTTTTGATGTAACATACTGATTACCATGAAGGAGTCAAAGAAGGCAATTGGCAAAACTTTGGGAGATGGCTCTCTATTAAACATTCATAAGCAGTAGTTAACAGGCTATAATGTAGTTGTAAACTAAAAGTTGTCATCAATGTGATGTATTCTCAAATTGTGACAGGCAATAGAATAAAAATATTTAAAAACATTAGAAATGTTCTTACGTGTCCTTACAACTACAGTATAGTGTGGTTTTGTTGGTTACTTGTACACTGCTGTACACACTAAAATGCTAAATAGTGGGATTTAAATAAGCGTTCCTGAATAGTTTCACGTAACAGTTTATTTAAACTACATTGATTATGCTTTTGTTTGGAGGCAGAACATTTAGCACAGCAGTCGGGGTGTACATAAAAGACTTAATATGATGTATAGTTTGTCCCTTGATTGTGTTTTAACTAACATTAGCTAGCTAGATTCACTTCTCACGCACATACAAACATGTATAGTAAATCAGGAAAAAAATGTAATGAGACTTGGTATTGATATTGCACACTCTCCACTGAATGTCACTGACTATAGTCTGATTTTAGTTACAAACCTTTGGTGAGGTAAACCTTCAACTTTCTACCCGTTTTCATTGTGTATTGGTCAATAGAGTATTTTTTTATAATGGTTTTCTTTTTTTGATATTTTTCTCAATTTTTATAAGTGATTTTCCTAAAAAAAAATCAGATACCAGGAATGATTGGTACTTCCATTTTGACTGTGTACCAGGGCCATATCAGCGCAGCGTCTCTGAAAAGCGGGGCAGATGTGGGACAGATTAACTGTCACAGATCAGCTCCTCTTTTCTGAGCTCTGCACTGATCTCTCCTTTCTTTCTAGGACCGAGACCAAACTTAAAATGTTGATACTGTTTTAGTCGTTGCTTATTTATGATTGCCTGTAGATAGTGTTGTGTTATTTTATGTTCTCTAGTCTGTTTATCTAATTTACTGTGTTACATTGATGTGGAATGTAAAATGTTGTGATGTAGAACATAATAGTTGGACAGGAGGCTCAATAAACCGTGCTTAAGTTTATGACTTTTAAACGTGTTTTTCCACTATCTGTTACACGTTACATTCATTTTTAGAAAGAAAGACACATCTCTGTCACTCTTGTGGTACAAGGTAGGTGTCAAAAAGGTAAATCTATAAAGAAAAGAATAGTATGGCAGCAGCGCAGCATGAAAAAGGTGGGTCATGTGATCAGAAATGGTAACATGGACCCTTCAGGGAATTCACAAGGCAAATTTGAAAGTGCTGTTGAGGGTGCTGGAGCCAGTTGCTAGTCTATTGCAGGCCTAGCAGAGAGAGAAAGACAGCCATTCACACTCCCATTTAAACTTTGGGCCAATTTAGTCATCAGTTAACCTAACATGCATGTCTTTGGAGCTGGAAGGCACAAAGAGAATGTGCAAGCTCCACGTAGAAATCTGTTCATCTCATCTGCAAATGATTTCTGCAATGCGGATACTTTCTAAGAGCAAAGACACAGGGAATAAGGAAAACTCTGGAAGATGAACTGATGGTTCCTGCTGTCAGAAGAGGTGCAGTCTCAGCAGGTTTTAGCTGCTTGTGTTCTGCTAACCCTGCATGCAAAATAGTACAAAAATAATGAAGCAAAAATAACATCATCTTCTTTCCGTTGCTCTCTTCAGGGGTCCGCCTCCATCTCACCCTATCAAACATCCTCCAGTCCTCTGTGTGTCCTTCTTCACTGCATCCATGAACAATCCTCCTTTCCTGGTAGCTCCATCTTAAACATCCTCTGTCATTTCTTATCCTTTCCATTATGGTCACTCCCGTCTTTTTAACTCTGCCACCTCCAGCTTACCCTGCTGTTTTATTGTGAGTGCCACCATCTCCAAACCAAACCATACATCACAGCAGGTCTCATCTTATAAACTTTCACTTTTTCTGCTGTCCTTCTCTCACACTCACCCCTTTTCTACACCCTGCCTGCACTCTCCTCTTCACATCTCTTGTGCGATTAAAATCAATTTAATTTTATTTTATTTATATAGCACCAAATCCCAACAACAGTTGCCTTGAGGCGCTGTAAAGTAAAGATTCTACAATGATAGCTAGAGAGAAAACCACAGTAATCATAACCCCCCTATGAGCAGGCACTTTGGTGACAGTGGGAAGGAAAAACTCCCTTTTAACAATAAAAAACCTCCGGCAGAACCAGGCTAACATAAGGACGGCCATCTACAGTATCCAGTGGAGGGTGAGGAGAGGAAGACAAGACAAAAAACACACTGTGGAAAAGAGGCCCTGTCCGTTGCTTCGGATGGGCCCCTAGGTTTTCAAACTCAACTGAACGAATGCAGTTACACTGGTCTCATTAAGCATTTTTAGTTGATAAAACTAAGTATTTGAGGTATTTTTAATTTGGAAATTAAACCTCGTCTGCTTACTTGTTCACTAGATGGAAAAATGTCCATTGCATAAGCAAAAAAACTGTAAATAGAAAAGCACTGGCCTTTCTATCAGCTAAAAAGAAGAGACACTAATCAACCAGCATGAGTCAGTGTGGAGAACTGAACTATCAGTGGAGGAAGCAGCTGTGATTTCCCAGCTCAACAAAACAAATATAGGCCTGGTGATCTTTATGGACCCTGGCAAGTTTTTTTTATTGCATAGTTGTTGTTATTTCTCTCTTTTCTTTCACTCCAGGATGTTTAATTATTTTTTGAAACATGTAGCACTACTTGTTATGGCATAGAGGAAATGGTCAAATATTTGCTTTCACATACTTCCAGATCGTCACCAAAACTAAAAGGTAAGGAAACGTGGTCGGAGCATTATGGAAATACCCAAATGGATGTGAAAGTAGAACATAAAAATAAAATCACAACCATGACAATCATGAGTAAGTTCAGAATTCCATTTAAAACTGTATTAATCATTAGATGCATATAGAAAAATCAAGTAGCATAGAAACTGGAAATTCGTTGTCTGAATAAACGGCTTTCGTGTGAATGTGATTCATAAGCCTTTTTCACAGCAGCTATTTTGACTTCTCTAATATAACCAACTATGGCTCTATGCCACAAACATATAGACATACTATGTGGCAGGTTGAAATTAATTTCTGACGTCACACAATCACACAAAGAGAGACACGGCCATCAGGGGTAGAGCGAAATGCATAGGATAACAGAGGGGATAAAGTAAAGGAACGAATGACATGACTGCATGAAGGTCAGCAGTTCTTTTGTGTCCATCGTTTTCCTTTATATTCGAAACATATTCAACATGAGTCATCTCTGTGGGCTGATTGCTCCAGAGGGCGGAGGAGCTGACACTCATTGATATCCAGAGATATTTTCTGTTGGCTCCTTCCACAAAAAAGGAAAGATAAAGTACAAATCCATAAAACAAGTATTTCCTAAGGTTTTTTCAATGCAAAGATAAATTGTTAACATTCACAAATATCAAGGCTAATAATACACTATACAGACAAAGGTATTGGGCCACACTTCTTAATCTTTGAAATTTTAAAAGTAAACATTAAAAGGTTCTATTGGGGCTTGTAGTAAAAAGCACCTAAGCCACCAACACTCTGCAGACTCAGAAACTGCAGCGCTCCAAACCTCTGGCATTAACATCAACATGAAGACTGTGCACAGGTAGCTTTGAGGTACAAATCGCCATGAATGATGAAATCCAGAAATAAATGCTTACTCACTAAATGTTATACATCCAAGATCGTTTAAGACAACAGTCTGCCTATCTGACAAGTATCCCTCTCAGGTAACTCCTGCAAGTTTGCTGCTCTTGTCAGTATTAAGTAGTCTTTGCACCCCATCCAGACTGTATATGTCTGAGAGGAAGGAGGTCTGTAACAAGAGCTCGGGCCTGTTCTCCTGGAACCAAGCAGCGCACGTGACAGCGATTCATTAGAGCTGGTTGTTCACACTACAGCTTGAGAGCACAGCACAGCTGCTGCCTTCTCATGGCATTGACGCCATCCGTCGCAGGCTCTCATGTGTGGATGGTTCACTTCGTCTCTTCTGGCAACTGAAATCAATCACACCCAGGACCAAACGCAGCAGCAGCAGGGACAGAAGAAGAGGCAGGAAGCCAAACCGGACCAGGAGCCAAGTGAGCAGTAGCAGCAGACAAGGAGGAAGAAGCTGATTCATGTTCATATACAGTGTAACACACACTGAAATGGTTAGAGGAGAGCTGCTGCAGAGTCACGAAAGCACAAAGCTTCATGTGCAAAAAGATGCAGATGATTTATAGATATTATCTGATTATTATCTTATCTTATACATGAGTATTGACCCAAATAATGAGGTGGGGATGGACTTCTGCAAACAGCACCAGAAGAAGGCTGATAAAAGTCTCCTGGATGAGATACAAATATGGATTCCCAGTAACCTTTGTCGATCATTTAAGATTTTATTTACTTTTCCTGTTTAACTGGACAGAGTGCAAATTAAAAAACAAGCGAACTATAATTTAATGTTGCACTATGCTGAAATAAATCTCAGAGGTTCGTTCCCACCCATCTTGAAAGATCACAAGATTAAAATAATACATCTACATAAATGTCTTTACTGCTTTTCTTCTTGTTTAGTTCCTCACTATCTAACAGGGTTATGATTAGGCTTTACAAACGTCTCTAATACTGTATTATTAGTTAATTAGCAATTGATTACTATTATGCATTATATTAGGCACTATGTTAACAAAAAACAGCTGTGTTTTGCGACATTGATTTGTCCATATTATAACCCTGGCTCACTGGAAGTTAGTTCCAAAGAAACTCGGCCCACAACTTGTAAACTTTTACATTTATTCACAGTTGGTCAAGTTTCATATATAATAATTTATAATCAAAGAAAAATGTCCACAGGATGTCCAGTCTAGGCCTCCAAGTGTCCACAGCCAATCCACTCACATACTCAGTACAGGAGCCTCTCAAGGTTGCGGCTTCTCTTTACTCTACATACTCTGTATGCATATGACTGCACACCACGTTGTAACACAAAACCCATCACTGAGTCCACAGACAATGCCATGGCGGGGCTGATCAGTGGAGGAGATGACTCTGCCTGCAGAGGTTCAGAAGATGACAGGCTGGTGTGCTAAAAACAAGTTGGTTCTAAATACCAACAGGACCAGAGAGCTGATAATTGGTTTCAGGAGAAGTCAGAATGGCCACTTACCACTGAACATACAGTGCTGTTCTCAGGAAACAGTCTGTGTTATGCTTTTTTAATGAGGCAGTGCATGTTGTGTGTCCATGTGAGGTCCCTGAAACCGGAGACTCTCTCAAGCTCCCTTATGTATACAGTGCTGTGAAAAAGTATTTGCCCTCTTCCTGATTTCTGTCTTTTTTTCATATTTGTTCACACAACACATATATGGAAAAGGGTTGGAGAGAGTGTCAAGTTTCAGGGGCCTCACACAGACACACAACACACACTGCCTCGTCACAAAAAGTACAACATAGACTGTTTCCTGAGAACTCCTGAGAAATTAATTTTCAAGGAAGTGTACAGTGTCACTTTTTTTTTACACAGCGACATTAAAGTAACCTTGATTCTTGTAAAAGTGACATTTCATCCAGCGCTTCATATCAATAAAGCATGTAGTTACAAGCTCCAAATATTTTATACAGGATATGAGTACATCAGAGGGACAGCTTAGTTTGAACGGTTTGAAAGCAAAGTTAGAGAGACAAAGGATGTTGAATATGGAGATGCCAGTTAGGAGCAAAAGAGTAAGACCACAAAACTGATTCATAGAGTGAGAGATGGAGGACATGGAGAGGATTGGTATACCAGAGGAGGATGCAAGACATAAAGTGAAACTAAGGCAGATATTCAATCCACGGTGAATCCAAGATCCAATCCAATCCAAGAAGAAGAAGAAGAAGAAGAAGAATGTATTTTTTGTGTAATATTTCGCGTTAGGTAAAGTTTTTACACCGAGGTTGCAAACACACTCCTGAGCAGCAGGCCTCGCCTCGGTTCCTGCTTACTTTTAATGCTCTTACGAAGAAGAAAGGCTACTTTGCTTTTTTCCGGTGACGTAACTTCCTTTCTGTCCGTGCTAACCTCAGAGTGAACACGCGCTCTCCTATCTAGCTCAAGTAAGTTTGGTTTTAAAACGTAAATAACGTATTAAACACTGAGAAAATAACTGAGCCACCCAGATAAGCATGTACACTTTCAGCCCAGGCATTTTAATAATATTAAAGAGCGGTTAGCCAACATTAATTCCTTTCTTTGGCTCCCGGAGCTTACGCTAGGTTGGCTAATGGTAGCGGAGAGCCGCATGGGTGTTAAAATTATGCCGTGTTTTCCCACATTGTCGCATTTCTGAGGATTTATAGATGTAGAGAAAACAGTATTTTAGTAGAAGCATATTCAATATTCGGAAATATGTAGTTTTTAGATGAGTGGACGATGGGTATCGGCTGTAAAGTAAAGCAGCGAACTTCTGTTTTACTGAAAATCGCCGTAATAACTTAGAAATGCGTTGGGATCACAGTCCTGTAGCTGTCTAAACCCAGGAAAAAACGGACCCCACGTCTTTTGATGTTTGTTTGTTTGTTTTTGTTAAATGATGCACTAACAGGGACAGCATTTAATATTCCCCTGCTGTGGTGAAGCCATATATTTCTTATAAACTGTAACATTTTCACATAAAAATCAGAGATTGAGCTTTTGAGGCATATCATAACTTTCTCCAGGCTTTGATTTTTATATAAAAATTTAGCATATACTGTTTTAGCATATGCTGATAATGAAGAAAAATTAACATGTTTGTATGAGTTGTTGTGTTTCCACTTTTGTTAATGCAAAAACAGATTGTCTGAACTTTAGACATAACTCATTTTCCTGTGTCCATAAAAACATCCCGCATGGTTACTAATGTTTCCAGTAAACTTGGTGTTTCAGGATGCGTTACGTTGCTGCTTACCTGCTGGCTGCCCTCGGTGGCAATGAAAACCCTGGTGCCAAGGACATCAAGAAGATCCTGGAGAGCGTTGGCATTGAAACCGATGACACACGCCTCGACAAGGTACACAGCCACCTGCTCCTCTTTGTGTTTTATTACTGTTGTGGCTTCAGTTTTTCCCGGCAGCTGGTTCCTACCTTTAGGTTATGTTTATAATTGCGTCTATCTTTCTCTCTCAACAGGTTATCAGTGAGCTGAAGGGCAAGAACGTGAATGACGTTATTACCACAGGTGAGTTTCCCACAGTTTCATTTATGTGTGTGTGAGACCATGATTAATTTTGGTTTACAATTTTGTTTGGATGAAAGTTTATAATTAAATGGCTTCAGGCAGTATTTTAATACTGACATGGACTCCCTGCAGGGGTCTGAACTAGTTTATGATGTTGGATACTGTGACTAGTGATAAACTCATTTGACGCACAGGGAAAACAGATTTAACGGTTAAAAAAAAAGAGTTATTAAAAATATGAGTGAACTAAGCTCTCAATGCTGGATTCCTCCGTAATGGAGGATGGCACACTGTGTATGGACCACAGTTATACTGGAGAATTTGTTCATTGAAAATGGTTCATAAGGGTATTGTGTGTAGACAAATTACTTATTGTATGCACAAATTATACTTCTTAATTAATTTTTATTAGTCATCTTACACACAGTGCAATAGGAGTAAAAAACAGAAACCCAGTAGCAAGTTTAAAAGACTAAAAAAAGAACTCATTACTAAACTACTACTAAAAAAGATACAGCGAAGAACAACGGAATGAAATATAAACGTCATAATGTAGAGTACTGCAGGTGGGCAGAAAAGTGGCACAGTGTTAAAGGTTAATATCAGTGCTACTGGTGCATGCAGCAAGTGATACTTGTAATGCAAAAACAATCCTAAAATACAGTTGGGATGGTGTGAGTGCAAGTTGCAAAACATCAATATTTCATTTTCTTATTTGGGTCTTCGTGATAGCTGATCTTGCACCCTATTTGTGGGCTGAAATAAAATATTTCCTGAGTGTGTCATGGTGCATTTGCTGTGATAATGAGTTTTCTTGCCATAGTTTCTATAAACCCACAGGGCATGATATCTCACTGGACAAAGTGAATCGATTTGAATATAAGATAAGAAAAAAGTTGTATTTAATCAGATGTGTAAAGTCAGACCACATGTAATGATAACGGGCCGTTTCTGACCTCTGTCTTGTTTCTGACTGCTGAGTGTCGATGTTATCACTTGTGCTTCATGTCTGCCAACTCGTGTCTCCTCAGGTTACGGTAAGCTGGCCAGCATGCCAGCAGGTGGTGCCGTAGCCGTTGCCAGCTCTGCAGCTGCTGGCTCGGGCGGAGCCGCAGCTCCTGCTGCAGGTGAGCATTGCAGCTTAGCACCTTGTTTGGCACCATCAATCATATTTGCCACTTTGTGATTTTGCCTTCACCTTGTATGTTTGTACGACTACATGGAGCCAAATAATGATCTGTTGACATGAAAGATGCATCTACACAAGTTAATCCACACAAAATCCGCACTATACTGGGTAAATACAGTGCAGGCATTTTAATTTATTCTACGGTTTTAAGTTGAATGGTTTTAGAAAAGAGGCTTCTTTTGTTTTCATATTAATACAGCAGCGTGTAAGAAACGCTCAACAAAAACTGGGAAATTCCAAAATAAAAATCAGTTGCATTTAAATAAATTTTAAAACAACCGTTATATTAGGCAACCACGTGAGCAGGTTGCTGTGTCATGGTGATGACAGCAGGACGTGATGTCAAGTGCTTTTTGTTTTTCAGCTGAGGAGAAGAAAGAGGAGAAGAAGGAAGAGTCTGAGGAGTCCGATGACGACATGGGATTCGGCCTTTTCGATTAAACTCCTTGAACTGATCAATAAAGTTTTTACAAAATCCCTCTTATGCAGCTTTTCTCTTTACTTTAAAACTTGTGTGTGTGGGGGGTTTGTGTAATTTGACCTGATCGGGCCTATTCTTTGTTCGTGTATGTGATTTTATTCAGTTTAATGGAGAAAAAAAAACTGAAAAGGCTCTGGCTGATGGGATTGAGCCCAGTGTTCAGTAGATGGCGCTGTGGAGCCTTTGAGCGCTAAAGCAGACGACACCAGATCCTTCATTTTTGGGCTTTTGTTCAGCGGTTTGAATTATCCACGAGCTTAGACACAGATATCCACACTTGACACCTGTGAGGCTAACACTTAAATTATTAACAGCTAGGGACAAAGTGTCACGTGACTGCGAACTGCTGCCGGCACGGCTGAAGCTGCACGTAGTCCTCTGTGCGTCAGCAGCAGTGAGCCTCAGAGGGGAAAAAGCAAAGTTGCAAAAAAAGAAGTATTAGTTTTGAAGAAAAGAAAGGATGCTGCTGCTTCAATTGCATAGCGTAAAGGTAAATAAGACAGTTGTGTAAACGATAAACGCTTCGCCGATTGAGTGTCGGCAGCCTGTCGCTATGACAACTTTACACATTAGTAAATATTCGCATACATCTTAATGTTTTATAAAATACATATTTAACAAGTAAGAAGACTGTTTTGCAGTGCAGGGAACAAACGGTTTTACAAAACAGCTCAGGTGTAATAAGCAACGTGTTAGAAGCAATAATAAAATTAAAACAAACACTCCTGAAAGCATATATTATCAGCGTGTAAAGGTCAACACCCAGAATGTAAATTATTCACCACAGTATAAACCGCGCAGGCGTCCAGTATCAAGAGCGATTTTCTCTCATTATATGGGACCAAACATCACATGTTGTTTTTATTGACTGGGAGTTATACTGAATGCCTCTTCCAAGTATCTAGGGTGACAAGGTGTCCTGCTTCACGTGGAGCTTAACAGCATTTTTATACCTTGAACCCTTGTCCCACATATTAGGACATTGCCCTATATTTGGCTCTTGTTTAAAAGAGACAGAGAGCTCCCTAGAAAGATTTGGCTCAAATATGGATTCGTTCCTGCTGAAAACTAAAGATCAAATGCTGAAATATTTGCTTCCTTGTAAAAAGCTTTAAAATTTTAATTTAAAAACAATTACAGCACATTTGTTCTTTTTTATGATCTGTGCCAATATTTTAACCGAAACATCTTGTCCGTGTTTATTTTTCAAGTTAGATACATTAAAAAAAATTCAAACAACCTCCAAACTTTAGAAATGGGTTCCAAGCAAACATACACTCAGTGGACAATTTGTTGGGTGCACCTGTTCAACAGCTTGATAATGTAAATACCTAAAATCAGCCAATCACACCGCAGCGGCTCAGTGCAAGTAGGTTTTTAAGGATGGTCACAATGACTTGCTAGTTCAAACCAGTTCAAACCAAGCTAGCATCACAATGGGGGAAGAAAGATGATTCAAGTGACTCTGAACGTGGTTGCTGGTGTCAGATAGGCTGGTCTGAGTGTTTCAGAAACTGCTGATCTATTGGGATTTTCCCACACAAACATTTCTAGGGTTTACAGAGTATGAAAAGGAGAAATTATGCAGTTTCTCTGGATGAAAAGCCTTGTTGATGTCAGAGGAGAATTGCCAGACTTGCTTCAAACTCTGGAAAACAACAGTTACCGAAATAACCACTCATTACAACAAAGGTGTGCAAAAGAGCATAACACTGGATACACAAAACCTGAAGCAGTTACACAGCGGACGACCACACTGTGTGCTACTCTTATCTGCAAAGAATGGGAAACGGAGGCTACAATTCACACAAACTCACCAAAATTGTACAACAAAAGACTGGATAAATGTTGATCTCATGAGTCTAAATTTCTGCTCCCACATTCAGAATCCTGATCAGAATTTGGTGTAAACAAGATGAAAATACTGATCCATACTGTCTTGGATCAGTGGTTCAGACTAGCGGTAGTGGTGAAAAGATGTGGGGATATTTTTCACCATGCTTTGAGCCCCTTAATATCAACTGGGCATTATTTAAACACCACAGCCCACCTGAGTACTGTTATTGACCATGTCCATCCATTTGTGACTACAATGCACTTATTTGTGGATAGCTACTTCCAGCAGAATAATGTGCCATGTCACAAAGCTTGAATCATCCCAAACTGTTTTTTTTGAAGATGACAATAAGTTCACTACACAAATGATCTCCATGGACACTAGATCTCAATCCAGTAGAGCACCTTTGGGGTGTGGTGGGTCAGGAAATGTACATCATGGAGCGAGTGTGTGATGCTGTCACATCAATATGAACCAAAATCTCTGAGGAGTGTTTATAGCACCTTGTTAAATCTAGGCGATGAAGAGTTTAGCTGGTCCAAACTTGTACTAGAAATTGTGAGTGTACTCTAGATCCCAGTTTGTTGGCATCTAAGTGAGGAAACCTACACACAATGCTCCAACAAATACAATACTTAGTATGTGCAAGTAGTGTTTATTTTTTTCTCTCATTAAAAACAAAAAGTGAAGAAACAAACAAAAACAACCCTAGGGAGAGCTGGTTGCCCCTTTGGGAAACCTTGCCTTGGTAATGACACAAGCCTACGCTATGGATTTTTACCAAGGCAACTCCTGTACAGGGTGTCATAATGAACTTGTTAGTCATGTTCTGGTAAGTGATCATGAGACTGTTTCTTAACCTCCAATTTTCTGGAATGTTTTAATGACATAGTAAAAAAAAAAAAAAATAGATGAATCATTCCACGTGATCAAAGGTGAGTCAGCAGATCTTGTTACAAACCACAAACAGGACCAAAGACGTACGAACTAGTTAGTATTATTACTAATATTAGTATTACCAGTTAGTATTATCTAAGTTGACTTTGTTCACATGTGAATGAAAATGCTGAAAAGGATATTTTGAAATTAAACAAAATAAAGTCAAATAGGCTCACTAACACTGGGGTACGTGCTCTGATGTTCTGCCTCTTGGCCCCTCCCACACCCCCGCCAGGTGACGTCACTAAGTGCTAATCTACAGGCGCCTGAGTCGAAACATTTAGTCGTGTTTCTCGTTAGCGGACAGTGAAGGTTACCTGCTTCAACAGTGCTTGAACGGCAACCTTTCAACTGTCTTTATACAGCACGGGACCAGTCGCTCCGATACATCGAGTGAATTTAAACTTGAAACATTAGCTAGCTTAGTCAGCCTTGAAAACCACCTAGCTCGGAAGCTAACTCTTTGTTTTGCTAACAACGCACTGCTTCGACCTCCTCTCCACGCCACTGAAATTTGGTAAGGAAACGTTCCCTATGTTTTATTTTCTTATCGTTATGTTTGATTATAGATTCCAGGCTGACATTGGCTTTGTAATTTGATAATACTGGTTCGATTTATCCGCTTCAGGTCGCAGTCAGTGTGGGCCTGTACGCATTTGGCTGCCCAAGCTTTGCGCAGTGTTTTCAGCGCCATGTGTGGCTTCCTTCAAACACATCGTACTAAATAAATATTTACTTTATTTAAACAAGTCGAGCTTTAACCAGATTCATACTTTGCGTTGTGACTTATGTAATTGTTAAGGCCTGTTTTAATGGTAAAGAGTGCAAAGTTTAGCAGATGTTTTCATGAAACTTTTTTTCTTCTGATTTTTGCCTTACGTAACGTACATGGCCTAGCCCAGTGATACTGTTTGATGAAAGAATAACGTTCGTCAAACATCAAAAATACTGAGCAACACAATCAGTATTACGCAGCTGTTATGAGGTGTGACACTTATAAGTCGAGCTATTGTCTGAGGTTCGTGGGCCAAACCCCAGAAATGTATTTAAACACAGTAAAAGGAGCCTATTTAAAAAAAATTAATCAGAACCTTTTCACTGCTCTTGAACTCGTCCTACTCTAATCACCTTTGCAAATAGTTACTGATATAATTGTGATTTTTATGTTTCAGAACCATGAGTTCCCAGGTCAGACAGAACTTCCACCAGGACTGCGAGGCTGCAGTCAACAGGCAGATCAACCTGGAGCTGTATGCCTCCTATGTCTACTTGTCTATGGTAAGAGCAATCCATGGTGCACGGTCAGATTAAAAAGGGTTATTGAAGGACAGCTCAGTGGAAAGTACCAGTCTGTAACATCTGGTGACATTCGGGTAATCGTGCTCAGAGAAAAGGGAAGTGTGAGTAGATTTTATTTATAATCAAGAAGTGATTTTAATTCCTTTTAACTAGGCTGCTATGTGGTATAAGTGCTGTGCTTGGTTTCTGTCCAGGTACAGCCATTTAGCTGAGAAAAAGGCAGGGGAAGTTGTTTCGGAGGTGTTGAAGCAGCCTACTGCCATTTAAAATGGATAAATAAATAACCCACTATCAGAGCAAGCTGCTTTTTAAACAGGATTAGTCAAATATAAGGGAGGTTTTTAAACTGAGGGGATATTAATGTTTAGGTATTGAATAAAAAAAAAAAAAAAAGGTTGAAGTTCCTTTGAGTATGTATAAAGAACAGGCAGGCAACTATGGTTTCTGTCCTCTGTATGACAAGTCCTTTTTGTTTGTAATGGTTTTGGCAGGTAGATTTTAAAAACCTTACCTAAAGTTTACAAACGTTCTTCCTTACAGTCCTACTACTTTGATCGTGATGACCAGGCATTGCACAACTTTGCCAAGTTTTTCCATCATCAGTCGCATGAGGAGCGTGAGCACGCTGAGAAGCTAATGAAACTGCAGAACCAGAGGGGTGGAAGGATCTTCCTCCAAGACGTCAAGGTATGAGATTTGTGAAAACAAATGGACTGTAACTTATGTTAACTTCTGGCTGAGTGTGAGATTGTTCTGGGCTATCTTAAGCTTCACATAGGGACAGAGAGATACCAAGGGCGTGGGCGTGCAGAGTCTCTTATCGCTTTCGGGCATGCAAACATGACCGCCAGAACTCGAGTGAAACGTTAAACTGCAAATCTGCTTTACATATTCAGGAAGCTTGTTTTTTAGGTCAGGTTGGTGAACGTTTATCTTTCATTAATAAATGTCTCACTTGTTTTTGGGTTTTGTTTTTTTTATGATGCTTTAATTGCAGAAGCCAGACAGGGATGAGTGGGGCAGCGGTGTCGAGGCTCTTGAATGTGCCCTGCAGCTCGAGAAGAGCGTGAACCAGTCACTGCTGGATTTGCACAAACTCTGCTCTGAACACAATGACCCACATGTGAGTACTAAAATATGGTGTGTATGTCACACAGCAAAGTGCAGTGAGAAGGAACACCAAAATTAAATTGTGAACACACGTAAGGCATGCTGATTGGTTGTACACCTGCAAATCTGGAAATCAATTTTATTTTTTGTGTAATATAAAAACATAGGTGACTCTGATGTGGCCTGTATGACATTTATTTTTAAAGTGTACGTATAATGCAGGAGATGTCTCTCCTTTCTTGGTTTTTTTGTTTGTTTTTGTTTTGGTGTCGTCTTATTAAACGAAACTGTCTCTTTCAGATGTGCGACTTCATTGAGAATCACTACCTGGATGAGCAGGTGAAGTCCATCAAAGAGCTGGCTGACTGGGTGACTAATCTGCGCCGCATGGGCGCTCCCCAGAATGGCATGGCGGAGTACCTGTTTGACAAACACACTCTTGGCAAAGAGAGCAGCTAAATCTCTCACACCACATTTACTACAGCTTATGTGTATTTGTATCTTGCTTCAAAATGAAAAGCCATCTGCATGTTGCTGGTTAGACCTTTAAAGTTATTACTCATGTTATTATTAGAAGCCCCTGTGAGTTTGTTCAAACCCTCCCTATATCTTGCATGTCTCTCTACAATTAGAAACGCTCGTAATTGCTACATATTTGCTGTATTTTAAAGCCTGGAGGTGTTACTCCGACCAAATAAACCAACCCTCTGGATTCTGAACAGTTTTTTGTCTTTCATGTTTCTGTGATGGTAAAAGTGCAAAAAAAAAAAAACCTGCCTACACCAAACATCAATCTGTTTCAGTTCCTTCTCCAGAGAAAATAAACTGCAGCTGATTGCCTTCAGATAAAAATTCACACACGTTGGAGCTAAATGGCACAAATGTCAGGTCCGTTTTAAATTTTCAGCAACTGGTAGTTTAAAGTCTGGCAGCAATTCTTGTTTTAGCATAAACAAGCAAAATAGTCAGTTTAGCTGAACGTAAACAGTTTTCAGAGAGCCTCAATTCTCCTGAAACGTACCCACCAGAAATCCCAAATAAGCACCTTGATGTTATACTAATTGGCAGTTTGTTGTCCAAGTTTTTCAAATGTACGTTCTCAAGCTCCCTCAGTATTTATTTATTTTTTTTCTCCTCAAAGTTTACGAAACTAATCTGGGGATTTCCAGCTTGAGCAAAGCTTGTACAGGAAATCAAGATGAAATGTCCGAGAGTCTATCTGCGTCATCAGCAGTTCCCTCTGTTTTGCAGTCGCATGTTTTCTTCCAAGGATACAGACTGTGCGCTCTGGTATTAATTGTGACTCCCTCCAGTGGTGAGTTACAGCCAGCAAGACTAACAACAGCGTTGATGGCAAGAGTAAAGGTGTCAGCAAGGTGGAAGAATGCCTTACAAGCCGCCATAATGGGGAAAAAAACTGCAAGTTACTAAATGCAGGATAATGTATGCCAGGGAAATGTGTTAATTAGCCTAAATGAAATGAAAGTATTTGGGCTTCACCTAAAACAAACTTAAGATTTATTTTTTTATGGCTTGATTTGCATTTAAAAATATATTATCAACATATTTTATTCAGAACTTGTTCAAAATTTAAAGGGATTAAACAGTAATCAATGCATCAGAGTAGTCCAATTTAAACCATGTCAGTCAAAATGCAAAAGTGAATTCATGTTAGTGAGAAAATCAAACTTACTCCCACCTGAAGCTATCCTACTTTATATGCACCCATTGTGCAATTTATCAGGAAAACCTGTTCAGCTGCTTCCTACTGTAAATCTTACCAGCCAATCACGTGGCAGCAACTTATGTAGACATCGTCAAGATGACCTGAGGTTCAAACTGAGCGTCAATGACTTTAAACATAATATGGTTGTTGGTGTTAGATGTGGTGGTCTGAGATTTTCAGGAGTTGATCTACTCAATTTTCTCTCAAGCTCTCTTTTCTTTAAAAGCATAATTGTCTTCATAGACGTTGATATTGATAGTCTGTGTTCTCTATTTATTTAGGTGCTAATTTTATCTTAGCATTTTCCTCTTACATACTTTGTAAATGCACTTCTGTCTACTAGTGAAGTTAAGTAAAGTCTGGATATTTACATTACAACAAATCCTTTAACTATGAATGCTTTAAGAATTTTCTGTGGGTGAAAAAAGTCCTAATGCAAGAGTTCAAAGAAGAATGACCAGAGTGCTAAGGCTGCAATTCACAGGCTCACCAAAACTGGAAAAACATTGCCTTTCAATTTCTGCTTCAGTATTTAGATGGTAGGGTCAGTATTAGTTGTTCAGACTGCTGGTTTTGTAACAGTGATGGAGCGATTTTATTGGGACTCTTTTTACCAATTGAGCATCTTTTAAACACCAGTGTGCCATCGTCTGATGGCTGCTTACAGCAGGATATCTTACATGTCGCGAAGCTCAAATTATCGCAAATTGTTTTCTTGAACATGACAGTGAGCTGACTGTACTCAAATGGCCTCCAGAGTCACCATCCAGATCTCAGTCCAACAGAGCACCTTTTGGATGTGGTGGAATGAGAGATTGACGTTGTGGATGAGCTGACAAAAAAATGCTATCATGTCAATATGGACCAAAATCTGTGACGAATGATTCCAGCACCTTGTTGAATTCATGCTCTGAACCCAAGAGGAAGTCCAACACAGTGCTGTATCTAAGAAAGCCACCATTTACTGTATGTCACAAATTAGCAGATATGGGAAATATCAAATTTCTATCACAAACACTTTAGGGGAAGCTGTTAGAACAACACACCGCATACTAATACATCACATGTTAATGTACCACATAAAACTTTATTCCATACAAAGAACTGTTTTTCCAAAAGCAGAAGTGCTATAAGGAACAATCCCCGCTATCACTCTGATCATCAAACTGCCTGGAAAACTCTCAGTCAACAGCAGGATGTGATGTTTCACGCTTCTTCAAGCTCCACCAGCACACCGTCACAGTCTTTAGGATGGAGAAACATGACCGGTTTGCCGTGAGCACCTATCCGCGGCTCCGCCGAAAGCATTCTGATGTTCTTGGTTTTTAGGTCGGCTATCGCAGCACTAATGTCGTCTACCTGCAGTCATAGGGGGAACAAAACATTATTGTTCAATTCACTTGTTATCATTAGGGTTAAAAATGATCACAACTGAGTGTCAACTCTCATAACACTGCAAACTAACGCACAGGCCCCCCGTGCTGAGTCACATAATTTGGGACAAGCTGTTACTGGATTTATAGGACCAACAACAACACTGACATTTGTTGTCTGACATGAACACATAACACTAACAACAAACTCTACTACACTCACACAGGCCCTAGATAATTATTCCTAAATACTTTTTAAGCTTCGATACACGTAGTAATTATGATTTCTGCAAAAGCTGAACTGCTTTTTTTTTTTAAAGTTATTTTACTTTATGTAATTTAGTAAATTCATAATATTACATTAGGCCATTCTCATGGTCAGTGATGACAATTATTTTTCAGTTTTTAGTGTTTGAAGATGTTCATTTTTAGATTAATTTGTTAGTTTCCGTCTTTTAAATTATTACCTTATGATGGGTATTTGTAAATTCAGAGTAGATCTTAAAATAAAAACACAAGCAAAGATAATCGTGTGGTCATCCCAGGTCATATCATATGTATTTATATGTACCAAATAGCCATACTACTACACCGATTCACATAACAAATGCAACACAACAGTTTCTTATAAATACCATGTCACAGTCTGAAGGAAAGCATGTTTTCTTTGGGCCATTCTGACTCACAATCCTCATAAAACATGAGAGAAAGATTTTGCTGCAGCACATCCTCAGAGCAAAAGGAAAATGAATATGAACCAGAAGGCAAGGATTGTCTCATAAAACACTAGTGCAACTAATGCTTTAAACCAGTACACTCATTCATTATATACACGTCACCGTAGACGTAGACAAGAGGAAGTACGAAAATGAACAAATTCTGAATTCAGTCTCGTGAATTTGGGGTCACGTGAACAGATAAATGAAGCAGAGCCATGCAAAAATGTAATAAAAGCTCTCCCCTGTCATCGCCGTCTCACCTCGATACAAATGTGATGCATTCCTCCTGACTTGTTTTTCAACAAGAAGCCCGAGATGGGGCTCTTCTCTCCGAGAGGATGGAGCAGCTCCAGCTTGGTGTTGCCGAGCTCCACGAACACAGTGTAGACACCATGATCGGGCAGGGGCACCTTCTCACTCACCGTGGCCCCCAGCACGTCCCGATACAGCGCCGTGGCCTTCTCCATGTCGGGGACAGCGATGGCGATGTGGTTAAGCCTGCCCAGCTTCCACAGAGACGCGGGAACACCCTGATGGAGGGGCACCGTTGTTGAATGTGCCCTCCGGAGCGCGACGTGAGAGCATCTGGAAACACCTGCCGCTAAATATGAAATTAAAATACAAAGAGATCAGCTGTGTTTGTTGTTTCTACTCGAGTAGCTTTGATGTATGCTGTATATTCTGGACCAAGTCCCGAGTTACATTAATGATATTTAAAGCCTATGCTTCCTGCACTCCCAAATCTGTTCTCTTTTGTGTGACTGACTGTTGGTTTTAGATCATATAAATAATAAATAGACCAATCTTTACCGTTTGGTGTTCTGTTTGATGCTTGCTGACTTAATGTAAACATGAATAACACTAATTTGTGAAAGAAAGACTTTTCAAATTAAAATGATTAGGCTTCCCTTCCTCCTACGACCAATCGACAGGGCAATTCCTTAAAGACGACTTTTTAAAGTAAAGTGCTCATACTGAACATAAAATAATACCTTATGAAGACATAGTTTTTTACTGATGATACTTAGTTTTTTTATTTTAAAGCTGAAGTATCAGGAGTACATATCAATAATCTTTGTTTTATTACTATAAGAGCAATCTTTTGTTTCCCAGGCCATAATCTTCTTTGAATTCTTCTCCTAGTCTCAGACAAGGCTTAATCCCTGTCTGGGAAACCTGCTGTTTATGTACTGAACATATACATATAATTAGGTTATTAGGTCAACCCTGTGTTTCAGAGAGTAAATAACAGTACCCATATAATTTTACACACATCTCCTTACCATACAAAAATCTTGGAATAAAATGCTCCAGTGTGAAGTTACTTCATGGTATGGCTTTGGCTTAAGTTAGTAGTTAGGAAGTTAATAGGTACCTTGGCCAAGCATCTCTGTCTGTAAACGCAACAGCTTGAAGTGAATGATAAAACTTTGTAGGGGTATAGCGTGGGGTCATGTTAACTTGGCTTACATCCACCAAGGTCAGCGTAATGATTTATTGGTCACAAATTCACAAAAAGCTTTGTAACTTAGAAACTATAATTCTTATGATTGTCCTGTGTATTGTAAACATGGAGAAAGCAGATTGTAAAGATTTCAAATGTGTCACCTTCAAGGTCAAATGATTGATCAATTGATAGCCTGATAGACTGAATTGATTGAGAGGTGATAACAACGCTATGTGGAGCTATTTTATTGGAAAACAAAAGCAAAAACTAGTTTGATCAAAGACTTTTTTCACCTGACATGTATTGCTAAACATTTTAGGAACCACTGAAATAAATGCTACACATGTACTATATCCACATAAAAAATTATGCTCAAAATTATGCCAACTATATTCAAATGAGTTTCAACGCGGCAAATAACAAAAGCCTTTTTGCTGCACTACAAACTTCCTAAAGTATATTTGAAAAGAACAAAGAAAATAACTGAATATAGAGAAAATACAATACTACTCCCTTAAAAGTAAATACTGTATACAGAGTGAGCTGCCTTGGCGGAGGTTTGCGCTTTTTGAGTGCTTCTGGTTCATGATGTAACGTAAACATTGCTTATGTTCGTCAACTTTGCGGGCTCGTTTGAGCTTCCGAAAAAAATTACAGCTCACTATAACGAAGCTTAGTATCATCGTTTATCGTTTGCAGAACAGTGAACTTAATAGCGAAAATTTCGAAGCTGAATAATTGTTGACACAGACCTGCAACCTTCAGCACGGCGGACGCCATGTTCGTTCCCCGGAACCAAGTGGCAGGTACAGAGCGGTTTCTCGGTGAGCCTGTTTACGTGCGACACAGACAGCCACACATGTGGGGACAATCATGGCTAGTGGAGATGTGCTCGGTGTTCTGGAAGAGTGTGTAAAGAAAATAAATGCCAACACAGCACAGCCAGAAAACTTCCTCGGGTAAGTGTTTGTTGTTTGCGTTGAGTAATTTTTTTTAAATCTTTTGAAGAAGCTGTTAAATATTTTTATAAATTCGCTCCAGCTAGCTGAAGCTAACTGTAGCGTTAGCACAGCATTAACACATTTACCTGACAACACGTTTATACGTCGAGGTTTTGGTAAGATGTAAATGATTAGGCGAGTTTCTCCTTTTTGCTTCATGTAGAAACATTTAGTCGCTTTATGTTCCTAAAATCAGCTGGCTCACGCATTTGGGGATTGCTACACCTTTAAACAGATCTTCATGGTATGAGCGTATCCAACTGCAGTAACATTTATGCTCATAAAATAAAAGTTAGGTCATTACTGTAAGCTGTCTGTAGAGCTACGTAAAAAAAAATAAAGAAAAGAAAACAAAGATGATGTGCTTGTAATAACTGACGTGTGTTAGACTACCAACTGCTGTGACACACCAGATGTTTATTCATTGCATATCATGTTTGTCAATCCTGATTTAGACTCAGAAAGTCCACACCTGTTAGAAAATGTAAAACTTCAAATGTCTTGAATGAAGTAAATATCTAGTACGGTATATGCATTTGTGCACACAAGTCTGTGTTACCGTATTTCAAATGGGGGTTAAGACCCCTCACCAAACGGGAGACAACTTGTATGAATAAAATGGTGGAGAAGCCCTACTGAATTTCCACAATCAGACAGGGAAGTTTTTCCCAACAGAACAGGACTGATTCCACAGGTTTGCCATAGACGGCACATCTCAAAGCCCAGTAGTCAAAAAAGGCCTGAGCTCTTGGTGCTGGAGCTGCTTAAGCAGTTTAACAAATAAGCACAATGCTGTTTTGGTGTGGGAGGCCTGGATCACTCACACACACACACACACACACACACACACACACACACACACACACACAGAGCACAGCTTTTTCTTGAGGAGCCCAAAAGTCGGCGTAATACAGGAAAATTGTTAATCAATCCCAAATTGTGGCATTTCATTGCTTTTTGGAGTGGCAACTGTAGTAATTTATGTCGAATGCTACTGCTGCAGTCATTAAAAATATGATTTTCTGTATCAAATTTTCACTTCATTCTGAGCTACTGAAACAAGAGAAGAAAATTGCTGAAAAGTGGCAAAACGTGCACTTCTAGACTGTATGTGGTATAGTAGTGATCTTAGAGCCAGCCCAAAACCACAGGCCACATCATCCCATGGCAACTAAATCAATAATTTGAAGGATGAAACAGTCCCATGGGGCAAGTTGCTGCCCCAAGTGGAAGAGTTTAAGCATGAATGAGGGGAGGAGGAGACTGGCAGATGGATTGAAGCGGCATCAGCAGTGATGCGGATAGTCTGTCGGTTTGTTGTGGTGAAGAGAGAGCTGAGCCTAAAAATGAAGTTTGGATTACCGATCGATTTACATTCCTGCCCTCACTTATGGTCACGAGCTCTGGGCAGTGACCGAAAGAACGAGGTCACGGATGTGATTGCACCCATCTGGATAAGCTGCAAGAGGTGGTGAGGGAAGTCTTCTCTGATTAGACTGCTGCCCCTGCGACCTGAACCCAGATAAGCGGTAGAAGATGTATGGATGAAATGTAGTGGTTTTGTTTTTGTACCAACACATTAACAAATAAACCACAGACTTTCATCCAATTCAGTTATTTAATAAAAACAACAACAACAAATTTCCCCCCCAATATTGCATCATAAGACATACCCGACTAATTCTGTGTCTTTTCATCTTTGCAGCCTTCAAGATGAAGTGGCAACAGACTTTACCTCCATCACTAAGACTCTGTATGACCTCCACAAAGCTCAGGAACCTGGACATTATACAGGAAGCCCGCTAGCTCAGCTGGTTGTGGAAAATTTTGATGAAGAACAGATTTGGCAGGAGCTAGAGCTGCAGAACAAAGCCGTACTGAAACACTTTAAAAACGCCATAGACGAAGCTTTGGCAGATGAGACGTTAACTGTGCTGGAGGAAGAGGAGCAGGAAGAGAGTGGTCAAGAAGAAGAAGGAGCATCAGCAGATAATGATGACGATGAAGAAGAAGAGGAGGAGGAACAAGAATTGGAACCACCGAGACAGACAAAGAAAATGGCTGTGGAGGAAGACGATAACACAGAGGATGACTCTGATTTGGATTTTGATGTGGATGCTCTGGAGAAAAAAGAGAAACAGAAGAAGGATACAGGAAGGAAGGCATCCAAAGCAAAAGTGGTGCCCTCTGAGGTTGATGATAAGTTCTTTAAACTGTCAGAGATGGAGGCATTTTTGGATGATATGGACAAGCGCGAGGGAAAGGAGGATGAAGATGACGTAGACTATTTTCAGGATCTGCCCTCAGATGAGGATGATGATCTTGACCTAGAGCAAATCATTTCCACCAAAAAGCAAAAGAAAAATACTGTATGTAACTTATCACACATTTTCCACTCATTTTTTTTGCCTCCCAATAGTTCAAACTACAGCAAATATGTTGATTGTTCTTTATACCGACAGGTGAAGAGCTCCAGGAATCTCAAGTACAAGGACTTCTTTGACGCCGTGGACAGCGAACCCGCTAAAACAGACGACCCATCAGATGGAGAGGATGACAGCGTGGATGAAAGCCAGGAGGAAGGTGAAGAAGTAATAGATGACGACTATGATGGCGAAGAGGAGGGTGATGATGAGTAAGTGCAATCAAAAATGATAAAACGTGCAGTTATGTGTGGGAGAAGTCAATTTCACCATGTTCGTGTCTGCACTTTGGCAGGGAAGAGGAGAGGGGTCAGTCTAGGTCGTCTCATAAGAAAGTGACCTTTAATCTCTCGGATGATGAAGACAGCGAGGGAGAGGATGTGGAGGACATTTTGGGAGGAAAAGCCAAAGGCTCAGCCAAGTCTGAAGCAAAATCATCATTTGAGAAACGGCAAGAAAAGGTAAATGAAATGCAACTGAAACGAGGTTTTAGATGTCTCTGGTTTGATTAACATATCCAACACAGCAAGTTGGAGCAAGTTTTTTAATTTGATTCCAATTTATCCCTGTTTGACTTAAGAGGATGCAGCTGTAAGCCCTCCAGAATAATAAAAAGCAAAATAAAGTGTTAAATCACAAGAGGACTGAGGGTGTGCTCACACTAAGTGTGGTTGTCTTGTATCGTGCTTGCTCTTTCATGCACTTAAAACTCTTAAAAGTGCTCTTGTAGAGCACAGTTCATAATTCTAGGATGCATGTGTCCTCTCACATGTGTTATAGATGTATTTAAAAGGCCCCATTAAACTTGCATTCTTTTGAATGGCCCCCAGGTGGCATAGTTGTGGTTGCAGAAAGACTTAAAATGCTATTCAAGTCTACAAGTAAATGAACCTCTGTAAACACTTTGCTGATTAATTTTGGTCATTGTGTTTGTCAGAAAGGAGAATTATCCAGGTTATGCTCATTGGCTTGTGATTGACAGCTTATTAGGCGATTTACTTGTGGTTTCACAGTCAGATCCACCCCTCATCTCATCTGGTTTTAAAATACAGAGATGGCAAGGGTGAAAACTCTCATTTCGAGGTATCAGTTCAGAAACCAGTGAATGATGATGTAGTAGTTGCATCCATCTGTATCAGGCCTGAGTTGAACTAAACAGTGGGGAGCAGCGATCACACTTGACGAATGAACTAGAATTTGGGGGTTCAGGCACGATACTGATTGCTTTGTGTGAGTACACTCTTTAAATCTGCCGGAGTGCTGATACCACTTTTTGTTTGTTTGTTTATTTGTTTTGAAATCATAAATTTCAGATTCTTGCACTATAGGTGATCCTATAGTGTAAATTTCCCAACGTATCACATTAGTGAACAGCGTCCTTCACTCTTGTTGGTAGTTGCTTCAGAGTGGAGATTAGTTTAACTCCTTACCTGCCTCCTTCGATTGAATGTCTCACCTGTACCTGAAGGAGCACAGATCATGGGTACCCAACATTGACCCAACAGGGCTGATTTTTAGTTCACTGTTGGTGACTGTGCAATCCTGCATTTGCTGTAACCTGCAGATGTCCCAGAAGATTGAAGAGCTAGAGAAAGCAGCTTTAGCAGAGAAACCCTGGCAGCTGTCCGGAGAAGTAACTGCACAGACCCGTCCTGAAAACAGCATGCTGGAGGAAGACGTGGCGTTTGAGCAGACGTCCAGGACGGGTTAGTGACCACCCAGCACCTCCCAAACTCCCACTCTGTTTGTGCATGCTTTAGTTTGAATAATTAATAGCAGCCTTATTATGTCAAATCATAGAGTAAAATTTCTCATTTGTTTTTTTAGCTCCTGCAATCACAGAAGAAACTACACTACAGCTGGAAGACATCATCAAACAGAGAATTAAAGACCAAGTTAGTAACAGTAACCAGCATTTTTTTATTATTATTATTATTCATTTTTTATATTATTATAATGAATAACCTAGTTACTTATACTTGTGTTTCTGGAAGGCTTTCGATGACGTGGTTCGCAAAGAGAAGCCTAAGGAGGAGGTGTTTGAGTACAAGAAGAGGCTCACGTTGGACCATGAGAAGAGCAAGCAGAGTTTAGCAGAAATCTATGAGCAAGAATATCTCAAGCAGAATCAGGTTTGACTTTTTTTCTTGTTTTCATTAGAACTTTGACACATATGAAGCATTTCCTCAAATATTCATTGTATTATTATTATCATCTTTTGTAATTTCAGCAAAAAACGGAGGAGGAGGAGGAGAACCCAGCCCATGTAGAAATTCAGAAGCTTATGGACACACTCTTCCTAAAGTTAGATGCTCTTTCCAACTTCCACTTCACACCTAAGCCGGTGAGTTTTTCCTGCTAGCAGTGACTAAAACTAGATAGTCTGCAGTTTCTCAGGTGCATGGTTCTTTAAAAACCTGTCCCAACGTGATTGTAGTCTTTAATTTAAGCTGTAATTATCGTTGGATAAACTGAATGTATATTTACACAGTGCTGTACTGTGAAAGGTAAAATGTTTGCTTTTGTCCATAGCCCGTTCCTGAGGTCAAAGTGGTGTCTAATTTGCCATCCATTACAATGGAGGAGGTGGCTCCTGTCAGCACTAGTGATGCTACGCTACTCGCACCAGAAGAAATCAAGGTTAGTCTTCAATCCATGTACAGAAGTCCATTATTTTCATATGAGGATTTTGTCTAACAATCCTCTCCTCCAACCAAAGGAGAAGAACAAAGCGGGAGATTTGCTGGGAGCGACAGAGAAGACATCAACAGACAAGAAACGTGAGAGGCGCAACAAAAAGAAGGTTAAGCGATTGAAGATCAAAGAGAAGGAAAAGAAACAGAAACTTAAAGAGGCCAATAAAACAGAGGAGAACAAAAAGCCATCGAAGGCTCAAGTGACAGAAACCCTCAAGAAAGTCACAAAAGGAGGCAAAGCGACGATACTCAAGGTGAGTGCCTGATCTCGCTTCACTCTGCTGCTCTCGGTAGGAAGTCGTCATCAACCTGCTCAGGGTTCTGTCAGATCAACGTTAGAAATGTTTGGAAGTGCTTTAAAGATGCACACAGGAGAAAGTAATCATTATTCATATGATACAACTAGAGCTGGGCGATATGAGATTTTTTCATATCACGATATGTTTTTTCCATTTCAGGCGATAACGATATCTATCACGATATAAGCCAAATAACTATATTTGTAAGATTTAAATGTGCCGTTGCTCATAAGTAAAATGTGAAATAATCAGCAGCTTGTTTTTATTTAAATATTTATTTCCCATAATAAGTTCAACAGGGTAGATGTACTTAAGGAACATAAGACTTTTTCAGATAAATAAAGGCAAATATTGCAAACTACACAAAAGGCAGCCGCTAAAGCGTTTAAGTTTCAAAATAGAACAAA
>NW_005187412.1:4216684-4227698 GCF_000239375.1 Pundamilia nyererei | reverse complement strand
TTTTTTTTTTTTGCTTTTGCTTTTTTTTTAACAAAGGAAATTAAAGGATTTTAAGTGTGCCTTCTAGTCAGAAAAATACGGTACTGAAAAAGTTATTGTGCTTAAGGTGCTTCGCTGACATCATCTGAGAGGTTCTGCCCTTGACTACCTCAGATTGGTTTAGACCATGATTTGGGCTCAATGTTGTCTGCTGTTGGCCACACGGAGACTTTCAGAGTTGTGGAGACTTTTTTTTTTTTTTTTTTTAGTAACTCGAACGCCTGGTCGCACAGGTGCGACCTAGGATGTTTTTTTAGTCACACCATTGAGAAATTAGGTCACATTTGCGACCAAATTGGTCACACTCTACAGCCCTGTTTCATGTTGTTTATAACCAGCCATGCAACCATCTGTGTGATGCAGCAGAAATCAAGACTCATCAGACGAGACAACATTTTTACAATGTTCTGTGGTTCAATTTTCTTGAGCCTCTGAAAACTGCAGCCTCAGTTTCATGTCCGTACCGGAGCAGCACCCAGTGTGATCTTCTGCTGCTTCAAAGTTCAACGAGTTGTGCGTTCAGAGATGCTCTTCTGCATACCTTAAGCCCCTTTTTCCATTAGTATCTACATGGATCGACTTGCCACTGTTCGCCACGACTTGATTGGGATCGACTGGTTTTCCAATACAATCGCGTACCACCTAATGTGTGTGGTCATTGTCATAGCAACATGGCCAAGCGTCCCGTGATTAGTTTGAGACGTGAACCCTACAACAAAGGTGGATGGCGAGGCAAGAATATACCTGCTACTCGGTCTGTGGCTTTCCGTCAGACTCGGGAGGCACCGGCATTATTTGTAGCCATTTCCCTCCTAGCTGGGTTTAAAAAATGACAGTTTTGATTTTCATGAATGAGATAATCTAATGACTCATGGAGTGACCCCCTGACAGGCCAATCGGTGGCATGTAGTCTGACGACGTCACACTTTAGTACCTGCTTGTATCACTGGTAAACTGTGGCGAACTGTTGCGAGTCGATCTGAGTAGGTACCAGTGGAAACGGGGCTTTAGTGGTAGCGAGCAGTTCTGTGAGTTACTGTTGCCTTCCTACCAGTTCGTTATGCTCTTACATCAACGTGCCATTTTCACACATGGAACTACTGCTGACTGGATATTTTGATCTTATTCGGACCATTCTCTGTAATACTAGACATTGTTTGGGGAAAATCCCAGTAGATCAGCAGCTTCAGAATATTCTCAGAGTCAACGACTGTGTCACGTTCAAAGTCACCGGTGTTCCTCATTCTGATGCACAGTTTGAACTTCAGCAGGTTGTGCTCTATGGATTAACTCATGTTTTAACTATGTAGTGCCATCACAGACTGGGTAATCTATTTTTAGCAAACAATTAGTCAGCCTTTTCCACTTCTCAGACACACCACACCTTTAAGGAAGGCTTTTGTTGTAAACATTACACAAATTCCTACTTTATGCTGCAGATGTTCCTGAGGTGACTTTACTAACCAAGTGTTCCTGTTTCAGGACGAGGGGAAGGACAAGGCTCTGCGGTCCTCTCAAGCGTTCTTCTCTCAGCTGCAGGACCAGGTCAAAAGTCAGATCAAAAGCGCAAAGGACCAGCCTTCAAAGAAGAAGAAAAACAAAGAGGTTTCTGTTAGCAAACTCAAGTTATAATAGCTGTGATGGTTTGTTAGGGATTAGCAATGATTTATTGTATATATTTTTATGAAAATGCAAAATAAATGTTATGTCTGAAATTCTTGTAACATTTTGATTAAAAATAATCAGGATTACAGATGTGCTGGTGCTCTGTTTGGTTTTTGCTCATTTCCCATATCCCTCTGTATGAATAGAGACTCCACCACATGGCTTTAGACGGTCCTCTGAATATTAAGCCATTTTCTAAGGGAGTCTTATCTCTTGACACTCTTATAAAATGTAAGCTAGTGATCCTCTGAATCATTCTGGGCAGACAACAACTGGGTATTGTGCTCACTCTGTAGTGTGGGAACTATGCAAATAATATAAAATAGCCTCTAAACCTTGAATAAAGTAGGTACTTCTCTCACTAATGGATATTAATTGATATCTTTTTGTAAAGACTGTATTTATAGATCAAAGACATGTAATTTCCCAGACTGGAAACGATCAATTTCACAGTGAAAAGCAGCTCTTCATTTTATTTTATTTTTTTTTAAAGTGGAATTCAAGTACAGGGAGTGCAGAATTATTAGGCAAGTTGTATTTTTGAGGAATAATTTTATTATTGAACAACAACCATGTTCTCAATGAACCCAAAAAACTCATTAATATCAAAGCTGAATGTTTTTGGAAGTAGTTTTTAGTTTTAGCTATTTTAGGGGGATATCTGTGTGTGCAGGTGACTATTACTGTGCATAATTATTAGGCAACTTAACAAAAAACAAATATATACCCATTTCAATTATTTATTTTTACCAGTGACACCAATATAACATCTCCACATTCACAAATATACATTTCTGACATTCAAAAACAAATCAGCGACCAATATAGCCACCTTTCTTTGCAAGGACACTCAAAAGCCTGCCATCCATGGATTCTGTCAGTGTTTTGATCTGTTCACCATCAACATTGCGTGCAGCAGCAACCACAGCCTCCCAGACACTGTTCAGAGAGGTGTACTGTTTTCCCTCCTTGTAAATCTCACATTTGATGATGGACCACAGGTTCTCAATGGGGTTCAGATCAGGTGAACAAGGAGGCCATGTCATTAGTTTTTCTTCTTTTATACCCTTTCTTGCCAGCCACGCTGTGGAGTACTTGGACGCGTGTGATGGAGCATTGTCCTGCATGAAAATCATGTTTTTCTTGAAGGATGCAGACTTCTTCCTGTACCACTGCTTGAAGAAGGTGTCTTCCAGAAACTGGCAGTAGGACTGGGAGTTGAGCTTGACTCCATCCTCAACCCGAAAAGGCCCCACAAGCTCATCTTTGATGATACCAGCCCAAACCAGTACTCCACCTCCACCTTGCTGGCGTCTGAGTCGGACTGGAGCTCTCTGCCCTTTACCAATCCAGCCACGGGCCCATCCATCTGGCCCATCAAGACTCACTCTCATTCCATCAGTCCATAAAACCTTAGAAAAACCAGTCTTGAGATATTTCTTGGCCCAGTCTTGACGTTTCAGCTTGTGTGTCTTGTTCAGTGGTGGTCGTCTTTCAGCCTTTCTTACCTTGGCCATGTCTCTGAGTATTGCACACCTTGTGCTTTTGGGCACTCCAGTGATGTTGCAGCTCTGAAATATGGCCAAACTGGTGGCAAGTGGCATCTTGGCAGCTGCACGCTTGACTTTTCTCAGTTCATGGGCAGTTATTTGGCGCCTTGGTTTTTCCACACGCTTCTTGCGACCCTGTTGACTATTTTGAATGAAACGCTTGATTGTTCGATGATCACGCTTCAGAAGCTTTGCAATTTTGAGACTGCTGCATCCCTCTGCAAGATATCTCACTATTTTTGACTTTTCTGAGCCTGTCAAGTCCTCCTTTTGACCCATTTTGCCAAAGGAAAGGACGTTGCCTAATAATTATGCACACCTGATATAGGGTGTTGATGTCATTAGACCACACCCCTTCTCATTACAGAGACGCACATGACCTAATATGCTTAATTGGTAGTAGGCTTTCGAGCCTATACAGCTTGGAGTAAGACAACATGCATGAAGAGGATGATGTGGACAAAATACTCATTTGCCTAATAATTCTGCACTCCCTGTATATTGATCATTTTAATTATTAACCAATCATGTCTGTAGATTAGTCTGTGTATTTTTAACATGTTTGTAGTTGTTTTGGCTTCCCAGTTATTTATTTCATTTAAATCTATGGTACAATGTTTACTTGGATACTTAATTTTGAGGTTTATTTCATTTAATTTGTGCTGCGATAAACCACAGATTTGAAACAGACTGCTTCATCTTGATAATATATTCATACCCCCTAGTCCCCAAACCCACCTTTGTCCCCCCTAATTTTATCAACTGGGTTATCCCACAATTAAATTATTTCAAGCAAAGGAAAAAAACAAACAAACATTGTAATTAGCCTCCACCTAACTTAACCTCTGTTAACTGTTAACTTTTGGAGTTTTCTGTGTTAGGTAGCATTTAAACTAATTGGTTCACCCTGTACTGTGGACAGCTGCGGTATTTCTAAAATAGCATACAAACTGTTTTATTTATTTATAAGAAGAAGTATTAGGGCCATATTTTAAAAAAAGAAAAGGAAAAAGTAACGTCATCGGCTGACAACTGGGTCACACCTGCACCTGTGATTAACGCTCCTTTGATTCGGACAGCAACCCCGCCCCTGGGTTATTCCCCCATGACGTCACTGGAGATAATCACGGAAGTGAAGTGAGCGACGAAACAAGACTCAAATAAGTTGGTGTGTGCGCTCGACTCGTATTTACAGGTAAGCTTCTGGCATTTTTTTAACCTGTTAAACTATTTCGAAACTATCTGAATTCTTAAAGTCTTTCAGTGTATTTGACTTGGTTTTGTTGACGTTAAACGACGGAGCTAGGTCGGTAGCTAGCACAAACGATAACAGAAGACTGCTAACAAAGCAAAGGCTGTAGCTAGCAGATTTGTTCACACAAGCACCGGCTCGGGTTTTTAAAAATGAATGATTGTAATGTTAATGGATAAAACGGTACTGGACACGATACGACGGTATCGTTTAAAGTAGCATGGTTGGCCTTCTTGTTACCTGTTCTCGGCGTCAAGCTAAAGCTAATGTTTTGAGTCGTTGGTAGTTTAATACTTTGTGTTGGTAACTAACTTGTGTTTATTCCTGACCTTGTTTACGTGTGTGTGTTTGTGTTGTGTGTCGCGTGAATGTGCGGAGTCATTGTGTTACGATGGGTTGGTCATGCTCACATGATTGAGTGACTCACTGGATCAGAGATGGTAAGTTAGATGGGCTCCATAGGTAGTCTTCACTTATTTCCCCTCTCCTCTCTCCTGTCCAAAGGCTGTCCGTCATCATGCTGGGAGGAGGTTTCAAATCAGAGAGGCTGAGAGTCAATCTCCGACTGGTCATCAACCGACTCAAACTCCTTGAGAAAAAGAAAAGTGAGTCACTGTGCTGCTCTCCAATAGCTGAAGTGGCTCTTTATTTGTAAAGTAGTTCTAATGTTTGTTTTTTTCCTTTTCCCATATTGCCAAATTTAATATAAAGCTGAGCTTGCTCAGAAGGCCAGGAAAGAGATTGCAGATTACCTGTCATCAGGTAAGGATGAGCGGGCACGGATCCGTGTGGAGCACATCATCAGAGAGGACTATCTGGTTGAAGCCATGGAGATCTTAGAGCTTTACTGTGACCTGCTGTTGACTCGCTTTGGCCTCATTCAGTCCATGAAGTGAGTACTGAGCATTGTAAATTCCTTACCTTCAGTGTCCGTCCTCGTTAACACGGTTGCTGTTTATCCATTATTAGAGAACTAGATCCAGGCTTACAGGAAGCAGTGTCCACTCTCATCTGGGCAGCTCCTCGTCTGCAGTCAGAGGTGTCTGAGCTAAAAATTGTAAGTTCTATCTAAAAATTTGTCTCCAGTGATAATAAACACTTGGTATTTACATCTATTCCTTTCAAGTCAGTATTGACAATCTTGTTTCTAAAATCTTCTTTCAGGTGTCTGAACAGCTGTGTGCAAAATATAGCAAGGAGTACGGCAAGCTATGCAGGACAAACCAGATTGGCACAGTCAACGACAGGGTAATTTTTTTTCCCCAGTGACTGTCCACAAGCTTGTATAGGAATGTATGAACCTTTTGTCTAGTGTGCTCTTAGCGACATCTAATCAAATATCTGATTTCAGCTGATGCACAAACTGAGTGTTGAGGCTCCTCCCAAGATCTTGGTCGAGCGCTACTTGATAGAGATCGCAAAGAACTACAATGTCCCCTATGAACCTGACGCCATGGTCCGGGTAAGCAGCAAAGAATCTGTTGTTACTCAATGTGAAAGTTGGAAATTTTGCCCTCTGTTTGTTTATTTACCATCCGCTACTTCTCCGGATAGCCCGAGGTGTGTACTGGGGAGGAGGCAGACCTGATTGATGTCGACAATGACAGGAAGTTTGGAGGAGGAGGTGGTGGAGGATTCACAGCTCCTCTAGCTCCTGGAATCCATATGCCTATGCCCATGCCTATGGCTATGCCAATGCCAACAGCTTTCAACTATCCACCTCCCAATGGAGCTGTAAGAGTTTTTCCTTTTAAAGACGATGATTTAGTTGAATAATATTGTGTTGCTTTTTACTTTCTGTTAAAGATTTAACGTGAACATTTCACTGATATTAAAACAAAAACACTTTTTTTTTAACTTTGCCTTGTAATGACATGCAGATAATGTTATGCTCATTTTCAGGATATTGCTACATGTGTATCTGGATGGAATTTTGTTTTTGGTTCTCAGAACATCTAAAGAAATTAGCAAATTGTTACTACTGGCAGTGACCCCTCAGCTTTTCATCCATTTCTGAAAGGCATAGATGGCATGGAGCATTTACAGCACTTGTTCTAAAAAAAAGTATATTTTGTTACATTTTAACAGTATGAAAAGTCCTTCACAGCTGCTTCTGACTTTTAAAGCATGTTGTTTTGAGGACAATTTAATGGTAGTAAGATCACCAGGATGAAATAGATTCTAGTTTGTTGTATTTACTCTGTATGAGAACTATACACTATATTGATAAAAGTACTGGGCTACCTACACCTATTGGAATCAATCAAGACCCATATCATGAAGCTCCTGGCACGCAGTTTTTGGGCTGATGTTAATGCCAAATGTTAGAACTCTATAGTTATTGAGTCAGCAGTCTTAGTGACTCATTTAACAGCCTGACTTGTTAACCTGGTAACATTGTATTACAGTACCTGTTCAGTGACAGTGAATGACCCATTCATTCATAAATGTTCACAAAAGGGGTATGGCCCAATACTTTTGACCTTGTAGTGTAATATGTACTACCTTCCTCAAACTTGTTTGACTTTTTTCTTTTTTTTTTTCTTTTTCTTTTTTCTTTTGCTTACCCCCAGGAACCGTTTCATGCACCCGTTGGAACCTACAACAGCTTCCAGCCCCCCATGGGAGGAGGGCAGCCACCTCAGTTGCCCACTTCTCCCCCTACATATGAGTCTGTAAGTCTGTACGACTGAACCCTTCCCCTCCATCCATGTCCCCTTCATGTTTCCAAAGATGGACAGACGGACAGGGCAGGGAACCACTCAGGGAAGAACTGTTTATTCGGCTTGCTTACAGTTCTGCCTGTCCTCCATACTTTAACATTATTTCTCAGAGTAGGCCCAGATTCAGGTTCATCTGCACGGATGTAGGTAGCATGAAATTGGCCAACTTTAACCTACTAACTATGACCTGATCAGCTTTTCTTAGCGGGACTGAAAGAAGCGATAACTGAGGCCCTTTACCAAAAATCATGTTTAGTGTTGCACACTAAAGGTGATGGTTTCCATTTTTCTTTTTTCTTTTTTGTTTTGTTTTTGCATCTGCCTTTTATAAATGAAGTATTAATCAAAATCTTATTAATACTAACAAATATATGTATATATTTGTTTTTGTTTTTAAATATGGGGATGAATTCATCACGAACACATTTGTTTGTTTCAGATTGACGACCTAACTGAAAAACCTTCTGTTCCTTCCCAGGGCGTAGGTGAGTTCTGTCAACAATCAGCAGCACTTAAATGATGAGAGGGGAATAGTTTGTTTTCTTATTGTCAGCGAATCAACTGAAATGACTATAACCCACATTGTGCCAGTTAGTCTTGAATAGTATTTAAATCTTTTAACTACCCACATGAAATAATTTTTTAAAACATTTCATATATATACGTAACTCTTTGACAAAATTATCTTGTAATTTATTGTGCAAATTGAGCATTATTAGCATGCCAGTGTGCTTGTTGGAAGCAGATTTGCTGCTTTGATGTGTATTTGCTGCAGAAGGATGGTGAGGCTCATACTAATGAAAGCAAAGGTTACAGAGTGCAGCTCACAGGTGGGGGAGGTCTGTTCGTTTGTTTATTTATTTTAATCTGTGTTGTTTGCAGTAGATTTTAACAAGGTGGGAAAATAAAGTAGGGTAGGACTTAAGTTATCCTTAAAATGCTCACCTGCCAAACATTTTCCTAAATAATTAATGCCTGTTACTCTCCAGGTCCCGCTCCTTCGGCTCAGATTTATGACAACAACGCTCTTCCAGAACTCCCATCTGTTCCTGACACACTCCCAACATCCTCCTTGGGCAGAAGCAACACCACCTCGGATGACATTGACTTTGATGATTTGACACGGCGCTTTGAGGAGCTGAAGAAGAAGACCTAAATACTTTAACCTGATATACATAAACAGGCCTGTGTCACCTACACAGCTCAGAACAGGAAATAGGAATTGTTCAAGGCTCTGAATCAGATTTGGGTAGCTCTCCTCCCTCTTTCTTGGTGAAGTAATTTTACACAAATATTAAACATACATGTAATCTATTACCTCATTTATATAGCTGTGACCAGCTAATGAGAGAGAGTACTTTTTAGCGCCACATGTTTTCATTTCTTCTATTTGGCACGTTGGATAAAATCTTAAACAATCATGCGGGTATTCACCCCTTCTCGCTCCTTATTTAAAATCGCACTGAAGTTTAACCTTTTCCATTTGTCTGTGTGGTAATTAATATGTTCACATTTAGATCTTAAGTGTTGATTTTTCTGAAGGTTTTGGGTTTGATTGATATTTATAGTACATGCCTTTATTCTACTTTGGACACACTGTCGCTGTGATCTTTGCCACTGTGTCGTTCAGTCCCGTCTCAGACCAGTTTGACAGGTATAGCGGGCTGCGCCACCTCTGTGGCGAACAAGCTTTTACGCATTAAAATCACCATTTAGTTTCCAAAGTGAGGCTCCAACAGTCAGTGAGGTTTTTCTCAGCTGTACCGGGACACATAGAAGCCATATTTTCAGTGTGTTACGCAGTTTTTCTCACTGTGGGATTGTTAAATACTCATTATTACCGAGCTTCTCAAACTTCAAGGTGTATTTGTATCAGAAAAATAGTATGGTTTCAAACCTTTTCCGTTTGAGGGCGATGGGACACAGATGTAAAATGACAACATGTATGGAAATCTGTAATTTAATACACTTACAGCAATATAGGTAGACTTATGTACATGAATGATTTAACTGTATAGGAAAAGGAGTTTGGCAACCGGGAGTTGTTCAATATTTGACAAATCTGTTTTATATACACTATCTCCAAATAAAGTTTTCTTTTTGCCCTTTTGAATTTCAGTTTTACAAAATACCTGCACTTTTTTTATGACTGAACAAACAAATTTGCAATTAAAATCCTGGCAGGTGAAAGCAGCCAGCCAGCAAACTGATTTGATTAGATGTAAAGTTTGAGAGCAGAGGAAAAAGTTCGTGCCATTGTGATCTTGTGCATGGGTCTTGTACTGTATGTTCACCACTCCATTTGCCTTACCTTTCACCTCTCATCTGAGGCCTTGCCAGTCTGTTTTAGGATTAAGCATCTGTTATCCACCAAGACTGGACACATAATACGTTTTTCAGTTTCTAATTGACCTTATTTGCGTTACACTCCACAGATTCTGAGTTTTAATTTGCTTGATAGATTAAAAAAAATCTGTACAGGCATTAGAGGTAGATGTTTCTAATTATTGTAATAAGTGTAGTGAGAGGTTTTTGTTATTGTTCCTGTAACCTGACTACACCGGGCTCTGCTTGCATGGCAAATAGACGGTGGCCTTGAATAATATGACTCAGCGCTTTGAAAAGCTTCCCCACTGGGTTATACGTGCAGTTAATTAATAGTTTTACATGAGCTGGGAAAAAACGGAGAGATAATTAACCCTACAGAACTGTGATCTGCTCACTGTCTTTTCTATGTTCGATTGTTCTTTCATGTTAAACTTTAAGACACAAAATAGTGTCTTGTTGCAAAAAATAGTTCCCCTCCCCCCAAACAATGTATACTACAATAACAATTTAATAAAAGACTCTTTGGAACTGGAAAGCTTGTAAGGTCTGCACATAATTTTCCATCAGTTTTTCTTTTTAAAAACAACCTGTAATGCTCAATGGTAACCAGCAGAGGTCGCTAATGTTAAGGGAAAGCTCTGAAAGGGAAATCATTTTTTCAATTATGTAAAACATACTGTGATTTAAGTTAATGTGAAACTAACCTCTTTACATAATGGATCCTTTCAGTTATCGCAACATAGTCTTGCATCAAGTCATACTTGACTCATTTTCTGTTTGACACTTGTGATCAATACAGGTGTGAGTTAAGAGCGGCTCAATCATGTGAAAACTCATCCTGTTAAGTTTTAGTGATCATTTGGCTTTGGACAGTCTCCTCTTTGTTCTTTCTTTGAGTTTCTAACAGTAGGATGAGAGGCAGAGCCTTCAGGTATCAGGCCTCACTCCAGCTCTCAGTTTGGATTTGGGAGAGAGATTAGGCTTAAAATTTTACTTTTTCCTAAAGCTCATGTTTTCTCTTTCATAGTTTGTTTTATCTGTGTCTCCCTATCATCTCCTTTTTTCCTTTTCTCTTTTCCCTCCCTGAGCCTGGTTATCCTGGATGTTTCTTCCTGTTGAAAGGGAGTTCTTCCTCCCCACTGTTGCCTAGTCCTAATTATAGGCTTGTTGTTGGTTTTCTATCTTGGGGAGCCGCTACAACGAGTCTTCAACCTCAGTCTGCGACTGGGGAGAGTGCCCGCCCCATGGAAGACATCCTGCATCGTCCCGGTCCCCAAAAAGAACCGGCCCAATGAGCTGAATGACTTCCGACCGGTGGCACTGACGTCACATCTTATGAAGACCCTAGAACGGCTCTTCCTCAACCTCCTCCGACCACAGGTACAACATGCCCAGGACCCACTACAGTTTGCATACAAGGCGGGTGTCGGAGTGGAGGATGCCATCCTGTACCTCCT
>NW_005187412.1:4213098-4215408 GCF_000239375.1 Pundamilia nyererei | reverse complement strand
TCTGTCGGTGCTGTGCTTTTTTGGAAATCGAATTTCCCAGAGGAACCCACCCGAGGGATTAATAAAGTTCTATCTAATCTCTAATCTAATCTAATATTGTAGGATCTTTACTTTACAATATAAAATGCCTTGAGGTTGCTGTAGTTTTGAATTGGTATGAGATGAATTTCTTGAGTCTTGTAGTCTGTGGTCACACCGTTTTACACACTTGTGATAATATTTGTGTTTTTCTGTGTGATTGAGCCGACTGTTTTTTAAACTGGTGTCCAAAAAAGACTCGAGAGTTCTGTTTCCAAGGGTTGGGATGAAGTTGAGATGAGTAGATCCCAACAAACTAAATGCGGGAGTGTGTTTGTAAATAGTAAGTGGACTGCTTCTTATATAGCACTTCACAATTCACACTCTGACGAACGCATCAGAAGCAACCTGGGGGTCAATGTTTTGGCCCACGATACTTTGGCATGTAGACTGGAGCAGCCAGCCACTGAACTCCCAACCTTTAGTGGACAATCTGCTCCACCTCCTGAGCCTCAGCCAGGGAAAATGTGGATGAACGTGTGTGGGAAGTACTAAAGCTGGGAGGTAGTTAATTTCTTTTTTTAATATTGAACTTATAAAATCATACATACAAAATTTGCAAGAGGTTTAGCAGTAATCATGCAAAGGTCTCAAATACCACCTTTTGGTTCAGCTTTCCAGGGTAATCTGGTGTGATAGTCTTTGTGCACTGATTATTTTACTAATGCAATGACTGTTAATTGTTATGTAAGCTGCTGGTCATCTCTGTGATTCACTAGGGATGCATACACAGATCAGCACATCTCTTTTTGACCTGAGTTCAATTTTATAAATCATTTAAACATTAAACATCAACTAAGCAACTGCAGATTTTACCAGAGAGCTGTTTATTGAAATTCACACATATAATACTACTGTATGACACCAGTGAATAAATAGTTTAAATCATTTGTGATTAAGCACAGAAGATCTAAGACAGGACAATCAGCTGTCTGAAGAACAGCTTGTATTCCCAAACCAAAAGCACAAACTTGAATGAGATCTGTTACATAAGCCTTTTAAACTGAGGACTGAATGAATCTCAAAGATGCAGCCAAGAGTGATAAAGAGACATGAAACGCACTCTCAGAATCAATTACAGAGACAGGAGTAAAATGAAAAATGTAATCAATTAATCATTAGCTCCCAGATGGGCAGCAACATAAAAGCACCTTCGCACTATTTCACACAACTTCATTTACAGCTATTAACCGTTAGAATCATAGGGAAGCATTTAAACAGAAAGCTGTGTTAAAGTTACTGAAAAATAATTCTTTGCAGGTTTTTTTCTGTTTCTCCTGGATCACTACTTTATTGGATAAAAGACAGCTTTTTTCACACTCGATGATAATAGTTCTTAACGTGTTTACATATGTCTGAATCTGTATATGTGTTTTGCACTAGCATTAAATGAATGTATCAACAGTTTTTTTAAAAAGGAAAAAAAATCTCTTTTTCTCATACGTAATCCTGGTGAATTTCACATACAAGAACAGTTATTTAATTGCCCATTATTATGACTCACAACTTCAAAAAGATTCTCATAGGCACTGGAACCTCTGTACACATACAAAACACCATGATGTGTAATGCAACTCTATATCCAGAAAGTAAAACTTACAATAAGTGCAAAAGATTTCCTAAGAAGGGGGGGGGGGGGGGGCATGTGTCGCAGCTGTGCATGTCAGAGGAGTCAGCCCATGTCGTCAAATGCAGTAACCTCACATCGTGTCCCTGCCGCTGTACTGTCTGCACTTTTCCTGTTGCTCTGTTAAATGGAGAAGACACAACTGTAAGACTCAAAGCACTTATCTTAAGCTCCGCAAAGGGTACATGGATACACAGATGCACGAGAGAAAGGTAACAGGGAAAGAAAAGGATCAGTCCTTTATCGCTGTCAACAAAATTTTGGGTGTGTGTGATCTGCATGATTACATCAGAGCTCTCGGCAGCCAAGCTGAAAAAAAGGGGAAAAGGCTTCCTTGGTCTGCTTCGTGAAATATGAATGAGACGGTTGCAGTAAATCTTTCCTGTGTGTTGAATAATATTTAGACACTATCTCAGGTTAATATGAATCCATATAATCTTTGCATGTTGGTAAATAAATTCTTCCAATTTGAAATATGAATGATTATTTTTACATGTACACGCAAAATAGGTTCATCCAACCTGTTTCATTTTCTGTGAATTAATGAAAACTTCATATTTTTTGATTTTAGGACAGCCTGGTGACCACCTATCTGACCCATTGTC
>NW_005187412.1:4209017-4212963 GCF_000239375.1 Pundamilia nyererei | reverse complement strand
CAGAATATACTTAAAGCTTTGCACTGACCTGTTCTGGCTGCACAGAGACTACAGAACAAGTTTTCTTACCTAACAGGACTTGCTCAACTTCTTCACTCTCATCTACAGCTACAGGTTTGAGCAGCAGGGCGAAAATCACAGCAACGCCTATCACCTGTGAGAAAAAGCAGACCGCACAAGAAACGAATAGTGTTGCATACACGTTTGCAGAAATTTCAAAAAGGGAGAAACAAACTATAACATTCTGTAGAAACCCAAGTATCTTCAAATACATACATCATCTCAGAGTGTGACATGCAGGAAACACTTCAGATTATCAGCCAAGCGAATTGACTTTAAAAAAAAAAGGATTTATTTTACCCACCTTTAGAGGCTGCAGAATAAAAATGCTTTCGAAAAGGGAGAGGCCCAGAGACATGACCCACTTGATGGACTTCTCCTTGCCGTACTGAAAGCCATACAACAAGGTGAAGAAAGTTGAAATGCCGCTGATGGACAGCAACAGGAACCAGCCTACAAACACAAACCACCATGGCAGCCAACAGCCCAGGATGGTCGTTGCCTTCTTCTTTGGTTTCTTCGCAGGAGGTGGGCTGGGTTGGGACGAGATGGACAGAAAAAACACACGCATGACGTACCAGTTCAGTATAATAGCACAAATAGCTCTGCAAATATTTTTGTCTCACTGGCAGTTGGAGTACTGACCAGTAGGCCAAGTGGCTGCTGAAGACCATCTCAGTCTTGTGAACCAGTGCGTTGGTGTAGTTGAGGGCCTGCTGGTACTGGTCTAGAGTCGCAAAGTATCTGAAATCCAGTTTCTCCAGGCACATCAGGAGATGACAGAGACTAGCTAGGAGAAACTTGCTGCAGTACACCAAGTGATGGTCGCTCTCACTCTCTCCTGAGAAAGATTTATATTCAAACATATACATAAGAAGGTAGTTACATTTCTCTTGAAGTTACCTCTTTCTGAGAAGAAAGGTAACACTACTGTCACACTACACAAGGCAGAAAAGTGCTGCTGCTTGGCCTGATCAGACAGAGGAGAAGTTATTTGCCTAAAACTCAATTTGAATAGAAAGAAATAGGTCCTAGCAGTGTGCTACATGGAAATCTTTAAAAGACACGTCTGATGGTATTGATGTTTTTTTCCTGACAACATAAAAAAAAAGAAAATAAGCCTTAAATACAAGCGTCATGTTTCTCAGCACTGTTGTTTCTTTGAGATAGGTCTTTGAGATAGTTTTTAGATTGTTTGAAATGACTGTTGATGGGGTGAGAGCAAGGAAATAAGCGTTCACTAGCCTTCTTATTGGTTCTTCTCAGTTAGAGTAGCAACAAACTGCTGTATTCATAAGCTTATGCATCTTATGTACTCTTTTATTAGTTTAAGATCACTAATAGTATGTTGCTTATGTGTATTCATGTTAATTTGAGTATATTATAAACATTTTATCTGTCTCTTTTTTCTTTCTTTTGCTGAGATTAAAGTGAATGAAATAAAACTACCTTGCATGTGCTGAATTAATTCATTCAACCTGTCCAAGGCCGAGAAGAGATCAACAACGGACTCCAGTCTGTGCATCTCTAACATCTTGTTTCTTGGGCTCTTGCTCGCCAAATAAATGATCTGCTCTACATCCTGTTGCAGGGAAGAATTACAAGTACTAAATTATACATGAGCGGTGCACTGTTTCACTGCATAGATAAGTATGTAATAGTAAAGGAGAAACCAGAGCTACACGGACTATGACATGGACTATATTCAAAAAACATCTCAGGCTTGCAGGTTCTGTGATGAGTACGGGTCATCTGACAAATATAAACATGTAACGCACCCTCAGCACAGTCGGTATGTTGACTATGGGGGGTTTCACGTTCTCCTCAGGGTCAGCTTTTTTAGATTTTGGAACTATGCGAGGTTTGATGCTTCGAAAGATTGTGATGATGAGGATGTTGATTGGGAACATGAGGAGACCGCACTGCACGCCCACCATGAGGTCCTGCCAGGTCATCTTTATTGAACCTGGACAGACACAACAAAGGACACGGTGATGATGATGTGAAGCAACTAATACAGCTCCAGCTAATAACACCCAAATAAACAGCTGCAAACAGTAATGCAATGTTTTACTGCAGGATTCTTTCTCAGTTGATTTTAACAGAAAGCTGTGTGCGACTGTTTGCTCTCTGACCTCGTGGAATCAACTTTACATTATTTCAGTTTGAATATTGAATATCTATCCATACAATAGAAAGGTGTGACTAAAGGTCACATCAACAGAAGATCCAAGTGCAGAATGTAAAAACTCAATAACACGTTGATCTGCTAAGAAAGCAGCAGTTTTAACAGTGTTTGGCCAGGTGGAGTTAGTAAGGTTCTGAGTTTGGTGCACATCTGGATGCAAATGTGTTATAGGTAATTATTAAGAACCAGTCATGTTCACCTTCGGCATGCAGCCTTGGTTCTAGATACAATCGCTTGTGAGCAGTAATCCTTATCCAAACACTGCTAATGTTAGCACAAAGAGCAGGTTCCCCTCCTGAATTAAACTTTATTGTTTGATGCTAAGAAACAGATGTAATCAGTAATCAAACAATAATCTAAGACTTTGTAATCACCAATTGAAAAGAGTACTGTTGAGTTTGGATCCACAGGGATGTTCCAGAAGGCGATGTTGATGGCCATGGTACAGAGCAGAAGGCACATGCAGCAAGAAACCCTCTGGGCACGTGTGAACGGGCTGCGTGAGGGAGGATCCACGATGGACACCCAGATGTGTTCGTCTCTAAAACCAGTCGATGTCCTGGTCTGGAAAATGTTCCTGAGAGAGGACGGAAAATAAATAATCACTTAATTTGAGCGATGTGATGAGCAATTTATTTTCAGCAGTGTAAAGGGACTCTAACCTGAAGCTGGAAACCTCGTTGACTTTTGCAGCATTGAAGGTTTTCTTGGTCATGCCGTCTCCGCGCTCAGAACTCAGCCAGCATTCACAAAAGAAGTGCCACATGTGTCGCGTTTGGAGGTCCTGTACAGTCATTTTGTTTATGTACCTTTAAAGAAAAAATATACAGAAATGAAAGATGACACGTTTAACATTTACCTAAGGAATTAAAATCATGGAAATAAAAAGCAACTTTGCAAACTAGGAGCACCAAAACAGAAAAAAAAGAATTCAGTTATTTAACTCGCCATACCATGTGAAAGAAACACACACCAGACGTCATTAGTAGAACCCAAATCTATATATTCATAGCCACACTGTAAATCATACCTTGCTTTATCATCTATTTTACTCTAAATAGAGTCACAGTTAACAAAATGAGCATTATATTGCATTAAAGGAGACTTGAAACGAATAAATAAACCCATCAGGAAGGTATTTAAAGGCATTTTAAGTACCTTAATGCACTAGTCCCTTTTGACTAGTCCCTTACCTGTATAATACCAAATCAATCCAAGTATAAAAAAACACACAGCTGTCTGTGTAGTATAGTAGTCTTTAAATAGTTGCCAACTTTTCAACACGTATGAGAGAAAACATTCTCATTTCTGATGAAAAGCACTTCATCCTGATCTGACGTAACGCCAAACGATCTACTTTTTGCTGCTCATGTCCTTACCACGATGGATGACCTCCAGAGTTGTCGTGCTGTAGCCTGATGGTCTGCACTTCACCCAGTGGGAAGGGTGTGGTCAGCACGAAATAATCAACAGATCCTCTCTCAAACACTGGCTTCTCTGGGTCTGTGAGAGTGTGTACGTTACTCTCTGCTTCTGAGCCAATCAGCTTCACTGTGACCTGTGGGAGAGCACAGCGTACCGGTGAAGTGAACCAGACTGTATATACAGGGAGTGCAGAATTATTAGGCAAATGAGTATTTTGTCCACATCATCCTCTTCATGCATGTTGTCTTACTCCAAGCTGTATAGGCTCGAAAG
>NW_005187412.1:4200718-4207677 GCF_000239375.1 Pundamilia nyererei | reverse complement strand
ATATTAATGAGTTTTTTGGGTTCATTGAGAACATGGTTGTTGTTCAATAATAAAATTATTCCTCAAAAATACAACTTGCCTAATAATTCTGCACTCCCTGTACTTGAAGGACCGCACTATTTTTGGCCTTGTGCAACAAACTGTGAAGACTTGACATAACCGGTGACCGAGGTTTCTAGAGGGATTTCATATGTAATTTCAAACTGGCTTCCATTAATTTAAACACCTTCCCTCTTCTTGTAGATATAATATTAGTGCTTGACAAAATAATGTTAGGAAAACACAAGTTAACAATATTCTTTGACATGTAGTCCTTAGGAATTTCTTTCATACTTCTTCATTTATAGTTATCATAGTATTGTTGTTATAGTGAGTGACTCTGTCAACCTATCCAGTAATCCAGTGTCAGTGGGAAGTTGTGAGTTGGCTGTAAGATAGTCTTATTCATTAAAGACAGGTATGTCATCCTGTCTGAAAACAACACTAAGATGCCTGTCTGAGCGTTGAATCGGGTTTGTTTTCTGTAATCATCTCTTATCCGCAGTGATTGTGGTTTATAGTCTTCTACATGTAGTAAAATTTAAATGAGCCTATCCTTTAGGGAGGCGCCCATATTTACATAGTCCTTTTTCCGATGGCCGTGTTTGCTTCTTGTTTGCCTAAATGGAACTTTTTTTTTCTTTTTAACAAATATATTGACTTGTTTTAAATGTAAATGTTCTTTATCAACTAAATTCCCACTATAAACTGAACTGAATCCACTGCCTGTCTGTAAGGTAGTGATTGTCAGTGCTGCATGATACTGCAAATTTTGGTATCAATCTGATACCATGTAAATACAGGGCCAGTATTGTGAAGATCGACACTTTGCAGGGGAAAGCAATGGGTCATGATGTATCAGATGAGTCATCATCAATTTGCAAATTCTAAACACATTTTAATGACCACTAAAAACTGTGATTTGTACTTTTCACAAAACTTAGTTATTGCAACAAAGCAATGCTTCTCAGCTTTTTGTGTATTTTGAAACTGCGACCTGGAATGTTGATGTGTCTCTAAAGCTATATTGTGCCATCAGCTACAAATAAAGACGTGACCATCAACACGAAAGGCTTCAGAGATTTTTAATAGAGCATGTTTGAGGTATATTTTTCATTAAAAGAATATTTAACACAGTTCAGTGGACTACATACTGAACTTAGAGGATACAAGCAAAGCATCAATCCTATTGTCTCTGTTGTCAGTGGAAAAAAGACTTACATTGGCACTGGTCCCAGCATTTCTGCGGCGTCCAGTTTGGATGCCGATCAGGTAGCTGTACTGTGCAGCTGGGTGATTGTCCTGCAAGAGTGTCATCTTTCTCTGATGGTTCAAAAACGTACAACATTGTGATGTTAAATAACATGAAAATATACGTGCAAAAAAAGGCTGGATTTATGAAAACTGGCGAGAGACAGGCTGACCCTTGTGCGTGCCCTCCGGTCAGCATAGCAGGCCCACAGCAGTGTCATCAGGTAGAGTCCGAAAAATGCACACAGCAGGGCCAGCACCACATAGTTCTGATTCACAGTGGCAAACAGCTCTGCAGTGCGGGATATGTCGACGTAGTTTGGCATCACAAAGAAGGAGCTCCCAAAGATAGTGAGGTGATTACAGAGACACTGCGTTCGGTACGGAGTGCTTTCTTTCCCCACCTGAGGAAAAACACAACACATGACTGACTGGTACTCACCTATGCTAGAATATTATAGTGCATGCAGAGCCAAATGATCAGATTTTATCCAGGGGAAAACATACCATACAGCCTTCAGTGCTCCATTCCTTTGCGTCTGTGTTCCAGTACAGGCACTTGCTCATAAAAGTGGTGATCTTCAGGTTCATGTCTGGCTGCCATTCAGAATCAGAAACTCTTGTATCAATATACCAAATCCCAGGAGTCTTTTGTAACATCTCTGGTGTTATCATCCAGCGAAATCCCTCTAAAGCAAAAAAGCAAAACCCCCCCGAAAACAAAACTTAAATATACTGCATAAATAAGTGTTTTGCTATGATCAGTACATATAAATAATACCAGAGCGAGGTGTGGCCATTCTAGTGACCTAATTTGACTTTGCTGACAGCTACCTGTGCGGTTCAGTACAGTTCTGTTGCTGTAGTTTGTGTTATTAGGAGGCAACCCATGAGACAAGAGGAGAACCAGTGACACATTCACATTGGGCTCCACGCCGAAGAAGATCGTCACATTAGGGTCTGAGACATTGAGTGTAGTCACCGATTTTGAATTTTTCTCTAACACGACAGTAGTGTTGATCAGAGCTGCAGCATTTGGACGAGCCAAAAAGATCTGGTGAAAGGAAGGAAAGAATTTGTGGCATGAAGAAAAACATCTTATTTCAGTCTGGGTTTTAAAATTAAATATTCAGATGTTTTTGTTTTAAAGCAAGCTTCCTAGTATTAACCGACCCATCTTGATTCATATTTAATAGTTTATTTACTAGTTACATATTAGAAACTGTTAAAACTATAAACCAGGCATCACTGAAAGCTTTACTGTACTTACACCTCCATTCTTCTAACTGTAGCTACACTAAGAATGTAAAAGTCACCTCCTGTGACAACTGACATTTGAAACAATTAGCAAATGAAGGAACTGCTGGTATTCCTTATGCAAAAATTAAATAAAACAAAAAAGTAAAACTATGACCTTAAATCATGTTATTTTAGTAAAGATAATTGACACTAATCACGATGTTTAAACAGTTAATTATTAACGTCATGTTATTGATACATACGCATATAATTGATCTCATCTAAGTAATTGTGCCTTTGTGCTTCCAGTAGGTTATTGCGCACTTTCATACCTCCCGGTACTGATATTTTCAAAACTGACAATAAAACAAGATTTGTGATTAGATTTTTTTTCTTAATTTTTCTATAGCTGTGATGTCACTTTTGTAATTGCGTTGGGTGTGTTGACTGTGCGGAGAAATTTGATATTGGCAGGTGTGTTGGCAAAGAGGAGTTCAGGAAGACAGCATGTTTGGAGTACACTGAGGATGAAGGCTTGAAAAACAGTATGTAAGTTAAATGACTAAACATTATGAATTTTTGGACTTTGTATGTGATTATTTTGAACCGTTTTTATGTTGTTTGTTTTGTTTTGTGGCTTCATTGTCTGCGTAAGCATCTCAGCATGTTTATTATGTTTTGTCTAATTGTGTATTTATTTTTGTTTTTCTGTCTTTTTCTACTACAACTGCAAGACACTGAAATGTCAAAATGTCCACTGTATAATGAATAATGTCGACTGAGCTGTTCTCATACAGTAAGCAGTAAGTTGGCTGTACCTCCACCATCTCTGTCAGGTTTGCCACCTTAATGTCCTGCGTTCCATCACTAAGTGAAAGGCTGCACACACTCCCTGTTATGTTGTCTTCAGATGGATAGGGATTTTCATTGAACGTAGTCATCTAATAGTGACAAATGCTCAGTTAAACAGGCTGTGGATGTCAGCAAAGATAAAAACACTAATGATGATAACACACACACATACTCAGACCTGAGAGATGATGTTGCTGTACTTATTAAGCACTGGTCCAAGCACTGAATTTGAAGGGAGCTTAGCGGAATTGCCAACTTTTTCTGAACCCAGCACTGAATTGCCAACGTCAGCAGGTTTTTGTCTGATGGAGGGGGAAATTAATTTTATATGTAAAAGTTTTTAAAGCAGAGGCAAGTGACATTTTAAAGCAAAATACCCACGTTTTCTGATAAATGGTGCCCATTGGGTATTGCATGACAAATTCGTTCTCTCCTGATACCAGGTTAGCAACTTTCGCAAACATCTTAAAGACATCTCCAAACAAATCCTGAAGAAGAAAAAACATCATTCCAGTGTGAGAGCTGAAACAATAACAGAGACATTTATGTTGCTGGTGATGTAGTTACTTGAACTTACTTTAGGGTTTGGGTTGTTTTTAAGATCGCAGTTTTTCAGTGACAGACTCAGGATGGCACTGCTGCAGTTGAGGATGTGATTGAGTGTCTCGGTGTTGTTCAAAGCAAATGAGACGTTCAGTAACTCAACACTTTTCAACATTTTACTCACGAATGCTTTCTTTTGGAAGAAAAAGGAGGGAGAATTTAGCACAGCATGAATATAAAAACATGAGAATAAAACAGTAATGATGACAATATGGGCATATCAGTGGAAATGTAGCAGCTCACAGAGCTGGAGGGAATTTGGGTGGAAAAACCTGATAAGATATTTTATTACACCTCACCAAAAATCTCACTATGAAGGTAACCCTCTCGCTTGCTGGAGAAATTGTGGAAATACAAATGCAAATCACTGTCATATTTTCTGGGACTGTCATGTTATTAAAACTTATTGGAAGGGAATACATGCAGCAATAGAAGAGACATTTGGAAGATATTTACCTTTGAAGACTAGAGGAAATATAAGTTATATTAATGGAAACAGAAACACACTCCCTACATGCCTTTTTTTTCCTTTGTATTTTTTATTTATTTTTCTGTTTTGCTTCTTTTTCTTTTTTCTTTCTTTTCTTTCTTCTTCTTTCATTCTTTTTGTATCGATATTTTAGTTGTTTAAATACAGAAAAAGGGAGGAGGATGTAGTAACAAATTGCTAAAGTTGATGGTATGGTACAGTGATTCCTAAATGTCAATTTAAAACAAATAACAGTACAAAACTAAAAACAGTAATGATGAAAGTGTTCTTGCTTTCCTAAATAAAGGTACCCACCCCGTTGCTATTTGTCGGTTCCCCTGGTGTCATGTCCATCGTATTTAGTACTCTGTCTGCTTCCTGTCTCAGAAACAAGGGACAGCTTTTAACTCTGGGGTGCTTTTTTATAAAAAAAAATTTGTAATTCAAAGCTCCTCATAATTTATAAAAAAAAATGTTGATATGTAAAATGATTTGTCTCACCTTGAGAAATACGTTAATGTTTAAGGTATTCAAAGCATTTTGAAGGATTGTTTGGATCGTTGGATCGTCAAGGTTTGGAATTAAATCTGAAAGTAGACCCCTTTTGTGCCCTGGAATCAAAGAGTATGTGATGTTTAACAAGGTCCAGTAAAAAAAAGAAAAGAAAAGGGGAAAAAAAAGCGATACAACACTAGATTTATGTCATTTAGGGTGTTGAATAAGAAGACACAAATAAAGTGCATTCTAACTTACGAAGTTTGGTTGCATGGCTGGAAATTTCGGTACACTACAAAGAAAACATGAATAAGGTGGACAATATGAAAGCTGAGTCTTGGAGGCTTGCATGGCTTATTACTGCCTGTGAAATTTATTTGTCTTACCTTTGTGTTTGAGGGAGACTGTAAACCTTTAAAACACAAAGTTATGTTATGAATGAAAGAGCACAAATGAAGAATGAAAACAAATCTGGTTAGGTTAAAGCTCGGATCAGAAAGCTTCACGTACTGTGGGTGCAGAGGAAGCCTCTTTTCTTTTTACAGTCAGACGTTACGAGCTGGAGAGGATTCAGCTTCATGTATGTGCATGAGGTGTTTTCTGTTGAAAAGAAATGGCATTAGGAAAGGTTAGTTTTTGAGACAAAGGTTTAACAACGAGACAACAACTAACAGGGCTGCAACTGTCAATACACGGTTAATTATTTACAAATCAATAATCTATAGGTAAAATGTAAACAGATGATCCCAGAAGCCACATAAAGCCATGTGTAAAGTCTTCTCATTTCTTGCTTTATGTAATTAAAAACACACATTTGAATGATCATAACACAGGTGGATGGAGCAGATTTTCCTTTTTGATCCTGGTAGTGTTGTGGGAATCTTGTGAGGCAAATATCTCATCGTAGAGATAATCCTTCAGGTACGGAAACTTATTTCTGCCACCATAAGTTAAGATTTTGTATTATTATCTAAACATTTTGACCTAATAACTTGAAATTTCAAGCTGTTTTCTCAACGCTTGAGAAACACAAAAAGTTTTCTTTGTTACAGATGTGGAAACAAATTTCCATATTCTGGAGACATGGGTGTAAAGCATAAAATATTTAATCAAGGAGAAGAGTTATCAGCACAGGTGTTCATTTAGTTTTGAAGGATTTCATTTCACAGAGATTTCCTTATACCTTCATTCCTTGTCTACATCTACTTTCACTTCTAGACAAGAGAATATGCGCTCTCCCACAGCTGGACAATATGCAACCAGGCTATCCTCGAACCCTCTGCTGAAGACCTGCGGTTAGCTCATCGATCTTTATTCAGGCTCTACGAAGCCTGACTCGTCTCACCCTCCAAAGCAGGCCTTGCATAAAGACGCAAAGTAAAAAAAACCTAAACCTAATCCCTCACAGGAAGCAAATAGTGTTGGAAATCTTATTGGGTAATTTATTTATTGGGATCTGCAAGTTTGTCTTATTTTATGACATGAATCTTCTTTAAAAAGCAAAACAAAACAAAAACAAAACAAAGCATTTACACACCCAAGGGAACATATTCAAAAATATTTAAATTCAATTGCTGCTGGTGACATGACAAAAATTCAAATGAAACCCAGCCTTTTCTCAGCACACAAACGTCATCAACCTCTCTTACATTTATGTCACTTTATTGTAATGTATAATTATTTCTTCTTAACGATATAGTGACCTGAACTTACTTTCAGGTCTTGGTTGATTTGAAAATGGCAGTATTTCAGTGAGAGACTCATGATGACACTGCCACAGTTAGTGAAGAGATTTGAGGGTTGTTTAAAGCAAACAAGACATTCAGTCTCTTTTTTAAGATTATTTTTATGGCATTTTGATTTTTTAGATAGTGGAGCAGTGAAGACAGACAGGGAAGTTGAGTGAGAGAGAGAAGGACTTACTTGCTCACAGAGTGGGCTAAACTGACAATCGACATTCAGTATCTTATTGCTTGTCAACAAAACTATTGTGATTAAACCATTAGCAACC